>NC_061869.1:25184311-25504115 GCF_907164915.1 Impatiens glandulifera
TTCGTTCTTCTTTTCCAGTGCCGAGACTCGTTCAATTGTTGGGTCGACCCGTTCGAAATCCTTCTTTAATTCCGAAGTGAGACCCTCCAGAGCTAAAATATGCTGAGCACAGTTTGCTCGCTCACCGGCCTCTTCCCATAGTCCGGTGGTAAGTTGCTCCAGGCGCGTTGATGATGATCCACAACTTTCTTTGTTACAATGCCGAACTGGCCTGCTGATACCGAGAAGTCAGCTTCGACAGATAAGAAGGCGTATCAGAAAGATTAAGGAAGAATATGCCGAAGAGGGATCGGTGTCTACGTAGCACCGCTAGTAGTAGAAAAGCTCGAAAAAGGCAAATTGGAGTTACACCAAGAGTAGCGCGGTTAGAAGCAATCTGCGTTCAGAAACAAGTTCCAGTATATACCGCTCCGTCGAAGATTTCAAATGGACTGGGCATCAACTTCAAGGGAAGACACCGCGACACCGAGGGACTTTGAGACTCCGATGCCAGATGATGATGAGTACAAGAACTGATGAGGTACCGTCACCAAGAACTGATGAGGTACCGTCTCCAAGAACTGTTGAGGTACAATCTTTAGAGGATGTCGAGGTACCGAGCCGGAATGAGCTCCGGTCTCAGCGTCTGTTTCTTTCCGGATGTGGTAAGCGGTTCGTTGGTTGCCGATAGAAGTTGGCAGGCTGTTCTATATGTATCCTCGTCCATCTCTGCCATAGCATCCATGCCGGTAGTTGGGAGACGCAAACTCTCGGCCACCACTGCCTCGGTAATCTCTACTTGAGAACCGCACACCGTTGCGAGGATCCTATCGTAGGAGATGGTTGCGGTTTTGAAGAACTCTTCTACCGCTTCCTTGTATATTATGTGAGGACCGTTAAGTAGATGTTCCAAACCGGTCTCAATTAGCCGGTTAGCTACTTCTTTTGCCTCGGTCGTTCCATATTGCCGAATCTCCTCAAAATCTACTTGAGAATATAGTTTGAACAATGCCGCATCACGACGACCCATGTTTTGAGAATTCTGAAAATGAAAGAAATCGGCTTCGAAGTATTTTTAGAAGCTTAGAGAGAGAAAGTGAATTTGTGAGAATGAATGGAAATATGACGAAGGCCCCCTTTTATAGGCACGGTTTGGAAGCCAAACCGTCCCATCATGAAAGGGCGGGATTTTTCCCTCCAAAATGAGAGGACGTGGTATTGTACGAAACGATGTGCGGTGTCTTTGGGCGGGAGATTTTCCCTCCAAGTTCTTTGCTTATGTCATCGGTCACGCAATCATTTCTTTGAGACCGAATGGCAGATCGGTTTCTGATATTATAACAGTGTTAAGCATATTTTATGAAACCGGATACGAACGATGTGAAGCCGGTTATGTTAGAAACAAAGAATAAAGAGAAGCGATCAAAACTGAAACAATATTTTATTAGAATGGAGACCGATAGGATCGAAAGGAAGACATTTAAATAAAGATGATTAATCAGTAAACACCATCTTTGAGTACTTTTCCACCACGGCATCTCTATCGAGAATATTTGAGGAGGATGCCGGTGTGCCCGGCCCAAAATCTGGCCGGTACTTGAGAATCAGCCTGCTGATGTGGGGTGCAAAGCCGAGACCCTTCTTGGTCCGCACCATTTTCCTCAAAGTTTGAAAGAGGACTGCTGCCCAATTGATAGGCGTGTGGTTGTAGATGTGGGTCATCATATTATAGGTATTCTTTGAGAACCGCTGATTTACAGATTGGCACAGAATGGACCGAGTGACAATCTCAAGAAGAAGCTGAGTGCTTCGACCGAGGCGGGTTTTTAACCCATAGGTGTCCACCGTCTCGAAGGTTCCTAAGCAGCGGTACACATAGTAGTATTCATCAGTGCCCTCTAAGGCCGGAAAGTCAGAGAACCCTTCTTTGGGCAGATTGAAGAGGGAGGCAAATTCGGCTTCATCAAGCCGGAGGGTATGATTCCTTACAGTGGTTACAATGCGGTCTCCCCAGTTGACGGCATTTCTGAAAAATTCCTTGACATCCTCAGTCAGTATGGGACCGGATTCGTCAAGGAAGGCTTGAAGACCGGTAACAATGAGGCTTTCAAACATGTGTTTCTTTGGGTGATCGTAGTCCCATTCGGCCAAGCATGAGCCGAAGTCAACACTCAGGAAATTTCCCAAAGTTCGGCTTGGCATGATGATGTAGAGAGAGAGAGAGAGATTCAAGAGGGTGCAAGTGATCGTGAATGTGAGAAAGTGAAGGGAGGATGGCTCCTTATATAGAATTGTTTTTGGAGGGAAAATCAGAGCATTGATTGTTGGTTTTGTCTTATTAAGGGAAAGAATCTTTTCCTTTCCAAAGTGCATTGGGAAGTAGCGGTTTGCAGATCTCGAGATAAATATTTGTTGGAAAGTAACTAGATTAGTTGGGAATTAAGTGTGCAGGTGGTTAGGAGTTATCTCATTAAATTGGAACATCTCATTATTTAACACATAATGATATATATTAGATGGAGACCGAAGACGGTAGAGACAACACCGAAAATGACATACATAAATGATGAAGTAGCATACATAGAACCGAAATGGACATGGATGAGGCCGATATGGTTAATGGTGCATCCGGTACATGCAGCAAAACGACCGGATGCAAGAAGGAGTGATCTAATGGTTCCTCCTCTCTTCAACCCGATCGTAGAACGAGTCGATGATTTCCTTGGTGAACACTTGGCTGCGGTCCAAACCTTCGCCTGGACAGGTTGGGACCCCGAGCTCCTCAAACAGCCGGCTGATCTGGGGAATGAACGCCACCGACCTGGTGCCGATTATCCAGATCAGGGCATCGAACAGCACCCTGGACCAGTTGACTGGTGTCCTCGTTATAATGGCTGCCATCATATTGAACGTTACCGTGCAATATGTGTGGGTTACATCTTTCCCGAGGATGCTCCTCCCTATTATGTCATTGAGGAGCTGGTATTCAGCCCTCAAAGGATATTTGGAGCCGTGATCATCGACGGGCTCATCTGACCGAGAGAGGGAGAGAGAAACTTCAGCCTTGGTGTCGGCTGGAGGATTAAGGTCCGTGAGCCCTTGTTTGGGCAGATTGAAGCACCGAGCAAAGTCTTGCTCGGTGAAGTCAAAGATGGCACCCCTAACTTTTGATTGAATGTGGGTGTTGAAGTAGGGTGTCCCCCGGTACACCCTGGCATTGTTGAAGAACTCAATGACGGACTGAGGATAGATGAGTTGATTATCATCTAGGAAGTACTGGAGACCGGTATCCTCCAGTTGTTTGATCATTCGGTATAGATCATAGTGATCTGTACTGGAGCATGATTCGAAGTTCACTTGTAGGATGTTTGTGAAGGTAGACATTGTCAGGATGCCTTAGAGAGAGAGATGATGTTCTTGTGAGTTTCTTTGCTTTAGTGAGGGAAAGAGTGTATTGAGTTGTGAGTGATTAAGTGAAATAATGCTTCCTTTAAATACTGTTTTTGGGGCTAACCTATTGTCCAGACATTAAATGGAATGACCTGTATTAACTGTAGGATAAAAGGTTATTCACAAAAATGGGTATGCTTGCAGTCTAGGTGTCGGTCATAGGCCTGAACCGTGAAAGATATCAAAAGATCTTCACGTCTTTTTAGGCGCGACCAGTTTTCTTTGAAAAGGAAACATTTCAGAGCAGATATCTATAAACATTGGTAGTTGTTCCTCATCTGTGAAATTCAAATAATCTGGGATGACCTGCTTCCGAACCGGTCAGTCATCAGTTGTTCATCCCGATGCGGTTAGCTGGTGTTTCCACCAAGTAACCGGTCGGTTTACTCTTTCTGATGAGCTGGGCGGTTCTTCCATAGGCATCTTGAGAATTCAAAGATCAGCAGCTTTAAGAAGAACTACTTGTTTTATCTGTCGAAGCCGGTGTTCCTTTTTAAGTATCCTTAGGAAGGATCTGACTGATATCGGTTAAACCGAGAGTAAGTCTAAATTGAGAGAACTTAGCTTCCTGTAGAGGCTTTGTGAAGATATCGGCTACTTGTTGATCGGTGGGTACGTATTCCAGCCGGATATGCTTCAGCGTGACGTGCTCTCGAATGAAATGATGTCTTATGTCGATGTGCTTGGTTCTGGAATGGAGAACCGGGTTGTATGTAATCGCAATTGCACTTGTGTTGTCACAGAAAATTGGGGACTCTTCGGCTGTAATACCGAAGTCCTTCAGCTGCTGTTGGATCCAGAGAAGTTGAGAACAGCAACTTCCGGCCGCCAAGTATTCAGCTTCCGCGGTTGATGTAGCCACGGATGTCTGCTTCTTGCTATGCCATGATACCAGTCGGTCACCAAGGAACTGACATGTTCCGCTGGTGCTCTTTCTGTCAATCTTGCAGCCTGCATAGTCTGCGTCTGAATAGCTCGTTAGATTGAATGATGAGTCCTTTGGGTACCACAGACCGACATCAGGTGTGCCATTTAGATACTTCAGGATCCTCTTTGCGGCTGTGTAATGGGATTGCTTTGGATTTGCTTGAAATCTCCCACATACACCAACTGCAAACAGGATGTCCGGTCTGCTTGCTGTCAGATATAGCAGGGAACCGATCATGCCCCGGTATGCAATCTGATCTACTGATTGCCCTTCATCATCTCTGTCCAATTTAATGGATGAACTCATTGGAGTGGCCGCCGAGGAGCAGGTGTCCATACCGAATTTCTTTAGAAGCTCCTTGGTATATTTCGGTTGACTAATGAATGTTCCTTCCTTGAGTTGCTTAACCTGAAGACCTAGGAAGAAACTTAATTCTCCCATCATACTCATTTCAAATTTGTCAGTCATCATTTTTGAAAATTTGTCACAGAGCTTGGGGTCAGTGGAACCAAAAATAATATCATCTACGTAGATTTGAACAAGTAGGATATGTTCCTTCTTTTCAAATTTGAACAAGGTCTTATCCACTGAACCGATGGTGAAGTCATGCTCTACTAGAAATGCGGTTAGCGTATCATACCAGGCTCTTGGTGCTTGCTTTAGACCGTATAAAGCTTTGTTCAGCCGGTATACATGGTTTGGAAGTGCAGCGTTCTTGAAGCCGGGTGGCTGTTCAACATACACTTCCTCTCGTATATCACCGTTCAAAAATGCACTTTTAACATCCATTTGAAAAACTTTGAAATTTTTGAAAGCAGCAAATGCAAGAAAAATCCTAATGGCTTCAATCCTGGCTACAGGAGCAAATGACTCTTCAAAGTCAATGCCTTCTTCCTGTTTGTAGCCTTGAGCCACTAATCTGGCTTTGTTCCTCGTGACCAAACCGTCCTCATTGAGTTTGTTTCTGAATACCCATCTTGTTCCTATGACCGATTTATCTTTCGGTCTGGGAACTAAGTACCAGACTTTACTACTCTCGAACTGGTTTAGTTCTTCTTGCATTCCCAAGATCCAGTCCGGATCTGACAATGCTTCATCTATTCTTTTCGGTTCAATCTGGGATATAAAAGCAGAGTTAAAATATCCTTCCAGAAGTTGACCCCTAGTTCGAACAGGTTCTGAAGGGTCACCTATAATTTGCTCAGGAGGATGTTTACTGTTTCTTCTGAGATTCAGTTCAAGGGTGTCTACCGAGTTACCGTTTAATTGATCAAGGCTAGACATGTCGGTAGGCTGACCAAGATTGTCAGACCGACCGGCTTCCTCGGGTTGGACCGAAGTGTCAGCTTCCTGTTGTGAAACAGCTTGATCCGGCTGGGTATCAATATTACCCATTAGGTCATGGACAAATCCCCTGAAGACCGGGGTCTCATCTTCGCTATCAGAATGAATATCGTTATTTTCCAGTCTGTTATGTAGATCAAAGCACGAAGCAGTGTTGCTTTCAACCGATTCATCGAAAACAACGTGAATTGTTTCCTCCATGGTTGCAGTTCTATTGTTGTACACTCTATATGCTTTGCTTACTGAAGAGTATCCCAGCATAATGCCGGTGTCGGTCTTTGCATCAAAAGCAGTGAGTTGAGTTTTACCATTATTATGAATATAACATTTACAGCCGAAAATCCTGAGGTATTTAAGTTTAGGAACTCTGTTAAAATAAACCTCATATGGTGTTTTGTTGTGAAATCTGTTTATCAAAGACCGATTTTGTGTATGGCATGCAGTGTTGATAGCTTCAGCCCAATATTTCTGAGCAATGCCGGAGTCGGCTATCATGGACCGTGCGGCTTCCTTGAGAGTCCGGTTTCTTCTCTCGGCCAGGCCATTTTGTTGAGGAGTCCTAGCACTAGACAACTCGTGTCTAATGCCGGATTCATCAAGATATGCAGTTAATGTGCTATTAGTAAATTCGGTACCTCTATCGCTTCGAATGCAATTTATACGAGTTGATTTTTCATTTTGCAAACGCTTAAGGAGGTTGATTAGGTTTGATACCGTTTCACGTTTAGATGGTAAAAATATTACCCATGTATATCTAGAGTAATCATCAATAACTACCATGGTGTAAAGCATACCTCCTAGACTAATGACCTGAATCGGTCCAAATAAATCCATGTGAAGAAGATCTAGGCATCGGCTAGATTGGAGATTTCCTTTGCTCTTAAATGATGACCTAGTTTGTTTACCCATCTGGCATGCTGAACAAACCTTATCCTGGTTAAATACTATATCTGGGATGCCTTCAACTAATTTCTTACCACGAATGTAGTTTAAGGTTTTCATGTTTAGATGGTTTAATCTTTTGTGCCATAGCCAGGTTTGATCAGTTTTAGCTATCATGCATATAGGGTGTTCTACTCTAGTTTTCCAGTCTACCTTGTAAATGTTACCTATCCTATTTCCGGTTAGTAGTACTATCCCTTGAGAGTTCTTAACTAAGCATGCATGTTTAAGGAATTCTACTGTGTATCCGGCATCACACATTTGGCTAATGCTAAGTAGATTAAAACGTAGGTTTTCAACTAGAAGTACATTATCAATAGTTAGGTTACCATGGACAATCTTACCCTTGCCCACGGTTTTACCTTTAGAGTTGTCACCGAAAGTGATTGGAGCACCGGTTACTGATCTAATGTCGGTTAGCAGATTGCTATTTCCGGTCATGTGCCTGGAGCAACCACTGTCCAAGAACCATTCAGAGTTTCCTAGTCGTTTCTTTGGATCCTGCAAAAATTACATATTTACAACTATTTGGTACCCACATTTACTTGGGTCCACATGCGATTAGTCCCTTAGGTACCCAAACCTTGATAAGTCGAACAGTCTTCTTTGCTAAAGTTTCAACTGTTCTCCTCACACTTGGTCTGGTGTATTTCGGTTTCCCTACAGATGACCTAAATGACGATGGTCTTTGGTTTGATGATCTATAGTTTGATCTACGTGGTTCAGGGAAATCTTTCTTATATTTGAGGATTTCTGCTTTTCTTTTCTCAAGGTCGAGCCATGAATCGGTTGGACCAACATAATCGTACTTTGTCTTTTCTTCCCTATAATACGCGGTCTCCTCTTCTTCAGCTGTACAGGTGCTCTTAAGAAATTTTATAAAGGGAAGGTTTCCTTTTGTAAGCTTTGCTTTCCATATGGATTTTCGGTCTTTAGATCTGGTCTCTGTGTACCCTAGGCCATTCTTACAACGTGGATGCCTGTATTCTTTATTCAGGTTCTTTACTATATCGCTAGATCTCCTATAGGCGGCCATCGTATACTGAAATCTGGCATTCTCTTTCTCGGTTAGTTCTCTAGTCGACTCACTGGGTTGTTCGATCTTAAGGTCTAATTCGGTTTCTAGGGTATGAGTATCATCAGGTTGTATGGCTTCTGGTTCGGTTATGATGGGTACCTCTGGTTCTACTGGGATAGGTACTATGGGATCGGTTTTGATGTTGAGGTGCTTAGGTAACATGGTCAATAGGTTCTTATATTCTTCTACCATGTCATTCAATGCTTCATATAACTCATCTTTAGTGAATTCATCACAAGGAGAGTCAAATACTTGTTCCTCATTTGCCATGAGACATGTGAGGTCATCGTCACTGTCACTGTGAGCCCATAGGCTTCCTCCATCATCGGCTATCAGTGCTTTCGGTACTTCACTTCCTTCACCGGTTTGTTGATAGTTGTTCCGGTTATTTTGGTAGTCTGGTTTCTGGGTATCTCTCCTTGGTTTCCTGCATTCCCACTTAAAATGTCCCATACAGTTACAGTTATAACATCTTACATTGGATTTGTCACCATAGTAGTTGTTTGTCGGTTGGCTCCTTTTCATGAACCTCCCAAACTTTTGTGCAAGCATTGCCATGGCGTCCTCAGTAAACTGTTCGGCGGTTCTGATCGGTGCAGGTGCAGGAGTCGGTACCGGTGCAGATGTAGGTATAGGAACAGGAGCAGGTGCAGCCGGTTCCGTAGATGTGAACAGTGCTCTAGTTGACGTTGAGGCCGAGACTTCCTCTTCAGTTCTGGAATTCATCTCGAACTCATATGCCTTAAGATCTTCGAACACGTCGTATAATTTCATCTTACGTAGGCTCTTTGATTCTCTCATAACCATCGTCTTTATATCCCAGGCACTTGGAAGAGACCTTAAAACCTTCATGATGACCTCTTTGTTGTCGTATTTCTTGCCCAGATTTGCTAACTCATCTAATACACCAGTGAACCGGTCACTGTATTCTTTCATAGTTTCCCCTGGTTTCATTTTGATGCTTTCAAACCTCTGTGTGGCCACCATTATCTTGTTCTCTTTGGTTCTTTCATTTCCCTCAAAGATCTGGATAACCGTGTTCCATGTCTCCTTCGCGGTTTGGCAGTCTCTGATCTTGCAGTATGTGTTTCTGTCCACGCTGTTGGAGATCCGGTTTCTTGCATGGTTGTCCAGATTGTTCCTTCTCCTATCTTCAGCCGTCCATTCTTTTCTGTCTTTATCAATGACTATCGGTCCTTCGGTTAGAATGAATTCCATTTCATCATCCAAGGTGACTAGATGCAGGTGCATGCGTGCCTTCCAGTTGGCAAAGTCATCACCTTCTAGCATTGGAGGCCTATCTTGATACATGTTTGCTTGAGTATTGAAACTAACTGCTCTGATACCAATTGTTAGGATCTAGGTTGCCGCTGGTGGACCGGGGGTTGGACCGGTTAGCGGTTCTCACTCGTAGGGTGGTGGTTAATCCGGTTAGAGATTAACACCGGGGTTTCAATACTACACAACCTGTCACAAACCCTTGAACTAGGTTCAAGCGCGGAAGAGGTTTGCTTTCAAGTTGAAGCGGTACACGTGTATGATAGGCGGAGTCGGTTTCGGATGATGATGATTTGAAGGATGGTGGGTCGGTTTCGGCAATCTGGATACTCGGTATGGTTTAGTCGGTTTGGAGCGGTGTAGTTAGGTTAGTCGGTTATGTAATGAAGCCAACAGAAAGTAAATGACACAACAGATTTTATGGATGTTCGGAGATAAAACTCCTACGTCACCCCTTCCTCTCGAAACCGCGAGAAGGATATTCACTAAGGAATACAAATACAATCCGATCGAGACTTATTTCCTGCTCGATAACACTCTTACAATTCACACCGAAATTGTAACACACACTTAGAATTTAGCTCTTAGGCTTTCTTAGAATACCACACTGTTATCACTTATAGTAAATGCTTTCAACGCTTCACTTGTCTCACTTAATATCTCTTAATGTCGCACAGTATCCCGCTTTGTAACTGCATTTACTCTTCTGCAACTGCCTCCTTTTATAGGTGAAGTATGCCAACGGTCATATTTCAAGGCCTTGAATCTGATTGGCTGGTCAGCTGTGCAGTGATTCAGTGTCTCAGACCTGCCGGTCTTCTCCTCAGACCTGACAGTCAATCTCAGACCTGGCATCCTGTTTCAGACCTGCCGGTCTGTAAAGCAAACCTGCTGGGTTTGTCTTTTACTCAATGTAGGCACTGTCTGCTTGGACAGTTGTCTGTACTTTGAAGATTTCCTTTCTGGCTTATCCCGAAGTAGAAGGATCCGGTAGTACTGTTTCCTGCAGCTTGCAGGCTTTCCTCAGACTTGCATGGATATGGAAGTATTCAGTCTGTTCCTTTGGTATCATTCTCAACAGATACCCAAAGTGTCTTCTTGTGCAGGTCGGCCTCTTTGCTTGGCCTAGGTTGGCCACTTGACTTGGCCGAGTATCTTTTGATAGTGAAGTGACCGGACTTCTTCCGGTCTTGTGGATTGATCGGCTATTTGATGGATCTGGCTTTTAGGCTTTGGCCGATCCTTCCTCTGTTCGGTCATGTACCGAATACTCTTGATCGGTTTGGTAGCTTGACCGGTTCGGTTTCTTCAGTTGGTTTTCTTTTGTTCATCCGGTCCGGTTCCTTGTTCCTGCGTAGGAAGTTTGTTTAAGTTAGGTTTATTTGAACCGGTATGAATTTATCTAACACATACACACAGGTTTTTCGAAATCAGTTTTCCAGTCAACTTTGTAAATGTTTCCTATCCGGTTACCGGTTAGAAGAACATCATTGTTTTGGTTTTTAACTAAGCATGAGTTTTTATGAAATTCGACTTTGTAGCCCACATCACACATTTGGCTTATGCTTAACAGGTTAAAGCTTAGTTTTTCTACCAATAATACATTACTTATGGATAATTCACCATGGACAATCTTACCCTTGCCCACGGTTTTACCTTTTGAGTTATCCCCGAATGTGATGACTGCTCCAGTTTCGTACTTGATGTCGGTTAGTAGCTCCTTGTTTCCGGTCATATGCCTTGAGCATCCGCTGTCCAAGTACCATTCTGAGTTCTTTAGCCGATTGCTTCTCCTGACCTGTAACAAACAATTATTTACACCCTTTTGGTACCCACATTCAGTTGGGTCCATGGTTGATTAGTCCCTTGGGAATCCAGACTTGAATGAGTCGGATCACTTTCCCGGTCATTGTTTTGATAATATTTGGCTTAACTTCTTGGCTGTTGCTCAAGAATGCCTTATGTGGTGATGGACTTCTTTGATGTCGGGTTTTATTAGATTTACTTGGTTTCCGGTTGACTTTCCTTCTCTCAGGATGAAGCCATTTTTCAGATTTGTTAGGACTTACATATTTAAGCGTTTCTTCCGGTTTTAGGTCATTTTCGGTTTGTGAACTCTTGACAAATTTTATAAATGGAAGATTATTTTTCGTGAGTTTCATCCCGTCAGGTTGTTTTGTTTCATTTTGTTTATTTGGTTCATAACCGATACCATACCTACACTTCGGATGTCTTTTATAATTACACATTTGTTTCACTGCTTGACGTGATCTCTCCCACGCAGCTGTGACGTACATTGCTCGTTCATCGGTTTCGGTTACCGGTTGAACTGTCTTCTCATTATCGGAGAATAGTTCATCCGGTTCATACATTTCGATTCCACACGTTTGATCATATACATTATTTATTTGTTCGGTTTTAGTTTCTATTGGTATGTAAGCAGATATGTTTCTGAACTCAGCAACCATTTGGTTAAGTGCAGAAACCAGATCTTCTTTGGTAAACTCATCAGAGGAAAAGTCAAATACCTCTTCGTCGTTTGCCATGAAGCAGGTTACTTTCTCTTCACCATCTTCATTGTCGGAGTATGCCCACTCGCTTCCACCATTAGATGCAATGAGTGCCTTTTGAATCTCTTTTCCTTCATCAGCATGTTGATCATCGTTTCTTCGGTAGTCGTTTCGTTGGTTGTTGTTGTTTCCCCGATAATTGTTCCCTTGGTAGTTGTTTCCCTGATACCGGTTGCCTTGATAGTTATTCCCTTGATAATTATTTCCTTGATAATTTCCTTCCGGTTTTCTATCGTCTCTTCTTGGTTTTCTACACTCTGACCTGAAATGTCCAAAACCATCACAGTTATAACATCTCTTGTTTGATTTATCTACATAATTATAATTAAAGTCATTATTAGATGGTGGCTGGCTCTTCTTCATGAATTTCCCGAATTTCTGAGCTAGCATCGCCATCACATCTTCGGTAATTTGATCGGTGTTTTTGACTGGAGCCGGTGCGGTTGATACTTGAGCCGCCGGTTCCACCGATGTAACCAAAGCTCTAGTTGCGGTTGATGTGGATGCTTCATCTTCGATCCGAGACTTGATCTCGAATTCGTAGGCTTTCAAGTCCTTAAATACATCATGCAACTTCATCTGCCCAAGGGTGCTTGACTCCCTCATCACCATGGTCTTGATATCCCACGTGCTTGGCAAGATCTTAGAGCTTTGATGATCACTTCTCGGTTGTCATATTTCTTTCCGAGTGTTTGAAGCTCGTTGACTACACTGGTGAACCGGTTGCTGAATTCCTTCATGTTTTCTCCCGGTTTCATCCGTATATTTTTATATTTTTGTGTAGCCACCAGGATTTTGTTCTCCTTGGTTCTTTCGTTTCCCTCGTGGATCTGAATGATTGTTTCCCAGGCTTCCTTTGCATTTTCACACTCTGATATTTTATTCAAAGTGTTGTTATCTATAGCCTTATAGATGTGCCTCATGCAATGGTTGTCCAGGTTACTCCGTCTTCGATCTTCACTCGTCCATTGGTTTTCCTCCTTGTTGATCTTGATAGGTCCCTCTTTCAGGACTCGGCTCATTTCATCATCTAACGTAATCAGATGTAGATACATCTGTTTCTTCCAACTGCTAAACGCTTCGCTGTTTAGCATTGGCGGCTTGTCGCTGTGGGTCATGCTTCCCATCTTCTTCGGTTGCTTGAGTGCTAAGATCCTCGCTCTGATACCACTTGTTAGGATCGGGGACGCCCTTGGAGGACAAGGGTGTTTTCCGGTTTCGGTAAGGGTGGCCGCTTACAGCACACACACTTTGGTGATAGTCCGGTTAGAGACTATAACCGTTCTCAGCACTGCACAAACTGTCACAGACTCTTGAACCGGGTTCAAGGGCGGAAATGTCTGTTTCAGGTTGAAGCAACGAATGCGACTTTAGATGATGTTTAAGAAGGAGTCGGTTTAATGGAGGTGAGTGACCGGTTTTAGGAGTATGATTAGTTTGAGGTTAGGCTAAGTAATAAAAGCAAAGGAAAGAACACGAGACAAGGATTTGTTTATGGATGTTCGGAGCAAACCCTCCTACGTCACCCCTTCTTCTCAGGTTATGAGAAGGATCTCCACTAACTCTTTAGAGTTACAACAATACTGCCGGTCGAGCCCAACTTCGCTACTCGCCGGTTACACCAAACTCACACTTTGATGTAATACAACAACACAACACAACGTCACACAAAGAGCTTCCGGTTTTAGACACACCGGTTTTACAGTATATAGGACTTTATCTCTCTAGAATTTTAATGCTTTTACAACTTTCAACTACTTCTGTTTTTGTAGTTTGTTGTTGCTTCGGCATTTAATGAAGATGTTTGATCTTCCTTTTATAGCTGATAGTTTCCAACGGTTACTTTCTTCTCTCTCTCCTGCGGATTGGTTGATCATTATCACGCCTGCTGCAGAAAAGATTGCTTGCACGCTTCATCTTCCTCAACACCTGGCATTCATGCAGGCAGCTCTGAGCAAAAGATGACGTAGCCGGTTTTCAGATTTGGACACGTGTTGAACATGCACTTCCGGTTGTCAATTTCAGATCAATAAAGCATCATTGCTTTCCTCGCATGCTTCCGATCAGATCCGATTTTATTTTATTCTTTCAAGACACGTTTCTTCCGTCATGGTACGTCACTCTTGAAGTTTGAATCTTCTGACTTTTGTTCTGAACCTTCCGGTTTTTGTGTCTTGTGCAGTATGATCCGGTTGGAATGAACGTTTCTTTCTTGGCTAACCGATCGCTTGAGAAAGTGAAAACCGGTTTCTCTGATCTTTAACTTGATCACTTGAAACTGGTTTCTTTGAAGTATAGAAGCAACCGGTTTTGATACGCCAACCGGTTCATACGGCTTTGATCTGTACCTGCACATGAAGGTTAACTTCTGTTTAGTTCGTCTGGCCGGTTCCAAAAATTAACTTAATTAATTTTTCTATCATATTTTTATTTATTATTTATAATATATGTGTTTTAATATATAAAATAATGAAGCAAAATATGAAATATAAATACACTTTCATATTTTTTATTTATAAATATAATTTTAGAAATCAAACTAGCCTTAATTAATTATTTAAATTACTGATTACAATTACAATTCAGATAAATCCCGAAATGAATGATAATATTAAGTGTGTGAGAGTGCATGAAATAAATTGATAATTGAAAAATTAGGTCAAAGAGGGTAGTGTAAAAATGTGAAAAAATATATTATTAAATACTTTTATATATATATATATATCTATATATTTTTATATCATATTTACATTAAATATATTTAAAATTATATATTTATAAAACTCAATATATTCATATCATTTATTTTAAAATATATTATTTTTTAATTTATGCCATTTATTAATAATTAAATTATATATTAACAAAACTTTATAAAAAATAATATATTAATATAATTTATTTTCAAATATATATTATTTTTTAATTTAAATCATTTATTAATATTTAAAATTAAATTAATAAATATATATAACATTATATCTATATATAATATTAATTATTAAATAATATATTATAAGTATTAAAAATAAATAAGTTGGCGTATAAACTGTATTAAGCATACTCAAGCTTAACGATTAAATAAGCTGAGATCGTATGAAACGTACCTAAAAATAAGCTGGTGTCAATAAGCTGGGAATAAGCTGAATCAAACTCGCCCATATTCAAAATTCTGGGTTTTGATCTAACATGTTGATGTTGAATTTGATTGGCTTGAAAGCTAATAAAATTTGTTGTAATTTTTTCTCATATAAGTGTAAGTTGAAGATTTTTTTGCCAAGGTAATCATCATTTTTATTGTATCAACTTCTGCAACTAGAACATGTGGTTAGGTAATGAATATTATTTCTAATGAGATGATTTCCCATTATCTTGTGGAGAGGATTGTTGCAATGAACTTTAAATCTTCCTAACGATAATTACTAATACTAGTAAAAAATAGCTTTTAACGAGGGAACAAATTCTCGGTAAAATCCAAATTTATGTCGGTGATGTTTTTTACTGAGGGCAAAAAATGCTCTCGACAAGTGTCGATAATTCGTCAGTAGGTGAAGGAAAAATTAGTATCATTGAGAGAACTAATCACTCTCGTTGATAATTCAATTCTTTTACCGAGAGTAGAGCCAATGCTCTTGGTGATACTCTACGTCATCTCAAAGTAACAATGACTTGCTTTCTTACTTGACGTCCTCTAAAGATAGCATATAACCTCACTACTGCCTTCAACGCTTTCAAAGCTTATCTTACCTATTCATTACAAGAATCCTAAAGCTAAAAAATTTATGTGATTCAAAGGAAGGCGCACAGATGAAGAAGAAGAGTTTAATTAATTACCAAGAAAGCTAAATAAAAGTTATGTAATTCAAAGGAAGGCGCGCAGATGAAGAAGAGTTTAATTAATTACCAAGAAAGCGCGGAACATAGTATGGATTCTAATGGCAGCCCATCCTTGTCTGAAAGCTATGAAGTCTTTAGGAGGAGCTCGGAGAATTGTGGCCATTCAGATGATGACATGTTTGATTCGACCCAATTGGTTTGTTGATTTACTTCTGAAGAAGTCCTCCATAGCCGTCACTTCTTTCCTTTACCACTCAATTTCTTCTCCTACATAAGGGAAAAGTTATCAAGTTTCAAAACACAAAGGTTTTCTCATTTCTGGGAGATCGAGATGTTAGGATTTGTATCTTCCAAATCCGACCAGCTTGAAACAATCTGTAAAAATGCAAGAAAGAAGAACACAAGAAGACATTGATTTATAATGGTTCACTCAAATTGAGCTACATCCACTTCAGCCACCACCAGATTTCACTATAAAGAAGAAGGAATAAAGAGTTTTTGTCTCACACTTTATCTCTCTAGAATTATTTCACTTCTCTGTAAACCCTTAATAATCACATATTTATAGGGTAAACATTCAGGTAATAAACCTAAATAATTCTTGGTCAGGCCCAAGCCCAAAACCAAATAGAAACCCAATAAACTCTAATTAACACTTGTAGAGTTTATTATAAGTGTAGGCTCTATAACTCAACAATCTCCCACTTGGAGACTAACTTCATTATCTCTCGATCGATGGCGGCTTTCCATCTAGTGTCTTAATGAAGAAGACCAACTGAAGTTGCACACAACTTCAGTTTCTCATTTGTCACAACTTTCGTTAACATATCAGCTAGATTCTCACACCCGGGAATCTTCTCAAGAGCTAATACTCCATCTTCTAAAGCTGACCGGATGAAATGATAACGAATCTTTATATGCTTCGTCCTGTCATGATAAACAGGATTCTTTGCTAAATGAATGACACTCTGACTGTCGCATCGCAACACACTTTCCTCGTAGTCTTGACCCAATTCTCGCAAAAAGGGTTGTAACCACAACATCTCCTTAGCAGCCTCTGTCACAGCAACATACTCTGCCTCACAACTAGAAAGAGCAACAATCTTCTGCAATTTTGAACCCAACTGATTGTAGTACCTCCCAGAGTATAAATGTACCCTGTTGTGCTCTTCCTACTATCAACATCACCACCATTGTCAGCATAAACATATCCTTTCAAACCCATATTAGACTTTCAAAAACATAAAGCGAGACCCGTACTTCCTCTTAAGTATCGTAGTATCCACTTTATTGCTTCTTAATGTTGTCTGCTCGGGTTGCTCATGAACCTTCTAACAATTCCCACTGCATGTGCTATGTCTGGTCTTGTGCAAACCATCTCATATATAATACAACCAGTGGCAGAGGCATACAGAACAATGACCATGTAATTTTTCTCCTCCTCTATTGAATGCGACTAATCTTTAGATAGTTTGAAGTGACTAGTTAAAGGGGTAGTAACTGGTTTTGCATCATACAAGTTGAACCTTCTAAGAACTTTCTTCACATATTCTTCTTGTGAAAGCTTGAGAACTTCTTCATCCCTGAAAATTCTCATCCCAAGGATTTGTTTAGCAGCACCCAAATCCTTCATTGCAAAATTTTCAGACAACTCTTTCTTGAGCTTGTTAATCTCATACAAACTTGCTCCAGCAATCAACATGTCATCAACGTAGAGGAGCAAAATAATGTATGATTTATCAAACCTCTTGATATAGCATAAATGATCATCTTCACACCTCAGAAAATTGTTACTTTTCATGAAGCTATTAAACTTCTTGTACCATTGTCTTGGAGCCTATTTCAAACCATTGAGACTCTTCTGAAACTTACATACAAGCTCATCTTTTCCTTTGATTTCAAATCCTTCTGGTTGTAGCATGTAAATATCTTCATCTAAATCACCATGAAGAAAAGCAGTTTTGACATCCATTTGTTGAAGATGAAGGTCTTCTTTCACAACCAAACTCAAAATAGTTCTGATTGTCATCAATTTAACTACTAGAGAGAAGATCTATTTGTAGTCAATACCTTCTTTCTGTTGAAATTCTTTCACAACCAATCTTGCCTTGTACCTCATGGTTTTATCATGTTATTCTTTAATCCTAAAGATCCATTTGTTGTGAAGTGTTTTCTTTCCCTTTGGTAGCTCAATGAGCTCCCAAATCTGATTCAACATCAAAGAGTCCATCTCATCTTTCATAGAAGACTCCCACTTAATCAATTCATCAGATTGTATTACGTTCTCATAAAATCCAGATTCACCTCTATCTGTCAATAAGATATAGTTCAGAGATGGAGACCACATCTCAACTGGTTTTCGATTCCTTGACGATCTTCTCAACTGTATAACCGGTGTTTGCTGATTTACCTCTTGGGACACGTTCTCAACAATTTCATTTTCAATTACACATTGTTCTTCAGTGTCAGTCGGTATATATTCAGCTAAAAATTCTCTCAAATCGATTGTATCAGTCTCTTCCAACTTGGAATTACCATCTGATGTCTTCCCAACACAATCTTTGTAGAGAACCTGTTCATTGAAGATAACATTTCTGCTATGAATGATCTTCCAATTTTGATTATTCCAGAAACGATAATCAAACTCGATATCATCATAACCAATGAAAAAACATTTATTAGATTTTGGATCAATCTTGCTCCTATCACATTCATTAATATGAACATATGATAAACAACCAAACACTTTCAAATAAGAAAGGTTTACCTTTTTATTGCTCTAGGCTTCTTCAGGAATTCTGAATTCAAGAGGAATAGAGGGTCCCCTATTTATCAAGTAAGCAACAATATTTATAGCTTCTGCCCAGAAGGTTTTAGGCAGCCCTGCATGCAATCTCATGCTTCTAGCACGCTCGTTCAATGTTCGATTCATTCGTTCAACTACTCAATTCTCTTGAGGCGTTCGGGGAACAGTCTTCACCATACTAATCCCATTCACAAAACAATACTCTTTGAAATCTGAATTGATATATTCACCTCCGTTGTCGGATCTCAAGCACTTAACTTTCTGATTTGTTTCATTTTCAATCAAAGCCTTCCATTTCTTGAAAATAGCAAATACTTCAGACTTGTGCTTCATAAAATATACACATACCTTTCTTGTCGAATCATCTATAAACGTCACGTAGTATTGTGATCCGCCAATAGAAGAAACAAGTGCATGTCCCCACACATTAGTGTGTACCAACTCTAGCCTTTCTTTCTTGATCTCCTTCCCAATCTTTAAGAAACTCACCAGTTTCTGTTTTCCAAGAATGCAGTTTTCACATAATTGATGTTCAACAGACTTCAGTTTTGGAATCTGTCCATTCTTCAAAAGAATTTTCATCCCTTTTTCGCTCATATGGCCCAACCTGCAATTCCACAACTCACTGTTCTTCGAGTCATCAACTACAACAGCAACTGTTTCTCTTCAAGTTGAATTCGTGTATAACGTTCCAGTTTTATGACATCGAGCAACAACTATTGCTCCTTTAGTCACCTTCCATGTACCATTTCCACAACTTAAATTGTGACATTCTTCATCAAGTTGTGTAATAGAAATCAGATTACGCATTAAACCTAGAATGTGTCTCACCTTATTAATCTTCCAAACAGAATCATTTGACATCTTCAATTTGATGTCCCCCGTGCCAACAATATCCAATTGCTCACCATCTGTAAGATAAACTTTCCCACAGTTTTCAGCCACATAATTCTCCATTAATTCTTTGTGAGCAGTGGTGTAGAAAGACGCTCCCGAGTCCAAAACCCATTAATCTATCGGGCTATCAACCAAAAGAAGTAACAAATAAGTGACAGTTTGTGTAACAACGTTGGCTGCATCATTTTTATCATCACTATTTCTCTTCGGTGCTTTGCAGTTCCTCTTCAAATGACCCTGTTTACCACAATTCCAGCACTCAAATGTCCGCCCAGACTTGGACTGACTCCTCTTTCTCCTCGACATAGATCTGCTCTTACCTCGGTTGAAATTTATATCATTACTTATGCCCCTGTTTTCCACATTCAGAGCAGAACCTTTGAACGTTTCACCAGAATCAATTTTACGAACCTCTTTAGCAAGAATACGATCTCTAACTTCAACAAATTTCAGTTTGGCATTTCCAACTGAATTACTAATTACTGCCCTCATAGGTTCCCAGCTATTTGGTAAAGATGCTAACAAAATCAGGGCACTAACTTCATCCCCCAAATCAATCTCAACAGATAGAAATTGATTCACAATTGTATTGAATTCATTCAAATGAGTAGTGACAAAAGTACCATCAACCAATCTTAAGTAAAAGAGTCTTTTCATTAAGTGTACTTTGTTTTTAGCAGATGGTTTCTCATACATATCAGAAAGAGCTTTCATCAGACCCATGGTAATCTTCTCCTTTGCTACATTGTGAGCAACCGTCTTGGCTAGCGTCAATCGGAAAACTCCCAAAACCTGTCTATCAAAGAGTTTCAATTCAGTTTCATCCATCTTCACTGGTTTCTCACTCAAAGGAACATGAAGCTTCTTTCCATAGAGATAATCTTCAATCTGCATTCTCCAGAAGGCATAATATGTCCCATCAAATCTTCCAATCCCATGTCATATACTGTTCTCACTTGCCATTGTTTCTAATGCTCAGATCTAGCCTAGTTGCTCTGATACCAGTTGTTAGGATTTGTATCTCCCAAATCTGACCAGCTTGAAACAATCTGTAAAAATACAAGAAAGAAGAACACAAGAAGACACAGATTTATAGTGGTTCACTCAAATTGAGCTACATCCATTTCAGCCACCACCAGATTTCACTATGAAGAAGAACACAAGAAGACACAAGAAGACACAGATTTATAGTGGTTCCCAAATCCGACCAACTTGAAACACTCTGTAAAAATGCAAGAAAGAAGAACACAAGAAGACACAGATTTATAGTGGTTACTTAAATTGAGTTACATCCACTTCAACCACCACCAGATTTCACTATGAAGAAGAAGGAATACAGAGTTTTTGTCTCACACTTTATCTCTCTAGAATTATTTCACTTCTCTATAAACCTTTAATAATCACATATTTATAGGGTAAACATTCAGGTAATAAACATAAATAATTCTTGGTCAGGCCCAAGCCCAAGCCCAAAACCAAATACAAACCCAATAAACTATAATTAACACTTGTAGAATTTATTATAAGTGTATGCTACATAACTCAACACGAGATTGATATATACTTGTTTAATCTTCTAAACAATCTTCTGATCATGGGGCTTCTTATGGCCTATCAGCTTAAGCAACTTTCCTGAACCACCCATTGGTTTGATATATACTTGAAGCCATAATTCAAAATATTTCTAGGTTTGTTTATGATATATACTTGAAGGAGCAATACAATTATGCCTACGAGGGCTTAATTGAATTATGGCTTTGATATATACTTGAAGTTCATTTGTTGTTATCTGAAATGCTTTTCTAGGTTTGCTAGTACATCAAAGCCATAATTCTGAATTTTTTTCCCTTACAAAGTTTTAGGTTTTAAAATGGAAACTGTATTTGCGACTCTTTTAAAAAGTTAAAAAAAATAAATTAAAATTAAATTAGGTTAATACTTCTTTAGACTTAATTAACACCTTTTTATTTTCCTGTCTGATGAGAAAAGATTGGGACGCACAAAACGAAAAACATCACATGTGCACATCTATCACTAGATTAATATTTCCATTTCTATTAATTGGGAAATTGTTAAATTAAACTATTAAATAATTTTAATTTTTAATGAATGAAATGAGAATGCTATAAAAAAAAATCTAAGTTACAAATGTGTCCCAATAATAAAATCATAACAGTGAAATATTTTGTTTTACATTGAAAAAAAATGCTTTTTAATAATACAATTATATCAAATCAGATCTAGACGGGAATTCAAATAATGTAAGAATACAATTGTAGTATTATCAAAAGGAGAATTAAATCATTTTAATTTTTAATGAATAAATGAGAATGCTATAAAATAAAAATTTAAGTCACAAGTGTGTCCCAATAATAAAAATCATAATAGATGGGATTGAAAAAATATTTTTTAATAAATATTTTGTTTTACATTAAAAAAAATATTGTTTAATAATACAATTATATCAAATCAGTTCTAGATGGGATTTCAAATAATGTAAGAATACAATTCTAATATTATCAAACGATTTAAATCAACTAGAAAGATTTAAGTGATATACACACGGATACAAATATAATTAAAATAAATTTAATAATAATAATAATATGTATTTAATGTTTAAAATTTTTAATAAATCATGAATAATATATTAAATTACAAAAAAATAGATTACTTTCATTCCATATTTTATTCACTTCGATAAAATAACTTATTTTCTCACATATTTCATCACATATTTTTTCTGAATGAATCTCTTGTTTTGTGACCTTACACTTGCACTTCACTTTGGTTAATAAAATATTTGATTCATATTTTTTTTAACATTTAGCATCGTGACCTCACACTTTGGTAAATCAAATATTTGATTCATATTTTGTAACGACTTTCAATTGATATCGGCCGATTATCCCTCGGCAAACCACATTCCAATCACAGTTGGTTAAAAGGTTGTATTTATTTTGTTATGTTGCAAGTTCGAAACATACATATGACATTTTGAATTGTATTTTTAATCGTTTTAAATTTATGCGCGGGTCAATCCACAATCCGACTCAAGTATCCATTACACTCACATATATATCTAAAAAATTAACCACATCTATCGATCCGGAAATCCGGACACTTTGAAAATTAAGCATCAATATATATATATATATATATTAGTTAGTTAAAAAATTGAACTTATATTGTTAAAATGTCCCGTGTTCATCAAATATGGTGTTGAATTTAAAATATATAATTTTATTAGCCTAGTTGGTTAAAGGGTTGAACTTATTTTGTTAGGTTACAAGTTAGAAACATACATATAAAATTTTTAATTTTATTTTTAACCTTTTTAAATTTATGGACATGTCAACCCACAATCCGATCCAAGTACCCATTCACTCTCACATATATATCCAAATTAACCACATCTCTCGACATAGCAATTCAGACACTTTGAAATTAAGCATCATTATATATATATAGAGATTAATAATTAGTTAAATAGTCGAACGTTTATTATTAAAATATCTCGGGTTTATCAAATTTGGTGTTGAATTTAAAATATAAAGTCTTATTAGCCTAGTTTGTTAAAAGGTTGTACTTATTTTGTTAGGTTGCAAATTCAAAACATACATATAACATTTTTAATTTATTTTTATCTATTTTAAATTTATGGGCAGATCAACCCACAATCCGACCCAAGTATCCATTTACTCTCAAATATATCCAATTTAACTACAACTTTTGACCCGGAAATCTAGACACTTTGAAATTAAGCATCATTATATATGTATATAGATTGCATGATATAACTAAATCAATCCCCGATTAAACTCTCATTAATAATATTTTCCAATTAAACCTCTTTAACGTAATATCCAATAAAGTAATAACCTCACTTAGGTAGTAATTTTCGTCGGTCCCTAATTGGGCTAATTTTGTAAAGTAATATTCTCACTAAAAGCATAAGATAATAAAAAATTAGAAAGTCATTAAGGGCCCAAGTAATATATAAAGTAATAATTCCAAACTTATATATATATATATTGTAAATGAGTTACAAAATTCAAATCTTTTTATAATATGAATCTTTAGTAGATTGTTTCTTCTTTCCACCAAAGCCAAAATTAACCTCTTCCTTGACTTTATGTAAAGTATAAATAAATCACGGTATATTTTGCTCGTGTTGTAACAAGTAATTATAGTGTACCATTCTATTGTTTACTATATATAGTTAATTACAAAGTATTATCATTTAAATTATGTCGTAGATTCATTAATTTATATTTTAAAATTACAATATACTTTAGATAATTGAATTTCTATACGATGTACACAAGATATGTTATACATGTACTGTATATTTGTATAGTGTATCTGGTGTAACTTTTTATATGCATGAATCTAGTTTTTAGATATAATTAATCATAACAAAAGTATTTTAGATCAAACTATTTTTAGATTCTTGTTTTTAAACATAATATACTATAGTAATACTGTACATAAATACTATATAAAACTTCGATAAAGTAATAATATCGATAAAATAATTAATTCGTTAAAGTAATATATTTTCCCGATCTCAAAGGTATTACTATAAAGAGGTTTAATTGTAGTTTTCATTTCTCAAAAATCTCAGTTTGAAAAAAAAATAGAAGGGTTTGTCAAGAGGCAAGCATGAGATATGTTGTGGCAAAGTCGGAATGGTTCTAGCAGAAGCGTCACGATGATGAATGTTTATAACAACATTCTCCCATGGCTCGGAAGGGGGAGAATTGTTGAGGTGTTCCTTACCATTACCGACGGGTTTTTTTAAATTTCGGGTAAACGGGTTAGAGTATAAATACTTTTTGGGTATTTTCTCATAACATACAGTAAGGTTGAGAGAGAGTGAATTACAAATCTATGGTTTTCTGGTTTCCTTCTTCTTCTTGTTCTTTGGCTGATCTAGAGCGAAAGATTGGGGGAACTTTTGATTGTGGAGTAGTCCAATCATTCCTAGTGTAATCACTTCTTTCATTTGAGAGTAGAGCATGCAAGTTTCTACTATTGACATTTCTTTGATTTAGTGAAACTTATCCCTCCCGTGGACGTAGGTCGATTTTAACCGAACCACGTATATTGTGTTGTCGTTTATTGCTTTGTGCTATTTCAGTCTTCGTAATTTATTTGTCGTCATAGACGATTTGGAAACTGATTTGTTACAGGTTTGATTTCGAAGAAGATCCATAGTTTTGTTGTTACAAAACCCAACAGTGGAAACAAAGCAGTATTGATTGGTTATCTGTTTTAACATTGGAGTAGAGTGCTCTGTTGGTTATTTGGCGAAATTCATAGAAGAGATCAACTGGTTTCTTTGCTGGTGTTTTTGTCATTTGTTAAGGCAGTAATAATGGGGAAATCTAGACCTGATATGGTGAGTCTGAATGGTACAAACTACAAGAAATGGAAATTGATGATTAGTGATCTGTTAGTTTCAGATGATTTGAATGAAGCAATTGAAAATGAGGGTGTTAGACCTAAGATTACAAAAGAGGCTGATTGGAAAAAGATAGATAGAAAGGCCTGCATCTTTATTCGTTCCTGTGTTGGTGTAAATGTTGTGCACCATGTTGAGGATGAGACTACGACATATGGTGTTTGGAGTAAACTTGAAGCTCTCTATGCTAGGAGGTCAACAGGAAATAAAGAAGCACTGGTACGAAGGCTGGTGAATCTGAAGTACATTGATAATAAATCAATTGCTGAACACTTGAATGAATTTCAAAATATTTTGAATCAGTTGAGTAGTATGAAGATAAACTTTGATGATGAGGTGCAAGAACTTTTAGTCCTTGGATCTTTGTCTGCAAGTTTGGAGACACTTATTATCACTCTCAACAACTCAGCACCAAATGGTAAAGTCAACATGGCATTTGTCACCAGTTCCTTACTTGATGAGGAGAATCGAAAGGGGGATAAACCCTCTAAGTCTGATATGTTGGTGGCTTATAGAGGAAGATCAAAGGATAATAGAAGTGGTTCGAGCAGGAGAAAGTCTAGAAGCAAGTCTAGAGCTCCAAAGAAGGATGGTGCTTGCCATTACTGTGGATAAATGGGTCACTGGAAAAACGAGTGCTAGAAATTTAAAAATGATAAAGTGAAGGGTATAGTGAAGCCCAGAGAAAAGAAAGAATAGAGTGCAAATACATCTACTTATGCTTCAGATGGTGATCTGACATATGCTTCTAACTGTCAAGACTCTTGTCTTAGCACATTTTCAAATGAAACAGCATGGATTGTTGACACATGTGCCTCATTCCATATTACTCCACATAAAGGTTACTTCCAGTCATAAAAAGATGGTGAATATGGTGAGGTTCGTATGGGTAACAGTGGTGTGTCCAAGATATTTGGTCTTGGTGATGTTAGAATTGAGACAAACATGAGCTGTTTCTTGACATTGAGAGATGTAAGACATGTTCCTAATTTGAGAATGAATTTGATTTCAGCAGATAAGCTCGATGATGGAGGCTACCATAATGTTTTTAGTGGTGGAGCATGGAAGCTAAGCAAGGGTTCATTGGTTGTTGCACGAGGTAAGAAATGTTGTTCCTTATACAAGACAAATTTGAAAATTGTCTATGATGCAGCATATTCTGTTTTGATAGAGTCATCCTCTGAGTTGTGGCACAAGAGACTAGGTCACATTAGTGAAAAGAGGCTGAATGTTTTGATCAAGAGGAATGAGTTGCTGAATCTCAAGGATGCTCATCTTGAAAATTGTGAGCATTGCTTGAAGGGTAAGCAAAACAGAGTCCCCTTCAGTAAGTCGAAAGTGGAACTGAAAAAGAATGTCCTTGAACTGGTCCATACAGATGTTTGTGGTCCTATGAAGATTAAATCCATATGTGGTGCTTCTTATTTTGTAACCTTCATAGACGATGCATCTAGAAGGTTTGGGCCTATGCTATAAAGTCCAAGGATGAGGTTGCATCAAGGTTTGAGGTCTTTCACAAGCTGGTTAAAAGAGAGACATGAAGAAAACTGATGAGGGTGCGGTCAGATAATGGGGGAGAGTACATAGGCTCCTTTGATAATTATTGCAAAAAGCAGGGTATTCGACATGAACAGACTGTGCTCAAGACTCCACAACAAAATAGTGTGGTAGAGAGGATGAATAGAATAATGTTGGAACGGATGAGGAATATGCTCTCCCATGCCAAGTTGGTTAAGCATTTCTGGGCTGAAGCCATGAGCACTATAGTGTATGTGATCAATCGTTCTCCCTCCAAGCCATTGAATAATAAGTGTGCAGAAAGCGTATGGTCAGGTAAAAATGTTAATTATGACTATTTACGTGTTTTTGGTTATAGAGCTTTTGTGCATGTTCCAAAAGATGAGAGGTCTAAGATAGATGCAAAAACCAGGCAATGCATATTTTTTGGGTATGGTGATGAAAAGTGGGGATACAGGTGTTATGACCCAGTTGACAAGAATGTTTTGAGAAGCCGAGATGTGGTATTCCTTGAAGATCAGACTATTGAGAATTTTAAAGATGGTGAAAAACTTGATGCATACATACGTGATCTTTTTGGTCTTGAGCTGTCTCATGATGTTGAGGAGACAAGGCCACGTGTAGCTTCAGACTCAGATAGTGATGATGATGTTCCTCAGGGTCAAGCTATAGGCCATGGAAATGATACAACAACTGATCTTGATGATAATATTGAGGCTGATTTTGAAGTTCAGCAAGAAGATGAAAATCAACATAATCAACAAACAGAGGTACTTAGGAGGTCTACTAGGGAGAAAAGATTTAGTTCTAAGTACCCTGCTACAGAGTATGTCCTTCTAACTGATTGTGGGGAGCCTATATGTTATAAGGAGGGTCTTAAGGATTCTCATAAGAAAGAATGTCTAGCTGCCATGGATGAAAAGACGAAGTCATTGCTGAAAAATGGCACATATGATCTAGTTGAAAGACCAAAGAACAGAAAAATATTACAAAATAAATGGGTATACAAGATCAAGCAAGAAGGTGATGATAGCAAGACAAGATACAAGGCTAGGCTGATTGTCAAAGGTTTTGGCCAAAGGCATGGAATCGATTATGATGAGATTTTCTCACCAGTAGTGAAGATGACTTCTATCCGGGTGGTGTTAAGTCTAGCTGCTTGTATGTATCTTGAGGTTGAACAACTTGATGTCAAGACTGTATTTCTCCATGGTGATTTGGATGAAGATGTTTATATGGAGCAACCTGAAGGTTACAATAAGAAAGGTGAGGAAATTAAGGTGTGCAAACTTGTCAAAAGTCTGTACGCTTTGAAGCAAGCACCAAGGCAGTGGTATCTTAAGTTTGAGTCGTTCATTATCATCCATGGGTACATGAAGACGTCTACAGATCACTGTGTCTTTGTACAAAAGTTTAATTCTAATAATTTTATTATACTTCTCCTATATGTTGATGACATGCTGATTGTTGGGAGAGACAAACTCAAGATTGCCAAGTTGAAAAAGGATTTGGCTAAGTCTTTTGAGATGAAAGACTTGGGTCAAGCAAGACAAATTCTTGGAATGTAGGTCATTCGTGATCGAGTGAAGAAAAGGCTATGGTTGTCTTAAGAGATATATTGAGAAGATTTTAAAACGATTCTGTATGGACAAGGCAATCCCAGTTGCTTGTCCATTGGCTACACACTTGAAAATAAACAAGACAATGTCTCCCAAGGATGAAGAGGAAAGACAAGAAATGTGCAGTGTTCCATATGCTTCTGCAATAGGCAGTCTGATGTATGCAATGGTCTGTACAAGACCGTATATAGCTCATGCGGTTGGAGTACTTAGTCGTTTCCTTTCAAATTCCGGTAAGACACACTAGGAAGCGGTTAAGTGGCTAATGAAATATCTTCGAGGGACCTCCAAATACGCTTTGTGTTATGGTACTAGAAAGCCAAATGTTGAAGGGTTTTCTAATTCAGATATGAGTGGTGATATTGACACTATGAGATCAACTTCAGGGTATTTGTTTACATTTGGAGGAGGAGTTGTATCATGGTAGTCTCGTCTACAGAAATGTGTTGCTTTGTCTACTACAAAAGCTGAATATATTGCCATTACTAAATGTTGTAAGAAATAAGCATTCCACAAGATAGGTTTGTGGTGTTTAGTGACTGAAAAAAGTGTTATACATGTGAGCAAGAATCCAAGTTTCCATTCACGTTCAAAACACATCCAAAGAAGGTACCATTAGATCCGTGAAGTGTTCGAGAAGAAGGAGTTATACTTGGAGAAAGTGCATACATATGAGAACGGGTCAGATATGATGACAAAGGGTTTGCCAAGAGGAAAACAAGAGATATGTTGTGCCAAAGCCGAAATGGTTCTGGTAGAAGCGTCACGATGATGAATGTTTATAGAAACATTCTCCCATGGCTCGGAAGGGGGAGAATTGTTGAGGTGTTCTTTGCCATTGCGGGCGGTTTTTTTTAAATTCCGGGTAAACAGGTCAGGGTTTTCTGTTATGAAAATGTGTTAGAGTATAAATACTTTTTTTGGGTATTTTCTCATAACATGCAGTAAGGTTGAGAGAGAGTGAATTACAGATCTAGCTTTTGATTGTAGAGTAGTCCAATCATTCCTAGTGTAATCACTTCTTTCATTTGAGAGCAGGGAATATAAGTTTCTACTATTGACATTTCTTTGATTTAGTGAAACTTATCCCTCCTATGGACGTAGGTCGATTTTGACCGAACCACGTATATTGTGTTGTCGTTTATTGCTTTGTGCTATTTCAGTCTTCATAATATGTTTGTCGTCATAGACAATTTTAAAACTGATTTGTTACAGGTTTGATTTCGAAGAAGATCCATAGTTTTGCTGTTGCAAAACCCAACATGTTATACATTTACTGTATATTGTATCTGGTGTAACTTTTTATATGCATATGAATCTAGTTTTTAGATATAATTAATCATAACAAAAGTATTTTAGATCAAATTATTTTTAGATTCTTGTTTTTAAATATTATATACTATATTGTAATACTGTACATAAATACTATATAAAACTTCGATAAAGTAATAATATCGATAAAGTAATTAATTCGTCAAAGTAATATATTTTCCCGATCTCAAAGGTATTACTATAAAGAGGTTTAATTGTAGTTTTCATTTCTCAAAAATCTCAGTTTGAAAAGAAAATAGACTTAAAATTCAAGAATCGATTCAAAAGCTTCTTCACTCTCTTCCTTTTTTCTTCTCTCTTTCTTTCTTAGTATGAAATAATGAATAGTCCTGAATGATCTCCAACAACTAAAAAGTTTGTGATCATTTTGTTTTAAAAAATAATTATAATTTGGTTGGTATTATAATTTAAGAGTGTTCGAAAATTAAATTAAATTTATTTAGTTGATTTATATTAAAATTAATATTAACATAGTTGACTATCTATTATATGTCTTATGTATGTTCATAATCTCACCCTAGATTGAAAATTGTTAGTTCATAAAAAAAATGGAGTAATATTTCCTAATTGTAAAATACAAATATATAAAATAAATATATTCTTTTCAAATCCTTATGATCAACTATATTAATCTAAATTTTATGAAGATTTACAAATTTTAGGATATAAGTTTTATATAAAATACAACCCACTCAATGACTTGGCTAGTAGTAAATATTTATCATTGTAACCAAAAAAAATCCTTTATGTTCCTTGGTGAACTCGAGGTTTGAAAATTTCAGCATAAATTAATGTGTCATTAATCTTTTTATAATAAAATATTATTTTAAAATATTTTAAATAATTCTTGACAACTTTTAAAATTAATTATAAATAATTAATTTTTTTAGAGTTTAAATTTGGATAATCCGAGGTTGTGCAGTAATCAAATTAGAATATTATTTTTTAGAAATCCGTTATTTAATATAATTAAAAACAATTAATTTAAAAGATTATTTATTTAAAATAGAGTCGCCAATTGATTTTTGAAAATCAATAAAAATGGCATACGTGTAGAAATATTTAAGTCATAGTTTCTTTTAGTTCGTAATTTAGTGATACTCGGGAAATAACTTTAGTGTTTTATCCTCCGTACCTATTTTAAAAATGGTCTCTACTTATAAATTTGTCTTTTGAAAATCGGTTGTATAACGTTTATTTTAACCGATTATTCTCGGTCCTAGGCATGCGTAGGTTTTAACGTTATTTAAAAAAATTGTAGCAACAATTATTTAAATATTGGTACCTATTGTGAATGACGTTGACTAGGGAGGAAAATAAATGAAGAACATCAGTTTTTAAAGACATTAGAGTTTAAACATAAATCCTAATCAAGCCTTTGTCAAAATATTTTTTTTGAAAATATCCCAAAAATATTTTGAAATCATATTCTAATTTTTCGAGATTTTTAGAAAAAAATTTGGGGGTCCAAAGTTACAAAAATATTTTTGGATTTTGAAAATTGGAACAAAGTAGTCCTTACGACTGGTGTCTTAGCACATGGGTTCTTTTTATCGGTTGGAGGATAAGAGACCTCGGTCCTTGGTCAGGAGCCTCTCGATCAGGGCTCAAGATCCTTGGTTAGACCTATCGGTCCTGACTGAAAAGCCACGGTCGGGGGCTAAGGATTCTCGGTCGGGGTGTAAAATTCACATGTCTTATGTTAGAATGGGGCTAACTTCATTGGTCCTAGATTTGAGAATACTCGGTTGGGTGCGAGATTCCCCAGTCCTAGGTTAGTTTTATTGGTCGGATGTAAAAATCCTTTGTCAGACCTCTAGGCCTTAGGTGAAGAGCACTAGTCGGACCTCTCGGTCCTTGCTTAAGAAAATCGGTCGGTCCTCGATAAAGAAAATAAGTTGGACCTCTCGGTCCATGATTGAAAAGCCTCGGTGAGACCTCTCGGCCCTAGCTAAGTTTTATCGATTAGACCTCTTGGTCCTAGGTTGGACCTCTCGGTATTCAAGAAAATCAAAATTGTAGGTTTTACAAATTTTGATGGAGCTTTGGATTTTTTTTTATCTCAGAGCTTGAGTAGCTTCACAAAGCTCTCAGGAATATTTAAATCATCATTGTAATGTATCAATTAACTTGGGTGATGATCAATTCATTCAAAAGAGGTTTTAGTCAAAAATTAAATTTTTGATTTAAAGTTGTTTTGAAGTGTATGGAGCTATCCAATAACTTCCTTATGCTTTATATACTTATTGGTACCAAAACATAACTACTTGTTGTTCATATGGACCAATTCCAGACCTCAAAATTTTCAATTATTTTGAAAAAATTGATTTTGACCAAACATGATTGGGATAAATCAAACATGATCCAAATAGTTATCCAACATCATTAAAAACATGTTGAAATGATTTTTGGGCAGATGTTCTTGAGGATTGGCCCAAAAAAAGCAAACTCAACTTTTGGATTTTTAAAATTCAAATTTGGATTCTTCTGTTTAAGGTTGATTGATTGATTTTAAACGAAACAGAAAGCTTGGAAATGATTTGAGAATCATTTTCTAATTCTAAAATTCAACAATCAGACAATATACAAACTTGAGAATATTGAAATATAAAAATTTCAAATTCAAACGGGAAGTATAATTAAGGGAGATTAAAAACATATCAATGATTGGAGAACACTCCTTAGACCTTAGGGAAGCTTTGGGGATGCTCATATCCAAGCTTTAAGACCTTAATGCAGAAATTTCAAAAAATCTAAAAGATTGAGCTTTTATGGTGGATTTCTTGTTTTTACTGATATGAATCTTGAGATTGGATCTTTTTTTCTTTGAAATTATTGAGGGAGGCTATTTATAGCCTCTCAAAGTCGTTTAAGGAGGGCAAGTAGTCTGAGTTAGTCAAAAGTCATTAATGGTATTTTAGTTGTTCTTCCGGCCAGTTGTCGGAATAGACATGATTGACGCCTATAGATGTAGGGGAAATGATCACCAAAGTAGGATGATCATTTCAATTTTTGAATGGAGTCAATCCATTTAGAAACAAAGAAAATCCATCTTTGAAAAATCAAAGATGGTTGCGGATGGTTATCCATTCGGCGTCGCAACGAAGATGAAGTTCGAAGGATGAAACTATGTCATTTCGTGGGTGTTCTGTAATGGTTCTCTCGCGTTTAAGCTAACGAACATTAGCTGATTCGCTACTATACGAGTGCGAGTTTCTTTAGCTACAGCAGGCTACGCGGTCACATCCTAGTCGTTGGATTAAAATCCAGCGCCCATCCAAAGGCTCTAGTTTCGTCTATAATTGGATTTATGTAATTCGACTACACCCGATTACAAATTTAATTTTTATTTTAAAATATTAAGGGTTAGTTTGAAATTGATTTTTCTTCTAGCCTTTTGGTTTAAATATTTATATTTTCAAATACACAAAATATTAAAATAAATTTGACAAATATTTTGCCAATTTATATTATTATTTTTTTTTGTATATTTTAGGTTTAAATAAATAATTTTTGGGGATGAAATGTTTATCACATTTCATCCTAAATTAAATATTTTAATCCTTTAATTTTTTAAAAATTATTTTAAGATAAAATGAGTAAATCATTTATCCAAAATAAATTTATTATTTTGTTTGGCCATTTTTCTTAATTAATTAGTCTTTAACTATCACAATAATTGATCTAATTAATAATCTTTTTAATAATGATTTGGCTTTGGGGTTAATTATTTTGATTTTATTTATTCAAAAATAAATCAAAATAATTATTCTTATTTAATAAATTGGGTATGTAGATTTTTAGTGCTTACAGAGTGCCCTTTCAAATTGAGTTTGAATACAACAAACTAATTTGAAATCGATGATTCGAGTATGATATTTAACACTAAATTATATTGTCCAATTAATAACGTGGGTGTTTAGAAAGATAGAATATGTAGCGTAATGATATTGGAGTGAATGGTGATGTTGTGTATAGCTCTCGTTGAGGTGCTTCCAAGCGTTGCTTTAGGGATATTTCTTTGATGATTATTTTAACAAGCACAATTCTTCGAAATCCTATTTTATAGATAATAACAAAGTACCCGTAAAATGTATGGGATAATGATAAAGCGATAATAATAATAGGTATTGAAACATTAATTCCTACTTAACAGATTATTCAGGATAGTAATGTACAAATGAATAATGATTAATGTCATGAGACATGCAAGGGAACATGAAAATTTTAATAACTTTCATGTAGGTTACTAACAAGTAACGCTCATGTTGATCATATGGGTATGATTGCGAGATTATCAGCATACAAGTCTCAATAAAATCTAGAAAGCTTACTTTTGGGGCTTACTAACAATTAATGTATCATGATATCATGTATAAATGATCATGGTACTGTTAACTTATATGTTTATCGTGGGAGCTAACCAACTTACCACTAAGGTTACCGACAGGTAAAGTTGAAGGAGATTAAATACTTATGAGCATGGTACTATCAACAAATAGGTCTTCGTGTTCGTGAAGGGGAATGAAAATATCTATTGAAGAATATGATTTTGTTGGGGGTACCTATTGAGCGATAGAGTTTGGTTACCTATGAAGAGATTGGGTTTTATTAGCTATCAATGGATAGGGTTTAGTTACCTATCAAGAGATAAGGTTCTTGTATTGATTGGATTGGATTGTGTACGAATGATCTCAGGTTTTTATCGACATAAAAAATTTGTTAACGAATCATCTTACAAATGATCTTTATGTTTGTCGATAAACAAGGCTTAAATAACTATCGAGAGATAGATTTTTATTTGGGTCATGTACGGATGATCGTTGTGCTTGTTGATAAATAAGGCTTAAATATCTATTGAGAGATATGGATTTTGATTGAGTACCTATTGAAAGATAGAATTTTGTCAGGATCATGCACGAATGATCGCTGTGTTTGTCGATAAACAAGGCTTAAATACCTTTAGAGAGATATGGGTTTTGTTTGAGTAACTATTGAGATATAGTGTTTTGTCAAGATCATGTATGAATGATCGAAGTGCTTGTTGATAAACAATGCTTAAATACCTATCGAGAGATAGAGTTTTGTCTGGATCATGTACGAATGATCGCTGTACTTGTTGATAAACAATGCTTAAATACCTATCGAGAGATAGGGTTTTTATTTGAGTATCTATCGAGTGAAAGGGTTTTGTTAGGATCATGTACGAATGATCGTTGTGCTTGTTGATAAACAAGGCTTAAATACCTAATGTGGGATAGGGTTTTATTTTGATATATTTGGTCGCAATGATTTTGCGATAGAGGATACCTATCGTGAGATAGGGTTTTGATACATATTCGAGTGATAGGACTTTTGGGCAGAATCGTATATAAATGATGTCTCAACCTATCGACATATAGGGTATTAAGACGGAATAGTGTATGTATGATTGGCGCACATATCAACAAATAGGGATTTAGATGGAATCGTATATAAACGATGTCTCGGCCTATCGACATATAGAGTTTGCTTAAGAAGAAATTGTGTACGAACAATTAACGCACCTATCAACATATATGATTTTAGATGGAATCGTATGTAAACGATGTTTTGGCCTATCGATAAATATAGTTTTCTTAAGATGGAATCATGTACGAACGATTAACGTACTTATCAACATATAGGGTTTTAGAAGGAATCGTATATAAACGATGTCTCGACCAATCGATAGATAAGGTTTTTGGCAAAACCATGTACGTACGATAAGTGCACCTATCAATAGATAGGGTTTTTAAAAGGAATCGTATACAAACGATGTCTCTACCTATCTACAAATTGGATTTTAGACGGAATTGTGTACGAATGATTATTGCACCTATCAACATATAGGGTTTTAGATAGAATCGTATACAAACGATGTCTTCACCTATCGACATATAAGATAATCAGATAGAATCGTGTATGAACGATTAGTACATCTATCAATAGATAGGGTTTTAAACGAAATCATATACAAACGTTGTCTCGACCTAACAACATAGAGGGTTTTTAGCGGAATTATATACAAACAATGTCTCGACTTATTTACAGATAGGGTTTTGACTGGATCAGGTGCGTATGATGGAGGTCCTTATCAACAACTAAGATTGTTAATGGATCGTCTACAAATGATCTCTATGCTTATTTACAAACAAGGCTTGAAAAAATATCATGTACGAACAATTTCTCGTACATATCGATATATAGGTTATCCGATGGAATCATATACAAATGAGTTCTCTACCTATCGACAGATAAGGTTTCGATACCTAACTATAATTACGGTTTGAAAACGGCATCATGCACAAATGATCTCATGTTTCTAACAACAGATTGGTTTTAAATACCTAACAACAACTAGGTTTATAAAGGGATCGTGTACGTCACACGTACCTATTGACAAATAGGGTTTAAATATGTAACTACAATTAAGGTTTAGAACATGATCGTGTATGAACAATCTCACGTACCTATCAATATATAGAGTTTAGTTTACCTAATAACAACTAGGGTTTAAATGTTACCATGTACGAACGATCCCACATACCTATCGACAGATAGGGTTTGTATATCTGACTACAATTAGGGTTTAAAATGGGATCGTATACGAACGATCTCATGTACCTATCAAGATATAGGGTTTGGAGTACCTAAAAACAACTAGAGTTTAATATAGGAGAATATATGAACGATCTCACGTACATATTGACATATAGGGTTTAAATACTTAACTACAACTAGGGTTTAAAATAGGATTGTGTACGAACGATCTTACGTACCTATCAGCAAATAGGGTTTGGGGTAATTAATAATAACTAGGTTTTTAAATGGGATCGTGTATGAATGATCTCACTTACCTATCAATAGATAGAGTTTAGATACCTAACTACAATTACTGTTTAAAACGGGATCATGTACGGACGATTTCACATACCTATTGACATATAGGGTTTAAATATTAAACAACAATTAGGGTTTAAAATAGGATCGTTTACTAACGATCTTATGTACCTATCAATATATAAGGTTTGGGATACCTAACTACAATTAGGGTTTAAAACGGAAACGAGTACGAACGATCCCACATACCTATCAATATATAGGCTTTGGGATACCTAACTATAATTATGGTTTAAAAAGAGACATGTGCGAATGATCTCACGTACCTATCAACATATAGGGTTTGAGAGACTCGATTTTCTTATTTTCTTTTATAGTATCGGTCGTGGCTCTTTTGACCTTTAAGGGATTATTTCAACAGAATCATTTTCCTTATTTCTATCCAAAATTTCCTTCGCAATAAGTCGAAATTCGTTAATCGACGACTTCAAGCTCTGTTGATGGACATATGACTATTTTTTTTGGATAAATGAACATTTTCTGTTCCCTCAGTCCCTATCATTGTTTTTCTTTTTTTTTTTTGATATTGGAATGAACATTGGTCTTTCTAAATTAATCATGATATTTTTCGAATTCTAAACGTATTTGGGGTTAGACTTTGAACATTATTTTTGTCATTTGTGATGATTTTTCTTTCATCAAGGAATATGATTTATTTTTTCCCAACTTTCGAGATATCAACTATAAATTCGATCTCATGTACAAACGATTATCCAGAATCATAATCCTCGAAGAAGATAGTCAAAACTTTGATGTTTTGACAAGTGTGCAACTACTTTTTGTTGCTCGGCCTTGAACCACATTTCATGAAAGTCCAACTTATCGTAAAAAATATATGTTTAGAGAGATTTATCGACATTCAACTTTTGTTTTCCATTTGCCAAAAAAAATTTTTTGTTGACTCACGGGTATATCTGGTAGAATCGGTACATCCTTGCCCTTACCGTAGCAATCAAGACTATAGTTTGAGTGAGCAATGGATGATGATTTCAATACCTCAAATAACGTAAAATCATTTTTCAATTGTTTTAGAGATTTTTGGGATTTTTTTTGGGGGAAAAACAGGTTAGTGCCATTTCATTCAAAAAAACCCAAAAGAGAAAAAAATATATACAAAAGTTTAAGATCAGATCTAGAAAATTTCTAGACTTGCTAGTGAAACAAGTACTGAGTTAGTGACATTAATAACAATCAATTAGTGCCTATAGCGTTTTTACTTTAATTCTACTTGTAACTTTCTCAAACGAAATAACTCATATTTGGCAGAGCTTTCTATTCTATTCATTCTTTTCGATTCCTCTCCGGGAATTGAATGAGTGTATTTCCATCTGAAGTTATATTTTCGGGTTTTATTACGGTTCTCTTTTTAATATTTTCATTTTTTGGTTTGTTCTTCCCAAAGCATCGAGTTTTAAACCTCTTGTTCTTTAACGAGCATTTCTTGATCCGCTACGGCACGGGCGTGTGCTTTCTTCCGTTGGAACGGGGTGTGTGGCCTCTTTTTAGGCACCGAATTGCTGATCCGATGGTCCTGGAGTGTGCAGCAACCGATTTTCTTGGTTTCAGCTACACATGATCACGATTTTATTCTTATTGTAAATTCTTAAGGGTTTGTTTGAAATTAATTTTTCTTTCACCCTTTTGAGTTTATATTAGATCTTTTTAAATACACAAAATATTAAAATAAGTATGACAAATTATTTTACCAATTTATTTTATTTATTTTTGTATATTTTTAGAATTTAAATAATAATTCTTTTAGGTGAATTGGATACAAAATTCACTTTTAATTATTTATTTTTGTCCTTTAATTTTTCTAAAATATTTTGAGATATTATGGTTACAACATTTATCTCAAATATTTATTTTATTTTATTTTATTTTGGCCTTTAACTCTTAATTAATTTTATCAATCAACACATTAAATAATTCTAATTAATTGTTTTAAATAGGTTTTTTTCCATGGGGTTAATTATTTTGATCTTATTTATTTAAAAATAATTATTTTAATATTATAAATTGGGATGTAGATTTTTAGTTCATAACATACGCTCAACTATAGCCTCAGAATATGACATGGGAGACCAGTCGGAGGAATCTAACGAAGAGAAAAACGACAAATAAGAATAAACAGTTTTCCTCGGAATTGTCATTTCCGGTTTCCTAAACTCTTATTACGTGTTCAAGTCGACCCTTAGAGTTTCCATTTTTTAAATTCCCCTCTGACGTTTTAATTTGAATTAATTTAATTAATTCAACCCCTAGACTTTCTATCTTTGTTTCAAATCAACCCCTAGACTATTTCAACGTCCAAGTTTGGCCATAGACTTCTAATTTTGAATAAATTTGAATATTTAAAATTTATTCAATCCCTAGACTATTCTTTCACGTCCAAATAAACCTTTGAACTTTATATGTCCAATTTTATCTATAAAATTCCAGTTTCAATATTTTAGAAATTTTTAGTCTTTTTTTGGTTTTCTTTTACACCAAACAACTTTATTTTCTTAATTGGAATCTCTAAATCATTTTAGAAAATTTTTAAAAATTCAAAGATGGTCAAAACTAAACTCGAGTGTTTTCAAAATCAAACAATTTTGGAAATAATATTGATTTTACGATGTCATAAACGGGGCTTTAATTATCTAAAATCCTCAACAAAGATCTTCCCACACTCATGGACTCCTTTTCTACACGGATCCACAACTCGAACCAGTAATCAAACAAATTGCAAATATTTTGATTCACATTCGTGTTCATTTGTGCCCAGAATGCATTTAAGGTTTTATTACATCATCTTTATCTAAAACCTAACAACGGACATTTGTAGTCATCTTTGTACTAAAATGAGGTTAGTCCTTTGGATAGACATTGTTAGAAAATAATTGTTAGAACTTATGAAAAGTTTAATGAATAGATAAATTAAGTTCAAATAAATATGTTAAACCGCTAAGTCATATCATGTATATTAATTGTCTTAAATATAACAAGAAGCTGCTGTAGCGTAGTGGTAAACACTTCTGGCTTAAATAATATTAAAATTTTTGTTATCTCAGGGAAGCTGAGCAAAATATCAAAATCTCCATGTAGGCGAGATCGGCTCAACAAATGTATACCGTTTCGGTAGCTCGACTTCGGTTCAAAGTGAAGTTCAGTCAACCGGCTCGGTCAAGGAGTTCGGTCAACTGGCTCAGTTAGGAGATCAGTCAAACATGCATTTCATGAAAGAAGGCTCCGGTCAAACCGGATTGGTCAACCGGCACTTAATGAAGCATGGCCGGTCATAAATGAGTTCTGGTTTATTAAATGCTCCGGTTATGAAATGAGTCGCTCCAGTCATAAATATGCTCTAGTCATTAATTTCCCTCAGCTCCGGCTAATAAATACCTTCAGCATTCTCAAGTTTGAGATGAAATCCGTACAGGTTCAACCTTTGTGCAGAAATCCGAAACGTTTCAAGTTCAGGACCGGTTGAGTTGCAACGAGCAAATTATTCAAAAGATATGAATATCTTGAAGATAACGTGTTAAGACAAACAAAATATTTTTGGGAATATGTAAAAGAAAATACGAGGCATGGGGCAAGATAATGATAACAATATCTCTTGGGAATATGTAAGAGAAGAAACCAGGCATGGAGCAGGATAATGATTACAATATTCCTTGGAATATGTAAGAGAGAAAAACGATCGGCTTATGCATGTCTTCCATGTGTCCAAACCGGCTTATGCATGTCTGCCATTTGTCCAAACCGGCTTATGCATGTCTGCCACGTGTCCAAACCAGCTTATGCATGTCTGCCATTTGTCCAAACCGGCTTATGCATGTCTGCCATGTGTCAACCGACACGGCTTCCAATGACCAATCTCCTAGAGAGAGAAAAATGACCGTTGTCATCTTTTCACTATAAAAGGAAGCTCAATCATTTTCAAGAAATAAGACCCTCGCGCGAACATGTAAATACGCGTGAGATCATTAACGGTTCTGAAATATTTAAAAGAGAGAAATAAATCTCACGCGCGATCCTAAGTAGTTGTTTCATTTACCGAAAGCATTGTTGTAGTATTGTGTTATCTGTATTACATCCAGAGTGAATTAGTGTAACCGGCGAGTAGCGAGTTAGGCTCGACCGACATTGTAAGCGTTGTAACTTTCAAAGTTAGTGGAGATCCTTCTCATAATCTGAGAATAAGGGGTGACGTAGGAGGGTTTTTTCCTCCGAACATCCATAAAACCGAACTACACTAACCGAAATATAATCCTACTCCTCATAAATCTCATCCAAGTCGTGTGTGTTGCTTCAAACTGAAACAGACATTTCCGCCCTTGAACCCGGTTCAAGAGTCTGTGACAGTTTGCATAGTGTTAAGAACGGTTGTAGTCTTTAATCGGACTATCATCAATTAGAGCGTGTGTTGTATTGTGTAAGCGGTCAACCCTCTAAAACCGGAACCCCGGTCCTCCAAGGGCGACCCCGATCCTAACAAGTGGTATCAGAGCGAGGTTCTTAACACTCAAGCAACCGAAGAAGATGGGAAGCATGACCCACAGCAATAGACCACTTATGCTAAACATTGAGGCATTTAGCTGCTGGAAGGTTCGGATGTATTACATCTGATCACGTTGGATGATGAAATGAGCACCATCCTAAAGGAAGGTCCGATAAAAATTGAAAAGGAGAAAGAAGCATGGACGACTGAAGATAGGAGAAGAAGTAAGCTAGACAACCATTGCATGAGACATATTTTCAAATCTTTGGACAACAACACTTTCGAGAAAGTCATGGAATGCGTAACGGGAAAAGAAGTGTGGGAAAAGTTGATCCAACTGTTTGAAGGTAGTGATCAAACAAAGGAGAACCAGAAAGAGTAGAAGGCTCAAATGGCTGTTGAAAGCAAGGGAAAATGGGCCGATAGCGATTCAGACAACTCATCATCCAGCGACAGTGATGATAAAGTTGAAACCTGCTTCACGGCTAAGAAAGAATCTGAGGTATTTGATCTCTCCTTTGCTGATTTTACCCGAGATGATCTAATTGCTGTACTCAATGACATGGTCATTAAGTACATAAAACTGTCAAAATCTCTTAATCAAACTATTTCAAAAAGCAAGTCTAATAGTTTAAATTTCTCATCTCAAATTAAAGAGGTTAATGTTTCAATAAGTGAGATCTCATCTAAGAATGAGAAGCTCAAGGAATAAATTACAAGCTGTAATGATATAACTTCGAAGGATGAGATGATTTATGTAAAGTCAACTTCAAGCTGGCTGAAACCTGAGAGAAGGGAAGCCAGTTTGTATGGCATAGAAAAACTTGACCGAAAGTTTAGAGATGTTTACCGATAATCATCCTTTAAAGTTAAATCATCAGCAGGTAGATATACTATACATACACACAACGGAAAATCTATCAAAATAATCAAAGTAGGGTCTCCCAAGGGATTAATAAGCCACGGACCCAAAGAGAAATGGGGACCAGAATTTCTATTGTCTATGAATGTAGATGTTAGATAAAATTAGATCGGGTAAATAGAACTTAACAAAAACAAACTTCTTGTGCAGGAACGGTTAAAGAATTTAACCGGTCAAGTTACTCAACCGGTCAAGCAACCTAACCGACCAAAAACCTGATCGAACAAGAAGATAAGACCGGTCAAATTAGAAGGCCAAAATTGTTGAACATTCGGTCAATCTGAAGTTATTGAAAAACCGGAAGTCATCCGGTTAACCTAAACAATCGACCGGTGCAGATAGATACTTTGAGTCTCTGTTGAGGATGATACCAAAGGGACAGACCTTAATATTGCCATATTCATATACAAGTCTGAGGACAATCTGCAGGCTGCAGAAGATCGTCCGACAAGATCTTTCCACTCCAGGATAAATCAGAGGCGCAATCCTCCAGGTGCAGGCAACTGTCCAACCGACAGTTTCCATACTAAGTAAAAGACAAACCTAGCCGGTTTGACCTATATACTGGAAGCCTAGACCGCCAGGTCTGAATCACTTAACTTCTGCTCAACCAATCAGATTCAAGGAAATGAAATGTGACCGTTGGCACATTTCACCTATAAAAGAAGGAGCTGGAGAGGAGTAAATGTAGTTCTAAGAGTTTTCAACAACCCAAATGACAAAACGGTTATCAGTTCTACCAACTACAAGTTCTAAGATTTATTAATTGCAAGTTTATCTCTCTACAAGATTTAGAGCTTGAGTGTATTTGAAGCGTGATTACAATTTCGGTGAAAATTGTACGAGTGTTATCGAGTAGAAAATAAGTCTCGATCGGATTGTGCTTGTGTATTCCTTAGTGAATATCCTTCTCGCGGTTTCGAGAGGAAGGGGTGACGTAGGAGTTTATCTCCGAACATCCATAAAATTCTGCCTTGTTATTTACTTTCTGCCGGCCTTGTACTCTAACCGATTCTACCTAACCTGACTTACTCAATCCCAAACCGACCCACTATACTCCAAACCGACCCTATCTAAATCCGGTTCTGTCCATCCAGTGTGTGTGCTGCTTCAACCTGAAACAAACTACTTCCGCACTTGAACTCGGTTCAAGGGTTTGTGACAGTTTGTGTAGTATTGAAACCCCGGTGTTAATCTCTAACCGGATTAAACACCAACCGTTGAGTGAATGTGCTAACTGGCCAGACCCCGGTCCACCAGCCGCGACCTATATCCTAACAATTGGTATCAGAGCAGTTAGTTTCAATACTCAAGCAAGCATGTCGTTTGATAGGCCACCAATGCTAGAAGGTGACGACTTTGCCAATTGGAAGGCACGCATGCACATGCATTTAATCACCATGGATGACGAGATGCAGTTCATCCTGACTGAAGAACCGATAAAGATTGATAAAGACAGAAAGGAATGTACAGTTGAGGACAGGAGAAGAAACAATCTGGACAACCATGCCAGAAACTGCATCACTAACGGTTTGGACAAGAATACGTTCTGTAAGGTCAGAGATTGCAAAACCGCAAAGGAAATATGGGAAGCGGTGATTCAAATTCATGAGGGAAATGAAAGAACCAAGGAAAACAAGATTATGGTGGCTACCCAGAAGTTTGAAAACATCAAGATGAAACCGGGAGAAACAATGAGAGAATACAGTGACCGGTTCACAGATGTGATAGACGAGCTATCAACTCTTGGCAAGAAGTATGAAAACAAGGAAATCATCATGAAAGCGTTAGATCTCTTCCAAGTGCATGGGATATAAAGACAATGGTGATGAGGGAATCAAACTGTCTAAGCAAGATGAAGCTACACAATGTATTCGAAGGTCTTAAGGCATATGAGTTTGAAATGAGATCTAGGACTGAAGACGAAGTCTCAGCCTCAACCTTAACCAAAGCATTGGTCACATCCATAGAACCGGTTGCTCCTGCACCGATCAGAACCGCTGAATAGTTTACCGAGGATGTCATGGCAATGCTTGCAGAGAAATTTGGCAGATTCATGAAGAGAAGCCAACCGACAAACAATAACAACTATAACTACGGTGATAAATCTAATATTATATGTTATAACTGCAATTGTTTGGGACATTTCAGGTGGGAATGCAGAAAACCAAGACGGGATGACCGGAAATCGGACGATCAGAATCACCGAAATAACTATCAATAAACCGGTGAAGGAAGTGAAGTTCAGAAAGCACTAATAGCCGATGATGGAGGAAGCTTATGGGCACACAGTGACAGTGATGATGAACTCACATGCCTAATGGCAAATAAGGAACATGTATTTGACTCTCTCTGTGAAGAATTTACTAAAGATGAGTTATGCAATGCACTGAATGATATGGTAGAAGAGTATAAGAACTTATTAACATTAATACCAACCCAACTCAACTTTAGAACTGACCCCATAGCACCTACCTTGACCGAACAAAAATCATTCAACCTGATAAAATCCTGGAAACCGAGACAACACCGGAACTATCCTCTAAAACCAAACAGTTCAAGGAGTCAGTCCAAGAGCCGACCGAAGAGGATGATGCCCGAACCCAGTATTGAATAGCCGCATGGAAAAGATCCAGTGACATGGTGAACCAGATGTCTAAGTATAAAAGGCATCCCAAATGCAAATTTGGTCTTGGGTACAAAGACAACGAATCCGTCAACCGGAACCATTCGGACAAAATGAAGCTTACAAAAGGCAACCTTCCCTTTGCAAAGTTTGTCAAGAGCTCTTTAACCAACGATGAAGAACAAAGTGTCTCATATCCGGAAGACGAACTAATCTATGTAAGTCCAACTAACTCCGAAAAATGGCTTCACCCTGATAAAAGGATAGCCAACCGGCCCAAAGGTAAGAAAGCTGAACCACATAGGCTAAACCAAAGACCACCTCTGAATAAGGAATTCTTAGGAAAACAAAAGGATCTCAAACCAAGCACAAGAAAACTAGTTAGAACCATAACCAGGAAAGTTGTCCGACTTATTAAAGTCTGGATACCTAAGGGACTAATCGCTTGTGGACCCAAGTAAATGTGGCTACCAAATAGTTGTAAATATGTATATTTTGCAGGATATAAAGAAACGGCTAGGAAACTCCGAGTGGTACCTGGATACTAACCGTGGAGGAATCTCTTCATGTCGTTTTCGATGAATTGGTTGAAAGCAACACTACTTCATCCTTTGATCTACACAACAGATTGGAAAACAACAATATTCATTCTGATAGTGAAGATGAGGTTCCAGTTTTCAGACGGTTTGTCCATGACCAAATGAGTAATGATGAAACCCAACCGGATCAAGCTGTCACACGACAGGAAGCTGACACCTCGGTTCAAACTGAGGAAATCGGTCGGTCTGACACCCTTGTTCAGCCTACCGATATGTCTAGCCTTGATCAAGTAAACGGTGATTTGGTAGACGCTCCTGAACCGAATCTCAAAAGGAACACAAATCATCCTCCTGAGCTAATTATAGGTGATCCTTCAGAACCCGTTCGAACTAGGCGACAAATCCTGGAGGAATACTTTAATTCCGCTTTCATATCCCAGATTGAGCCGAAAAGAGTGGATGAAGCATTGTCTAATCCGGATTGGATCTTGGAAATGCAAGAAGAGTTAAACCAGTTTGAGAGTAACAAAGTCTGGTACTTAGTCCCTAGACCGAAAGATCAACCGGTCATAGGAACAAGATGGGTATTTAGAAATAAACCCAATGAAGACGGTTTGGTCACGAGGAACAAAGCCAGATTAGTGGCACAAGGATACAAGCAGGAAGAAGGTATTAATTTTGAAGAATCATTTGCCCATGTAGCTAGGATTGAAGCCATTAGGATTTTTCTGGCCTTTGCTGCTTTCAAAAATTTTAAAGTTTTTCAAATGGATGTTAAAAGTGCATTTTTGAATGGTGATCTACGTGAGGAAGTATATGTTGAACAACCACCCAGTTTTAAAAATGTTGACCTACCTAATCATGTATACCGCTTAAACAAAGCCTTGTACGGTTTAAAACAAGCTCCTAAAGCTTGGTATGATACACTAACCGCATTTCTGTTAAAACATGATTTCACCATCGGTTCGGTGGAAAAAACCCTATTTAAATTTGAGAAGAAGGAACATATCCTACTTGTTCAAATATATGTAGATGATATCATCTTCGGCTCAACCGATCTTAGGCTATGTGATAAATTCTCAACCTTGATGACTAACAAATTTGAAATGAGTATGATGGGGGAGTTAAGCTTCTTCCTAGGCCTTCAGGTTAAGCAACTCGAAGGAGGAACTTTCATAAGTCAACCTAAATACACAAAGGAACTTCTAAAGAAATTTGGGATAGATACATGTTCCTCAGTCGCTACCCCAATGAGCTCATTAGTCAAATTGGACAAGGATGATGACGGTAAAGCAGTAGACCTGACAGCTTACCGAGGAATCATCGGTTCTCTCTTATACCTGACAGCAAGTAGACCGGATATACTATTTGCGGTCGGCGTGTGTGGAAGATTTCAGGCTAATCCAAAACAGTCTCACTACACAGCCGCAAAGCGAATCTTGAACTATCTAAAGGGAACCCCTGAAGTCGGTCTGTGGTATCCAAAGGACTCCTCTTTCAACCTCACAAGTTACTCAGATGCAGACTATGCAGGTTGCAAAGTTGACAGAAAAAATACCAGTGGAACATGTCAATTCCTAGGTGATCGGCTTGTTTCATGGCACAACAAGAAATAGACATCGGTTGCCACGTCAACCGAAGAAACTAAATATCTGGCAGCCGGAAGTTGTTGTTCACAACTTTTATGGATCCAACAACAACTGAAGGATTTCGGTATCACAACCGAAGAGTCTCCGATATTCTGTGATAACACAAGTGCCATAGCAATCACATATAATCCGGTTCTACATTCTAGAACTAAGCACATCGACATAAGGCATCACTTCATCCGGGAACATGTCATGTTGAAGCACATCTGTCTGGAATACGTATCAACAGAACAACAAGTAGCCAATATCTTCACAAAGCCCCTGCAAGAAGCTAAGTTTTCTTACTTTAGAAACATACTCGGTTTAACTGATATAAATCAGCTCATTTCTTAGAAATGTCTAAAGGGAAACTCGGTTCGAACAGACAAAACTGGTAGTTCTTTCTAAATTTTCAGAATCCGAATTCACCAAGGTACCTATTGAAGAACCGCTTTGTCTATCAGTTAGAGTAAACCGACCGGTTACTTAGTGCTTACACTAATTAACCGCATCGGGACCAATGACTGAAAACCGGCCGGTTTGGAAATAATGTACTCCGGATTATTTGGTCTCCGAACAAAAGTGGAATAATTATCTGTGTTTAGAGTTATCTGTTCTGAAAAGATACATTTTCAAAGAAAAATGGTCATAACTCAAAAGACGTGAAGATATTATATCTTTTACCGTCCAGGCGTTTGACTCACATCCTAGGTTGTAGACATGCTTATTTCATGCAATATGTTTTATCCTATGGTCAATAGTATACATCAACTGTCACCCACTGGACAATACTATCATCCCTCTACTAATATATAACTTAGGCAAACATCAGACAAAATATTCACAAGTATCAACTTATCCTCTCACTAAGACAAAAATGTCTCAGTTTCCAAACATTATCCAAGTTAATTTCGATTTAGCTCAGAGTACAGAGCATTATGAAATCTTCAAAATGATTAAGTCACTTGAAGACACCGGTCTAAACTCATTTCTAGATGACAAACATGTCATCTTCCCCGAAACCGTCCTAGAGTTCTTCTATAACGCCAGGGTTTTCCGAGGTACCCTCATTTCGACACCCTCATTCAATCTAGGGTCGGAGGGACCGTGTTTGATTTTTCGGAGAGTGACTTCGCCAGATGCTTCGATCTTCCCAAGCAAGGGATCACTGATCTGAACATCCCGGCCGGACTAAAAGCCGAAATTTCCTTAAGCTTCTCTTGGTCAAACCATCCGGTTAGTGACCATGGTGCTAGGTCATCATTGAGAGCTGAATACCAGCTTCTCAATGATATCATCGGTCGGGGCATCCTAGGTAAGGATGTGACCAACACCTACTGTGCTACAGCTTTCAATATGATGACCGCCATCACAACAGATACGTCGGTCAACTGGTCCAGGGTGTTATTCGATGTCCTGATCTGGAAGATCAACATTCGCCAAATCGGCCTCATCCCCCAGATCAGCTGCCTACTTATGGAACTCGGAGTTCCACTCTGTCCGGGCGAAGGACTGAATCAGGCCTAGGTCATAACCAAGGAAGTTGCCGACTCATTCTATGAGCGGTTCGAGAAGGCCTGGAAGAGGAAGAACCGACACCTCAACTCCTCCGGCAATTAAGTCACTCATTCCTACAACCGGTCATTTTGCTGTACGCACCGGTTGTATTATTATCCCACTTCATTATGATCATTTTGGTTTAGTCTATGTCTCTTTCGGCTTTAACTATGTCTTTTTCGGTTTCTTGTATTTCCCTTTAATTAATGAAAAGTAACCTTCAATTTCCAACTACATGGGAAATTACACAGACTTAGTTACTTTCTAACTAGATTCTCCATCTCGAGCTCCGCAACCGGTCAAAAGTAACCCCTTCCCAAGGAGTTTTGAAAACATAAATATTCCCATCATAAATAAGACAAAACTGAATTTCAGCATTAAATGCCCCTATTTTCCGTTCAATCTCAAATCTATATAAGGAACCCCATCTTATAAATTCAACATACCTCCAAACAAATCAAAATCTCTTAAACTTAGCATTAAACTCTCTCTCTCTTGGCAAAATTTGAAAGAATGTCGAACCGCACACTAAGAAACTACATGTGCATTGATTTCGACTCCGTCCTCCAAGTTGAAGATCTTGAGGTGAAGGAAATCCTTTTTGAATCCCTAATCGACACCGGCCTTCGTGATTTTCTCGAAGAATCCGGACCTATGTTCATCCAGAAGTAATGGAATTCTTCAACAATGCATCCATGAATGGCGATATCATTATCTCCATGGTGAAAAACCGCACCGTTTTTCTGAACGAAAGCGCATTCTCCCGGATGTTTAATCTGCCCACTGAAGGGTTTTCCGATTTCCCATCCCGGGTGGGAAATGCAGCGGTTGACTATGCGGAATTTTTCTCCGGAACCGAAGTACCGGTGGAGAACCACGGTCTGAAAACCCGCCTAGCCCATCACATCCAACTCCTTCACGAGATCGTCAACCGATCCATCATTTGCCAATCTCTGAACCAATACTATTCCAAGAAAGTCTTCGACATGATGACCTACATCGTCAGTCACACCCCCATCAACTGGTCATCGGTCATCTTCAATAACCTGAAGACCATGGTCGAGACAAAGAAAGGTCTCGGTTACGTCCCCCACATAAGCCGACTCCTTCGTACACATAATCCAGATCTCGGACCGGGTACCCCGGCGTACCTATCAAATGTTCTCCATGAGGAAGGGGTGGAGGACAAACGCTCTAAAATAATTAATTACATAAGTTATAATTCTGTATCTTGTGTATCCTAAATCGATCCATGTATCGGTCTCTATCATGTTCTTTTTCATTGAATGATTATCTGAATTTCTAAGCTTGAAAACCGGGTTAAAATTGCATTGTTCGAATATCTATCTAAATGACTAACCGACTAAAAACGCTAACTACCTCGTTGAATAACCGGTCAAAATCGCAAACCGCTTGATCATCGGTTAAATAACCGCTTCACTTAATAATCGGTTACAAGAACAAACCGCCTCATCGCCGGTTAAATAACCGCTCAAATTTTCCGCCTATCGCTTGCCGCCCAAAACATTTTGGAGGGAAAATTCCCGCCCAAATTTGACGTGACAGTTCGCAGCGGTTGAAATTCCAACCCGTGACTATAAATAGGGTCCTTAGCCATTTTATCTCATTCTCACACGAAACGGCTTTCTCTCTCTAGCTTTCAAATCTCTAAAATCTCTCGATCTCTCGGTTTTATTATTCCACAATGAGTCGCGAATCTGTGATGTTCACCCACATCGTCCAGGTCGACTTCGATGAAATTCGGGCAAATAGATCGGCGAAAGCGAAACGGGTGTTAACCCAGATCTCTGATCCGGTCTTGAACATTTCTTGAACGGACCGCTCGTCTTGTATCATGAGGCGGTCAATGAGTTCTTTCAAACCGCCGCCCTCACCGAAAGGGCGATAACCGCAACTATAGGCGGAAAACCATTCAAACTGACCAAGGAGTCGGTTGCTGAAGTACTACATCTACCAACCGAGGGGAGCGACTTCTTGGTGGTCACAGACGAGGTAACATTCTAGGCGGCTTGCCGGGATCTTTCGGATACAAAGGTCCCTATAGCGGTATCCGGTAAGAAAACCTCACTTAAACCGGAATTTAGACCGCTATGCGAGATTTTCACCAAATCGGTTCAAGCGCGAGGAGGCAACTATGATAGCCTCACCCAAATAAAGATTGAGATGATTGTCGGTTTAGTCAACGACACCAAAATCAACTAGGCAAAGGTGGTCTTCACAAACTTATGTGAGATGGAGGATCCGACATCCAAACGGTCATGGGGATACGCCGTCTCACTCGGTAAACTGATGCGTCACTTCAACTCTAACACCGGCCCTGGTGTTTTCCTCACACCCAGCAAAATCGTGAAATCGTATCAATTTATCAGACCGGAGGAGAAGCAAAGTAAAAAGAAGGCTTCCGGCTCTACAAGCGGCCGAAAGAAGAGACAGGCTAGAAAGAAAACGGCTCCGATCAAAGAAAAATTCGGAAGCAAGGCGGATAAGCAACCGACCGGATCGGCTAATCCGCAGTCCGATACTCTTAACACAGAAAATTCGGCTTCCAGCTCTGGCCGAACCGCTTCACACCACACCGGAGAAAATCGGACTAGCAAAGGAAAATAGCCGGTAGTCGAGGAACAATCGGCAAGAACTGACGATGACGAAACCGGTCCGACTGGGCAACCGGAAACCGCAGACGAACACATCCGGCAAACGGGCGAGGATCTCATCAACCAAATCATGAAAGAAATCCATGAGCAGGCTCACGCGGCAAGCGACGTCTACTATCACTAGGCCCTAAACCGGCAAGAAATATTCTACAACAACATGCTACCGGACCTCCCAGCTGACCGAAATTTTGAAACACTGGTTGAGATGGAAGCAGAAGTAATCAACCTAACAAAGGCTCAGAGCGTCTTGACCACTCTTCGACGAAGTAGGATGGTCGAAATGCATGCTCGGTTACTGGGGCTCACCGAACACATCCAACGTCTTCAAGGAAAGCATATCCCATGGACAACGGACTCTTAACTTGAGCTCTTGGTGTTGGACATGCTAGCGGTCAAAGAACGGGAACTGGCCGAGGAGATGGCACGGTTGGAATCTGAACCCGAACATCAGGAGGCGTCGCATTTCTTCAGATCTCCACCTGAGAATGAAGGCGGTCCAAATCCGGCCGAAGATGAACATTTCTCTCCTCCACCGGAACAGGAAATCAACAACATCGACCTCAGGACGGGTACACCGCCCACCGATCAACGAGTCTCTCTTCAAACCGAGGATTCAGTCCCAGCGGTAACAGAAGATACAGTAAAGGATCTCATCGAGGAATTTGTCAATGTCGTCATTCGGCCGTGCCAAAAGAAGATCAAAGAAACCGCGACTAAATCCATCGAGATGATTGAGTCTAGAAATAAAGAGCTACAAACCGCGGTCGAATGGATCACGTCCGTTGAGGACAGATACGGCATGACCGATCTTCTGTACAGTGACAATACCAACAGAACTAAGGCATTGGAGGCCGTCACTAATAAGTTGAAAGCCGACCTCGCTGCTCTTACAAGCCAAAAGGTCGGTATGGTGGAACTAAACCAATTAACAACCGATCAGAAGCTAAAAAAGATTAATGGGGATCTGGCTCAATCCGGTGTCCAGGCCGGTTCTACACTTGAGAGATTGACAATGCTTGAAGAAAAGCATGCCAAGACCGAGGCCGATCTAAAAGCGGTCACCGAACAGCTAGCGGAGATGATAGTGGCAAAGCTGGCAGTCGATAAGGCACTTGAGGAAGCAAATGAGCTCGTGGCTCAACGGATTTAAGATGCCTTGGACGAGCAAACCCGACTTCAAAAGGAAACGACACTGGCGGATGCAAACCTGGCCAAACACTTTCAAACATTAGAAAACATCGCACCGGCCGTGGAGATCCAGCAAAATGAAGATGCGGCTCGACTAATCGGCCAACAATCAGCATACAATGAGTTCGCTGAGGCTCATTAGAAGTCCAAAGCGGTTGCTTCCCCATCCGGTCCGGTTATAAGAAAGAGAAAGAATTCTTCCAAGAGGGCGGCAATCTCAACGTTATTAGACAAAGTTACTGAAGCGGTTGTTGGTCCTCCACGCAACCCGGTTTCGCAAGACGATGAAGATCTCGAGGAAAAATCCATACCGCTGAACAAAAGACCACGAGGTCTTGATGCGATTCCAATCAGATCATTCGTTCCACCGGCTTCCTCGTTTACCGGTACTTCAGGCGGTCAAGGATCATCCTCCAGGCCTGTTCCAGCGGTCAAGGAAAAGGCAACCGATGAAATGCTGGAAAAATACCTGCCGCCCAAGAAGAAGAAATAGGGGCCTTCTTTACTTATATTTCCTATGTTTACCTTAGTATAATTTTTTATATATATATCAAGTACTTTTACCTTAGTATATTTATATATATATATATATATATATATATATATATATATATATATATATATATATATATATATATCAAGTATTTTTGAAAACCGGCCTACATTTGCATTCTTACATAGTTTTGAATATTTTATATAAAATAATCAAAAAGGGAGAAATTGATAAGATAAAAATATAAAATTATAAAAATTTTCCAAAATTTTTCGAAAAATTCTTCTAAGTCAGTTTCCAAAAATCCGGCCAAATAAACTTTTAAAAACAACAGGCCTACATTTGCATTCTTACATAGTTTTGAATATTTTAAATAAAATAATCTAAAAGAGAGAAATTGTTAGATAAAATTAGATCGGTTAAATAGAACTTAACAAAAACAAACTTCTTGTGCAAGAACGGTTAAAGAATTCAACCGGTCAAGTTACTCAACCGATCAAGCAACCCAACCGACCAAAAACCTGACCAAACAAGAAGATAAGACCGGTCAAATCAGAAGGCCAAAATCGTTGGACATTCGTTCAATCTGAAGTTATTGAAAAACCGGAAGTCATCCGATTAACCTAAACAACCGACCGGTGCAGATAGATACTCTGAGTCTCTGTTGAGGATGATACCAAAGGGACAGACCTTAATATTGCCATATTCATACAAGTCTGAGGACAATCTGCAGGCTGTAGAAGATCGTCCGACAAGATCGTTCCACTTCAGGATAAATCATAGACGCAATCCTCCAAGTGCAGGCAACTGTCCAACCGACAGTTGCCATACTAAGTAAAAGACAAAACTAGTCGATTTGACCTATACACTGGAAGCCTAGACCGCCAGGTCTGAATCACTGAACTTCTGCTCAAATAATCAGTTTCAAGGAAAGGAAATGTGACCGTTGGCATATTTCACCTATAAAAGAAGGAGCTGAAGAGGAGTAAATGTAGTTCTAAGAGTTTTCAACAACCCAAGTGACAAAACGGTTATCAGTTCTACCAACTACAAGTTCTAAGATTTATTAATTGCAAGTTTATCTCTCTACAAGATTTAGAGCTTGAGTGTATTTGAAGCGGGATTACAATTTCGGTGAAAATTGTACGAGTGTTATCGAGCAGAAAATAAGTCTCGATCGGATTGTGCTTGTGTATTCCTTAGTGAATATTCTTCTCGCGGTTTCGAGAGGAAGGGGTGACGTAGGAGTTTATCTCCGAATATCCATAAAAGTGTGCCTTGTTATTTACTTTCTGTCGGCCTTGTACTCTAACCGTTTCTACCTAACCTGACTTACTCAATCCCAAACCGACCCACTATACTCCAATCCGACCATATCTAAATCTGGTTCTGTCCATCCAGTGTGTGTGTTGCTTCAACCTGAAACAAATCACTTCCGCACTTGAACTCGGTTCAAGGGTTTCTGACAGTTTGTGTAGTATTGAAACCCCGTTGTTAATCTCTAACCGGATTAAACACCAACCGTTGAGTGAAGGCGCTAACCGGCCAGACGCCGGTCCACCAGTCGCGACCTAGATCATAACAGTAGGTAAATCAAGACAAAAGCTTGGAAGAGACAACATTGCATCTGGGCCGGCTGTTGACGAACACATCACATGAAGGGAACAAGAATGAAGTGGCTAACATCCTCACAAAGCCACTTCTCGAGTCTAAGTTTTCTTCCCTTAGAAATATTTTAGGATTGTTAGATTACCAAATTTGAAGAAAAATTGTTAAAAAAAATAAAGTTCTCCTTAAACCAAACCGTTTTTCCGAAAACCGACCAAACAAATATAAGCTCTTTAAAACCGGCCAAACAAATATAAGCTTTTAAAAAAACCGGCCACACATTACAAGTTTTGAATATTTATTCTAAATAATCAAAAAGGGAGAAATTGTTAGAAAAATTAAGTAGATTAATTTTAAACCGGCCACACATTACAATTTTTGAATATTTATTCTAAATAATCAAAAAGGGAGAAATTGTTAGAAAATAATTGTTAGAACTTATGAAAAGTTTAATGAATAGATAAATTAATTTCAAATAAATATGTTAAACCGCTAAGTCATATCAAGTATATTAATTGGCTTAAATATAACAAGAAGCTGCCAAATAATATTAAAATTTTTGTTATCTTAGGGAAGCTGATCAAAATATCAAAATCTCCATGTAGGCGAGATCGGCTCAGCAATTGTATACCGTTTCGGTAGCTCGACTTCGGTTTAAAGTGAAGTTCAGTCAACCGGCTCGGTTAAGGAGTTCGGTCAACCGGCTCATTTAGGAGATCGGTCAAACAGGTATTTAATGAAAGAAGACTCCGGTCAAACCGGATCGGTCAACCGACACTTAATGAAGCATGGCCGGTCATAAATGAGTTCCGGTTTATTAAATGCTCTGGTTGATTAAATGCAGCAGCTCTAGTCATAAATGCTCCGGTTATGAAATGAGCCGCTCCAGTCATAAATATGCTCCAGTAATTAATTGCCCTCAGCTCCGGCTAATAAATACCTTCAGCATTCTCAAGTTTGAGATGAAATCCGTACAGGTTCAACCTTTGTGCAGAAATCCGGAACGTTTCAAGTTCAGGATCGGTTGAGTTGCAACGGGCAAATTATTCAGCTTCCTTTTATAGTGAAAAGATGACAACGGTCATCTTTTCTCTCTCCAGAAGATTGGTCACTGGAAGCCGTGCCGGTTGACACATGGCAGACATGCATAAGCCGATTTGGACTAATGGCAGACATGCATAAGCCAGTTTGGACACATGGTAGACATGCATAAGCCGATCGTTTTTCTCTCTTACATATTCCAAAGAATATTGTAATCATTATCCTGCCCCATGCCTGGTTTCTTCTCTTACATATTCCCAAGGAATATTGTAATCATTATCTTGCCCCATGCCTGGTTTTTTCTTTTACATATTCCCAAAAATATTTTGTTTGTCTTAACACGTTATCTTCAAGATATTCATATCTTTTGAATAATTTGCATGTCGCAACTCAACCGGTCCTGAACTTGAAATGTTCTGTATTTCTGCACAAAGGTTGAACCTGTACGGATTTCTTCTCAAACTTGAGAATGCTGAAGTTATTTATTAGTCGGAGCTGAGGGCAATTAATGACAGGAGCAGCTCATTTAATAACCGGAACATTTATGACTGGAGCGGCTGCATTTAATCAACCGGAGCATTTAATAAACCGGAACTCATTTATTATCGGCCATGCTTCATTAAGTGCTAGTTGACCGTTCAGGTTGACCTATCCGGTTTGACAGGAGCCTTCTTTCATTAAATGCTTGTTTGACCGATCTCCTAACTGAGTCGGTTGACCGAACTCCTTGACCGAGCCGGTTGACTAAACTTCACTTTGAACCGAAGTCGAGCTACAGAAACGGTATACATTTGCTGAGCCGATCTCGCCTACATGGAGATTTTGATATTTTGCTCAGCTTCCCACTATGCTACAGCAGCTTCTTATTATATTTAAGCCAATTAATATACTTGATATGAATTAGCAGTTTAACATATTTGTTTGAATTTAATTTATCTATTCATTAAACTTTTCATAAGTTCTAACAATTTCTCCCTTTTTGATTATTTAGAATAAATATTCAAAAATTTTAATGTGTGGCCGGTTTAAAATTAATCTACTTAATTTTTCTAACAGACATAATATATGGTAATTGAAAACCCAACATAATTCAATGGATTTATTATCAACTTTGTCTAAACCTAATTGAAGTTTAGAGTCATATTTAAGTAAAAAATATGTTTAATGCCTCAGTTTAGACACATAACTAGGATATTCACAAGCAAAATAATTCTGAACTCTAAATTCGTGTGTAAGAATCTTTGCCAAAATACAATGGCCAACTATATTCTAGTAGAGAATATCCTTTGGATAGGCATAAATGACATAGCAATAAGACCCTTTCAAATTTTGTAACCAAGCATACTATAATTTTATTCTTTTATTTTCTTTGTGAAGTATACTAAAGTGTTGATTATTAAAATCAATTAGATTAGTACATTTACACATGTACTACTCTAAAACTTGTACGGGCCAAACTAAAACTATATGCTAAAAACTCAATTTCGGTTCCTCATCTCTAAGATAGAACAATATCCTAAAAGGATAGTCTTCATATCTATTTTTAATGACATTAGAGAGGATGGTAAGTCGATGTGTTCTACAACATAACTTCTGTAGAAACATAAACTTTATTCTAAAATAGTGCACGGGTCGCGCCTACCGTAGGGAATCCATCATTTCCTTCTACATGAGCGCGTAAGGAATGTAAGGCATGGGGCCGACCAACATCGACTCACACAAACCGCCCTTAGAGATGGGGCATTCAAATGGGATAAAAAACATGTATTAAGAAAGATCATGTTAACGAAAAAGATAAAAAAAATGTTTAAAATACGAGAGAGAAAAAATCGCTTACACCATTCGATTCGCAATAGGTCTCACAATAATAGATATTTTCGCAATTATAAACATTACTATAATTTGGCGATGGAGATGTATTATTACAAATATTATTGCACTCTCAAATAGAAGATTTCTACCTGAGAGTTTAAAATTATTTACCAAAATTTTCATTGGATCCGTAATAGGCTTTGAACCTATAGATATTTTTGCAATTACAAACATTAATGCAATGTGTCGATGAAGAACTAATGTAAAAGGTATTGCTCACTCACAAGGAATTTTTACTTGAGAGTTGAAAATTAGTTATAAAAATGGTCATTTGATCCGTAATAGGTTTCGCAACAATAGACATTTTCCAAATTATAAACGTTACTGTAATTTTACGCTGAAGAAGAAATATTGCAAAAAGTATTGCACTCTCATACAAGGTATTTCAACCCAAGAGTTAAAAATTATTTACCAAAAAACTCATTCGATCAGTAATATTATTTGCAATAATAAATTTATAGAAAAATGGCTAAAATATTGGAATGTGACGATGAAAATGTTTTAATGCAACATTGGATGCACACACAACTATGACCAACCTGCAAAATGAACTAAATTAATATTGCATTGAAGGTTTTTTAATATTTGAAAGATGTAAAAATTGATAATGTTTAATGCAAAATGTATTGATAACAAATTATAAATATTTTGAACGATATTTTAAAAATATTACATATTATTGCAATTTAGTTTGCAATATTTCTTTATCATAGAATTACAAAAACTAGTAGTGGAGATTATTTAATGCAAAACGTATTGCTAATATTTTGAACGTTATTTTACGAATATTTTGAACGATATTTTAAAAACTATTAAATATTATTGAATTTAGTTTTCTATAATACTTTATCATGAAATTGTAGAAATAGTTGAGAAGATTATCTATTAGTGTTAATGTAAAATTAGCAATATTTTAATGATATTTTAAAAATTATTAAATATTATTATAATTTAGTTTGTAAAATACTTTATCATAGAATTTTAAAAATAAAATTTTAAAACTAGTTGCGAAGGAATTATTTATTAGTTTTAATGTAATATATATTACAAATTTAATTATTAAAACTAGCATAGTTACTTCATACTTTATTTTGCAAGTTTTACCGTCTTATTTATATATTATGTGTTAAAATAGATAATGTAAATATAGCATGTTGTTAAATAATTTGTAAACATTGACTTTAATAATCTTAGTGATATTATTAACATCATTCTTTGCCTTTTGCGTTACTGTAATACTTACGACAATATATTTATATAAATTTTGAAAATTTATTATATTTTTGAATCTTTAGTGATATTTTATAATATATTTTTAGATTACATTTAACAAAATATAGTTTGAAAATTTGCAATATTTCATTATTTTATTGTAATATAGATTATAGTTGTTAAAAAACTTACATTAAAATATTTTTTGTTGTACTAATATGTTGCGAATCAGACCTTTTTTTTGTAATACATGATAGAATATTGTTCATGATTTGAAATATGGGTTAAACATGTCTTTACGGGATTTTATGTGGTGACGTGATGTAGATAACTTCAATGTTGGACATTGTTACATTTGGATCAATAAAGTCAATATTATTAAGCTTTGTTGGGAAAATTGATAAGAATCTAAGATGCATATCAATACCTTATTTTATTTTAAAGTGTTATTAACGTGGAATTCTCACTTATAATAGATATATGCACAAGATGTATACACTAAAATTGAACTTACCCAATTTATAAAAAAAAATCAAATAATCCCGTGTCATTAAAATAATTTTCCAAAAATTATAGACTAATTAAGGGATATTAATAAATTAAATAAATATTTTGGACAAATGTTCAATCAAAATAATTGAAATAAATTAAATAATTATTTGGAAAATATTGTATCAGTTAATCCCAAATGAAGGCCAAGATAAATTAAATAATTATTTGAAAAAATGTTGGATCTATTTATCCCAAACTAATTAAAAATAAGGTTCAAATTAAATTATATAATCATTGAGGGAAATAGTTGTATCCAAAGTCCCAAAATATTTATTTACAAAGCTTTCAAATACACAAAAATAAATAAAATCGTAAAAAATAAAATTTAAATCTATTAATTAATTTTTTTTGTATTTTATAGGTAATAAAAAGTATAAAAAAAAAGAGAAGATCAAACGGGGTCAAAGTCGTTTGGCACAAATCAAACAATCCTCCTTATACAAAGCCTAAACGTGTAACGAGCAAGGCCAAATGGAAGCCCATACATAAGGCTAACACTAAGCACACGCGACGCTCAACGCCAACAAAATGTCATGACTGCGCTCAATGCACGATAACGACCTGACTTAATCTTCTTCCTCACGACAATGATGAGAATGGCTGAATTATTTTAAATTTTGACCAAAATTATCTTTGTCCATACTCGGCAAAACAAAAATTAACTAAATGATCATAAAGTTGTGTAATCATTTCCCCTATGAATCTAGCCTGAATAATTACAAATACAAATTGAATGTTGGCCATTGATGGTCTTTTATCCAGAATTCGACCACCTCAAGCCATTAAGTAACATATGTTATTCGAGACGAAGGAAAAGAACCAAATATCTGAAGGAATGTATCCTTTAATTTAATGTGTAGTGACTAAACCTAGATAGAACAATTAACGGTAATAATTTAATTCGATTATATTAGAAGTCACAATGCTTTGCTAGAAACTAACTACGATTAATGGGGTTATTAAACACATTGCTATTATAATTGGGTCTTATGAGGTCACACACTTAGGGTTGGTAGAATAGATTAATGGAAATGAAATCTAATTATGAATAATATATTAGATATTATTAATAATTAGAAATAATATTTTATTGATGAAATAAAATAATTAACCATGGTGAATTTATTATGGAAACATGATAGAAATAATATTTTATATGAAATAAAATAATTAATAATGGTAAATTGATTATGGAAACATGATAGAAATAATATTTTATTTATGAAATAAAATATTTATCATGAATATTAATTCCAAAACGGAGGAATGCCAAAAGATGGTCTTTTGGTTTTCTCTTCCCCTGACTCTCTAATTTAACAGCTTAAATAGAGATCTGGGAGAGAGAGAAGCAGTAATCGAAAACCTCATTATTTTCCCATAAGAAATTAGATTTCTTCTGTTGTTCTTTTATCCTAGCATTCGAAGTCAACTAAATCTTGACGAGCTCGTGTGGACCAACTAGAGGAGCAACACGTGGGGCTCTCATCCTTTATACTACAAGATATACCGAATTCACGTATAAAAGGTATCACCTTTTCGATAATGATTTTAATTGCTAAATGCATGAACATTATGAATAGATGTTAAGATAGGATCTTATTTTCCGCAACATACATTTAATGAATTTCATAAAACTTGATACGGTTGTACCCAACAAGAGATCAAAAGAAAGTTTTAGATCTTGAGGCATGGAGATGATTATGACATTGGATGTGAATTATCAACCAAGAATTATAAAGGAATGTTTATAATTAGTAAATTGTTACTTACCTTAAACACACAAGTCCTGAGGCAGTGCAAAAGTACGTTGGGCTTGAATGTGATGGGATTTTGGAATCATTTTATTCATAAGGAACAATTATAACTTGAATAAAATGCGCAATCGTATATATTAAATTGTTTAATCATAGATATTTATAAAAAAAATTTGACTTATTTGCATATCTATCACATAATTTAGATAATGGAAAACGATAATTTTAAGTTCTCTCTACGCTCAATTGTTGAGAAAAACGAGCTCAATGGAACGAACTTCCTTGATTGAGAAAGAAATCTGAGAATCGTGCTCAGGTCTAAGGGACGTGAGGACGCCCTTGCAACCCCTATCCCGATGGTGATAGAAACCTCATCTGATGAGGAGAAGGAAAACACGATTCAGTTGAAAAACGAAGCATTGTCTGTCACTTGCTTAATGCTTTCCGCAATGGAACCTGAATTGCAAGAAAGGTTTTTGAATTTTGATGCCTATACAATCATAAGTGAACTGAAAACATTGTTTCAAGATCAGGCAAGGATAGAACGATATGAGACTCACAAGGCTATACTTGCTAGCAAGCTTGTGAAGGGAAAACCTGTCAGTCCTCATGTAATTAGTCTTACTAGACTATTCAAAAGGATGGAAAATTTGGGGACCCCATATGACCAAGAGTTGGCCACTGATATTGTTCTTAGATCCTTATATGATGGTTTTGTATCATTCCGAAAGCAATACTATATGAATGGTCTAAAGCATGATTTGAATGAGCTACATAATTTTCTTAAAAATGTTGAAGGCAATATGATTGATGACAAGAGGAAGGAAGTTATGAATGTCAACAATGAGAGGGGTTTTAAGAAGGTGGCCAAGAAAAGGAATAATAACCAAGAGAAAGACAAACAAGTTATCATACCCAATGGTGGTGGGAAGTTAAGAGTAGCCTCTGATCATGATTGTTTTTTCTGCAAAGCCAAGGGACACTAAAAATGAAACTGTCCCAAGTACCTAAAAGAAAAGTAGAATGGGACTGTGAGTTCCGCTTTAAGTATTTATGTTGTTGAAATTATGACAACCAATGTTCTCACATTAAATGATGGTCTCACTTGGGTATTTGATACTGCATGTGGTGTTCATATTATTTAAAATATGGAGGGACTAAGAAATAGAAGACAAGTGAATAAAGGGGAGATAGACCTGCGTGTTGGAAATAGAGCAAATATTGTTGCGTTTACCGTAGGAGTTTATAGTCTATCTTTACCTTCTAGTTTAGTATTTGAACTGAATAATTGTTATTATGTTCCTTGCATTACTAAGAACCTTATTTCAGTTGTTGTATTACATTCTGATGGTTTTGAATTTAACATTAAAAATGGAAGTTTTTCTGTTTTTAAGAATGATATTTTCTATGCGACTGCTCAAATGAATAATGGGATCTTCATTTTGGATCTCAAATCAGAATTATATAACATAAATAAAAAAAGACGAAAGTTAAATAATTTGAGTGAAGCCTACCTATGTCATTGTCTATTGGGTCACATCGGTGTTAATCGCATGAAGAAGCTCCATAAAGATGGACTTCTTAAAGACATGAATTATGAATTCATTGTTGCGTATGAATCGTGTCTAATGGGAAAAATGACAAGGTCACCTTTCAAAGGAAAGTTTGAAAGGGCTACTAAACTATTGGGCATAATACATACTGATGTATGTGGACCAATGAGCATAGAAGCTAGAGGTGGCTATAGATACTTCATCACATTTATTGATGACATGAGTAGATATGGATATGTTTACCTCATGTCACATAAATCGGAGTCCTTTGAAAAATTCAAAGAATTTCAACATGAAGTAGAGACTCAATGTGACAAGAAGATAAAAGCACTTCGATCTGATCATGGTGGTGAGTATTTGAGCCACGAATTTGATCATCATTTGAAAAACTGTGGTATTGTAATACAGTTGTCAACCCTAGGAACACCACAACATAATGGTGTGTCTGAAAGGAGAAATAGGACTTTGTTAGACATGGTTCGATCAATGATGAGATATGGCAAATGGATGTCAAAATAGCTTTTCTAAATGGTTTTTTAGAAGAGTATGTGTACATGAAACAACCTAAAAGTTTTGAAGATCCAAAATATGCTGGGAAAGTATGCAAGCTTAAGAAGTCTATTTATGGACTTAAGCAAGCATCCAGGAGTTGGAACTTTCGATTTGATGAAAAGATCAAAGAATTTGAATTCATTAGATGCAAAGAAGATCCTTGTGTTTACAAGAAGTTCAGTGGGAGTAAAGTAGCATTCTTAGTTCTTTATGTGGATGACATACTACTTATTGGGAATGACATTCCGATACTAGAGTCCGTTAAAGAATGGCTGAAGAAATGTTTCTCAATGAAAGACTTAGGAAATGGCGAGTACATACTTGGAATCAAGATCTATAGAGATAGATCTAAAAGGCTACTTGGATTAAGTCAAGGAACTTATATTGATAAGATTCTTCAAAGATTCAAGATGCAAGATTCTATGAAGGGGTTTTTACCCATTCAACATAGTGTATATCTTAGCAATACGTAATGTCCTAATACACCTGCTGAGCTTGAGAAAATGATCAAGATTCCATATGCTTCTGCTATAGGATCTATCATTTATGCCATGATATGTACACGTCCAGATGTAGCATATGCTTTGAGCATGTATAGCAGATACAAATCAAATCCTGGAGAAGTACATTATAGTGCAACTAAGAATATCCTGAAGTACTTAAGAAGGATCAATGATGATTTCTTAGTATATGGGGGAGATGAGAAATTAATTGTGCAAGGGTATACTCATGCGAGCTTTCGGACTGACCGGGATGGCTTTGAGTTACAATCGTGTTATGTCTTTATCCTTAATGGAGGAGCTGTGAGCTGGAAGAGCTCTAAGTAGGATACAATAGCAGATTCTACAACAAAAGCTGAGTACATTGTTGCTAGTGAAAGCAACAAAGGAGGCCATTTGGTAAGGAAGTTCCTTGATGAACTTGGTGTTGTTAATAGCATTTCAAGGCCTATTGACATCTTTTGTGACAACAATGGTGCCATAGCCTAGGCAAAGGAACCAAGTTCGAGCTCCAAATACAGACACGTTATGAGGAAATATCACCTTATTTGCCACATCATCAATATGGGTGATATTAGGATGTGTAAGGTGCATATTGATAGCAACATTGCAGATCCATTGACTAAACCTATGTCTAGACCCAAGCATGAAAGTCACATTAAGGTTAAGGGTCTCAAAAACATTGGAGAATGGCTTTGATTTTGCTTTTGTACTAATTGAGCTTTTATAAGTGTTTGACACTAGTTCTATGTTTGACTTAATAATTTTATGATATATGATATTTAATTCTTATTTATATATTTTTCTAATCAATATTGAATAATATGTCCAAATAATTCATTATTAACAAATGAGATCACCTTAAGTGTTCTGGTGAATGAAACCTTATTAAGAGAAATGAAGTTTTGAATTATTAAAAGTCTATAGTTCGAAATCATCAAATGGACATAGATGATTTTATATGTAACTATATTGTAAGTTGATTGATAGTGCCAGATTTCATGGGCTAAAGGGACATAGAGATTTCTAGTCATTTATATATATGTGTATGGAGGATACATGTAAGACTGAACGGCTTAAGAATCTGCAAAATTTGTAGAATTTTAAGTAAAATCATGTTTAGTAGATTCCTCAAACATGAGTATGTTATGGTCTCTCTTGATAATTGGTATTTCTTTGACACTGTTAAACACTTCCATAAAAGGGAGTTATAAAAATAGTTGTTGGGATTGTTAAAATTGAGTGGGAGCGATAGTCATACAAGGCTGGAGAAGTCCTCCTACTTCGTGTATAACATGATACATTGGAAATGAATGGTGTCTCGCCACTTGAAGGGTAAGAACTGAAAAATGCATTGCCATGCTCGGATAAATTACTTGAATCATCCGTTTTATTGACAGTTCGAACTCAAAGTTCAAGAAACATATTTGATAAAGGATATAAATATCACCATATCATCAAATAAGACATTAAGAGACAAAAGTATCTTATATTGCACACTTGTTTAAGGACAAGTGGGAGATTGAAGGAAATGTGTCCTTTAATTTAATATGTAATGACTAAACCTGGATAGGACAATTAACGGTAATAATTTAATCTGATTATGTTAGAAGTCGCAATGCTTTGCTAAAAGCCAACTACGATTAATGGGGTTAAACTCATAGCTATTATAATTGGGTCCTATGAGGTCACACACTTAGAGTTGGCAGAATAGATTAATGGAAATGAAATCCAATTATGAATAATATATTAGATATTATTAATAATTATAAATAATATTTGATTGATGAAATAAAATAATTAAAAATGGTAAATTGATTATGGAAACATGATAGAAATAATATTTTATTTATGAAATAAAATAATTAATCTTGGTAAATTGATTATGGAAACATGATAGAAATAATATTTTATTTATGAAACAAAATATTTATCATGAATATTAATTCCGAAACGGAGGAATGCCAAAAGATGGTCTTTTGGTTTTCTCTTTCCCTAACTCTCTAATTTAACAACTTAAATAGGGATCTGGGAGAGAGAGAAGCAGTAATCGAAAACCTCATTCTTTTCCATAAGCAATTAGATTGCTTATGTTGTTCTTTCGTCCTAGCAGTCGAAGTTAACTGAATCTTGACGAGCTCGTGTGGACCAACTAGAGGAGCAACACGTGGGACTCTCATCCTTTATACTACAAAATATACTAGATTCACGCATCAAAGGTATCACCTTTTTGATAATGCTTTTAATCGCTAAATGTATGAACATCCTAAATAGATGTTAAGATAGGATCTTATTTTCTGCAACATACATCTAATGAATTTCAACAATATCATGCAATTAATAACCCTCCTCCATAATCCACCATTAAAATTTTCCATTTTTTTTTTTGAGAATTTAGAAATCCTAGTATAAAACATCTAATCTCAATTATGGTTCATCCAAAAACTTCACCTTAGAGTTATTTTTAATCTTTGTTCAATGAAAGCTTAGAATAATACTTAATCTTTGTCTAGGAGTGTTATTAAGTTCGTTGTAAACCATCTTTCATGTTTTAATTCATGTCATGAACAAAACATGAAATTTTTATATTTCAGTTCATGTGTTCTTCAATATCTCATGATTATCCAATTTCATGATTTGAATTTGATCCTAAGACAATTTATAAACTTTCTATTAAAGTCAATTTGAATCCATCAACCCAAATTGAAAATACCCAATTTTATTTTAAAATTAAAAAAAAAACAGATTTTTGTGCTTGAGTTAATGGAGATCCAATAAGATTCTCAATCATTTGTAAATGATATTGAGAGTATTTCTAAACCGTTTGAGAATGATTTGAGTCATGCTTGCCGAAATTTAAAATTTTCAAAAAAAGGCTTCGTATTTTAATTTGAAATTCGTGTAAACTCACAACTAGTTGATTTTGTCCAATTGGGTTTTAACTTTAATGATCTTAAAGAAGATATTCATAACTTTAGAATTCAAATTAAATTGAATTAAAAAGTGATTTTTTCCAATTAAAAGTATCATATTTTGTGTGGCTTTATTGAGGTCTTCATCGATCTAATGACGATTTAGGAGTACTCCTACGCGTTCTAAAATGAGAGACAAAGCTTTCCATATCTTTAGAATCGCAATTGGAGGCTCTTAGAAAAAGACAAAATCTAGTCTTCAACGCTTGAGTCAACCACGCCTCGCCTAGTCCACCCACGCGCCTCGCCCCACGTTGACCAATGACCGAACCACATTGACCCCACCTAGACCATGCCTTAGCTAGCCTAGAGAACTCATGAACCACATTCCTTCGACTAGCGGCCCACCACGCGTTCGATTCATCGCAACCTATAGTCTGTTTGTTTATTCCTTATTTTAACATTTTAAGGCTTTAAACTATTTTTTTAAATCTAAAAAGAAAGTAGAATATACTTTTAAAATAGTTTTAGAATAGTTTTAAAAAAATGTAATGACTTGTTTAGATTTATTTTTAAATTTAACACATTAAAATATAGATTTTAGTTACTATTTTTTCACAATTTTCAACATCAATCACATGTATGAATATTTATTTTAAAATTTAAATGTTAAATTCAAATATATATCAAGAAACTTCAAATATAATTGGATAAATAAAACTTAAAATCCAATTTTCTAAAAAATTAATCAAATTTTTATGAGTAGAGACCGTTTTTAACGGGCACGAATGATATAACACGAAAGTCATTTTCCGAGTGTCATCAAACATCGAACCAAAGAAGAATATCTAAAATTTATTTGTACACATACAATATTTTCTTGAGTTATTAATCAAGTGTGGACTCTTTAAAAAAATTAATTTTAAAATAAATAAATTTACAAAATATAAAATTTCTTTAATAAAATTTATTCGTCATCTCTTTTAAGATATTCAAAGAGTAAGTTATGAGATTTGATTATTAAATTTAAAAAAATTAAGATTTTCCTAAAATTTGATTATTTAAAAATTAATCTTTTTTCAAACTAAACACGTTTCTAAATAAAATTAAAAACTGACACGTGCACGAAGCCTTCCTGCCTCATAAAAATCATAATTATTGTGAATAGTTGTTGTATGTATTGCAAAGAGGTAGAGACGACTTCCCATCATCTTTTATACTATCACATTATGGAAAATATTTATAGTCATTTAATGGAATTTGACTAGAATGCAATGAGTTATGTCAAAATCGTCGAAGGCTATTGGGAAGCAATGACCGAGGATGCTAAGAAAGCAAAACTTACATGATGAATGTGTGTCCTTATAATGTTCTAGTAGACTATTTGGTGAAAAGAAATATGAGAATATTTAATAACCAAAGTAAGCCATTAAAAATCATTTATAAACTATCATCATGACGATGTGGGAGCAATCGAATATAACGACTATGTTCAACATAAGATTAGTTCAGAAAGGGATCTCATTGCACTTCTTGAAGATCCCAACCAATTAATTGAATTTAGTGGTTAATTTTTTTTTGTCAATGCTTAAATAATTTTTATTTTAGTTGTAGGAATATTTTGAAAAAAATATACTTTAATTGTATTTGTACAATTATTTTTACTTTCAAGACAAAATATCAATTATAAACTACACAACTAATATAAAAAAATGGAAATATTTTAATGTATGAATTGACATATTAAAATCGTTTACAGATTGTTATAGACACAATTGAGTAGATAATTTACTTTCAAACTAAATTGATTGGAAATTTAGGAAGTAATATAGTCTTAATTAAATATTTAATTTTTTGGATGCATGTTAGTATGAACCTTTTAATTATTAATAAAATGAGAAGTGATAGAGAGATGGAATGACTTGACATCACCTTCATTGGTTGGAAAATATAAAAGAGAGAGTAAAGAGAAAAAAAAGAGAAACTATTTGATTTTTTCAACGAAGATTATGCTAAGTCATTCTCTCACAAAATTCCCTCACCTAATCATTTCTCTAAAAAAATATATATAAAGCGTCTTTTACATAAACACATTTAGAGCGCCTCTTTGGAATGTGCACATCATAAATTAATGAAATAATATTATATCTATTTTATTTGCTTCTCTCTGCTTAACATTTTAAAATTGGATTATAATTGTCTTTTCACTGAAAATTTTTACATTTTTTTATAATTTTTTATAATCTGTTTGAATTTTTCTTTCTTGAGCTTCAAAAAATTTTAGAATTTTAGTTTTATTAAATCGATCGTTCAGTCCACAAATATGGGATATTATTTATCAACTAATGTAGATAAGAAGGATAATAGAGAAATGAGAGAAGAAAGGGAGTGAGAAAAATTATAAAAAAGATATTAAGATAGGAGAGAAAATTGGTTTGATTTAATATATTGTATTTTTGTTTTTTATTTTTTATATATTGTATTTTTGTTTTTGATTTTTTATTTGGTCACATTACTTAATATTTTTCATTGTACTTTTTATTGTCTTTTTTATTGTCTTTGTTTTTTTTAATTTAAGTGTACAATTTATGAAAAATAATTAGTACAAAATAATATTATTTAATATTAATTAATAATACAAACTAACACGTAAATTAGGTATACGAAGTAAAATAATCAAATTAATCATTAAATCTTGATAATTAATATATAACAAATCATAAAAATGAAAAATTAATTTATTTATGTTAGGTTTTTATTACTTTAATCTGAATTAAATTATATGTAGGATGGAAATTAAACCACCTGTATTTTGTATGAGATTTTTAAAAGAAAATAATCTTTTAGGCTTTTTTGGTTTGGTGAGTTTTGACATAATTGAAATTAGAATTATAATTCAATTATAATGATCATTTATTTAATGACTTGCAATAAAATTAAGAGAGATAGATAATTAAGGTAGAGAGATAAATAAATAAAATAAAATTAAGGTATAGAGAATACATAGACTTGATATTAATTTTTAATTTTTTTTTTTGTTGACATGAACTCACACATAAGGTGCTGTATCATGACGCTCAACAAAGTCTTCCTCTATAGTGCTCTTAATTTTTAAATATTAAAACTCGACTTTAATTTTTATCCAAACAATCAAATAATTATTTGTTTGAATAAGATTTTGATATAACGGGTCACACTACAATCAATGGTCAAGCCATTTTTTTGTTTATATTACATTATAGAATAAGTTAGCTAGCTAACCATTTTTAAATTAACAAACTAAATCCAAACACAAACATCAAAACAATAAAACCAAACATGTAAGAAACAAATAGAGCCGAACATATAATTTATTTATTCCAAACCAAAGTTGTACCAACCAGCTTTTTTCTCCGTTAGAAATGAAGAAAGATTGGACTTTTAACTTCTAGAGTACCCATATCTTTGAAGCTGCAAATTTAACATAAATTTAAACAATACTTAGAGACTGTATAATGTATAATAAAAATTATTTAATTTAAAACATTTCTATAAAAATGAGACAAAATAAATTAGAGAAAATAAGATCCAATAGTACCTTGTCTAGATACTTTCCAATTATAGTCCCCATTGATGGCCCAAAAGAAGTAGCCACGTAAGCCAAGACCTTGAGCATACCCAACCTTCACCATACTTGTCCAATCATCATCATACCCAATCCAAGAAGTACCCGAGAAAGAATAAGCTGACATGGTGTCCACGTCATGCACCACCGTGGCATCATTCTCTTTGTTAAAAGCCTCCACCTCAGCATAAGTTAGTGTTCCTTGCCCATTTTGACCCGGCCCAACACCCACTGCTTGCGACCCAATCCCATAATCTCTCGGATCTTTGAGTTTCCACGTTTTTCCATAGAGCGGTATGCCCATAATCAACTTGCTCTGAGGAAGCCCGGCCCGTATCCATGAAGAAAGTCCGTAACTCGTGCTCAGGTTACCTTTCGGGTCGAAAAGTGCTGCATGAGCACCTGTCGCTGAGGTGTCCCATGAACCTTTATAATCGTAACACATGGCGTTGATCCAGTCCAAATTCTTCGCTATTGAAGATATTGGATATGCCCGATAAGGCCCACCCAGTCCTATGATGTCCGCTTTATAGTAAACCGCGGCGACAATGAGAATTTCGGCTTTGCCCGTTTCCCTCGCCTCCTTTTGGGCTTCGGCTCGCCATTCATGTAACAAAAGGCCGAAGTTTCGCATGTCATTTGGTGTCGTGGGGAATTCCCAATCGAGATCGACCCCATCAAAACCGAAATCTCTAGCCACTTTTATGGAAGAACAAATGAAGTTTTTGCGAGAGGAGGATTTTGATGCCATTCGAGAAAAAAGCGCCGCCCCTTCTGCCGCTCCCCCAACCGAAAAGATCGCTTTCACGGGCGGATTCTTGTTGTGGAGGGTCGAAGTGAAGCTTCTTAGTCCAATGGTTTCTGAATTTGAAACGTTAAACTCAAATGTGACATTGTTTGGAGAAAGGAAAGCATAGTAGATGTGAGTGAAGTAAGATGTGTTGATGGCGGACGGAGGGAAGTTAAGATCCCACGAGGGCCAATAACCGCCTTTGACAGCTTGAAACTTGAGGGTAGTGGCCATGGAAGAGGAGATAGATGTTGACAACAATATGAGAAAGACAAGAGGAGCTTTCAAAAAAATCCAGGCCATTGATAGAGCAATAATGATCTTAATTTGTCTCTCTTTGTTGTTCATGTGGTTATGATCAATTTGCATATGTATAGGACCTAGATGTGATTTGCATTTGGAAAGTTCTTATTTGTCTTACATTGGTTAGGTTAAGATTCTTCAAAGGATTGAATTGTATATAGATAGGGATTGAGTAATAAATAGTGAAATCTCTACATAAAGAAATCAATTAATCTCTTTTGTCACAATTAAGCTCCGTTTGATATGTGTAATAATTAGGTAATATAAAGTATATATAATTATATGTTATTTTATTTGGTTGGAGATATACAACTAATTATAATATGTTGTGATATTTAAGACATTTAGTTAAGAGAACATAAAAATATTAAAATAAAATACCTAATTATCCTCTACATATTACATATTAGTTAGAATCAATATAAGAACTTGTAAAGTTTAGATTTATTAAAATAAATCTGATTTATTTATAAAATAACTATATCACTAGTAAAAAAATAGCATCAGTAAAGGCGAATGTCGTTACTGAAAACTAGTAAAGTCGTTACTGATGAGCTTCTGTAACTATTAGGATTTAGATCGCCGATAGTGGACCGGGGTCCGACTAAAGGATAATCTCTAACAACACTCAACGGTTGGCGTTAATCCGGTTAAGAATTATCATCGGTTTCAATACTACACAAGCTGTCACAAACCCTTGAACCGGGTTCAAGTGCGGAAGTGGTTTGTTTCAGATTGAAGCAACACACACAGAATGAATAGAGATGAGACTTGAGGAATATCGGTTTGAATATCGGTTTGAAGATTAGTGAGGCGGTTAGAATGATATGAATCAGTTCGGATATAGAGCCGATAGAAAATAAAACATAAGACATAGGTTTTTATAAAACTCCTACGCCACCCCTTCTTCTCAAACAATGAGAAGGATATTCCCTAAGAATACTCAAACACAATACACGATCGAGTTTTATTTACTGCTCGATAATCACTCTTACAACTCTCACAGAAATTGTAATACACTTCACAAATGCACACTTAAGCTTTGAATCTTTTAGAGAGATAAGGGATTTTGATCACTTTGTAACTTCGTAACTTGTTTTTTTGTTCTGTGTATATGTCTGTGTGTTCTTGCTTCTTCAGCTTCTCCTTTTATAGGTGAAATGTGTCAACGATCACATTTCTTCAACGGATACCTTCAGGGAAATCCTTGAAACTGATTGGTTGAGAAGAGGATCAGCATAGCATTAAATGCGTTTAAGACATGAATCAGACCGGCTTCATTTGTCTTTGCTTGATTATAGCAACTGTCAGTTGGATAGTTGCCTGCACCTGGGAAGTTGCTCATTTGACTTATACCAAAATGGTAACTTTTCTTCAGACAATCTTCTGCAGCCTGCAGCGTATCATCAGACTTGTATGAATATGGAAATGTTACAGTCTGATCCTTTGATGTAATCTTCTGTATATACTCAAAGTAATTGTTTGCACCAATTTGTACACTATTCTCAATTTGACATCCTTGACTTCTTTCTCTAAATAGTCTTCTCGTTGGATTTGGATTGTACTCTTCACTTCAACTGATTATGTTTACCGGTTGTTCAGTTCAACCGGATAGCTTCAGGTTTTTAGATATATCATTTGCTTCTTCTAGTCGGCTTGATTTCTTGACCGGTTGGAGTTCTTGACCGTTCATGCACAATAAGTTTGTTTGGTTAAGTTCTTATTGACCGGTCAAATTTATCTAACAATTTCTCTATTTTTGATTATTTTATTTAAAATATTCAAAACCATGCGTCCGGTGGCCGTTTAAAAAGTTTGTTGTTTTGGAGAATATTTTGGAAAAGACTTTGGAAAATTTTGAAAACTCAATTTCTCCCTTTTTGATTATTTTATTTAAAATATTCAAAGCCATGCAAAAAGTAAAGAGTAGACCGGTTTTCCAAAAATACTTAATATATAGAGAATAGTAGAAGATAAACATAAGATAAATAAGTGAAAATTTATTCCCTCTTCTTATCGTCCTTCTTGTTCATAATTTCCCGGAGGTACGCAGACATGAGTCCCTTTCCCGGATTACACAGATCGAAGCCCGGTCTGGAGGAAGATGCTAGTATGGCTGAGTAGCCGGTTATTGATGAAGACCGTGCTGGTGGAGCAGGAGGTGCTTGAGAGACCAACGTTCGTTGAGGAATATGACTTGGAGGAATTGTTCGCAGTGGAATCACATTGAGCGGAGGAATCCGAGTTCTTTTTAGCAGTGGAATATTCTCCTCAATTTCATCAGAGTCTGATTGTTCCAAGTCGATTGGTGATACACCAGATGGTTCAGCATTATTGTCCATCAGCTTTTGAACCTTTTTAGCCGCTGCCTTTTCGGCCTGTTTTCTCTTTTTCGTTTCGGCTCGTGTTGTATGGACAACCAAAATAGAAGATGTTTTATTCGGTTCCGTCAATTCCGGATCGGCATGCTCTGCTTCATCACTTGTCGGGCCATATCCGCATCCGCCTATTCCCTTTCTTTTAAAACTCCCAGTCTTTCATTTTCTTCCTCTTGGACCTTTAAGGCTGCTATCTCATTTTGTTTGTTTTGTGCTTCGTCGGCTTCCATCTTAGCCACGATCAATTCTTCAAGTTGTACTGAAACCGCTTGTAATGAAGATTCGGTTTGAGAATGTCCCTCTTCAAAGGTTGCAATCCTTTGAACCGTTGAACTAAGCTGCTGGTTCGTAGACTCAATCATTCGGTAAGATATTTCTGTGCGTTCCTCCAGCTTTTCTTGCCACAGTGCGATGGTGTCGCGGAAGAATTCTTCGAGGCATGCTTTGATTCTGTCTTCGGATATAGCCATAGCTGACGCCGTCAGTTGATCTTTACATGGGGATTCATTCTGACTAGATAGCTGATTATCCGTCCCGGTGTTAATATTTTGTCGGTCAGAAGACTTACCCGAAGAAGTCTTGACCGGGGATTTTGGTTGAGGAGAGGTGTTGTCGGCCTTCTTTGAAGTTTGTCCGGCGTCAAACTTTGATCTTTATGACCTCTCTTCATCATCAAATTCTAACCGTGAGGACTGGGGAGCTTTATTCTATTGACCGGTTTCTGATTTCAGCTGTGTCATTGTGTCATTCAGTTCTTGTTCCTTTTTCTTTAGTGATTCTTGCACCATCTGATCAATGACGTTCATTTCATTGCATCGTCGTTGTATGTTGAGGATGGAGTCGGTGATTTCTCTCAGTCTGGCGTGTGTTTCCACCAGCTTTCCTCTCTTAAGAGCAACCGCAACACTCTTCGTTTTTGCCAAGTCAAACACCATTTTCTCGATGTCCACTAGCATTTCACATTTTAAATGGGCAGGACATTCGGGTAACATGTCGGTGAAACCGATTTCCGTTCTTATAAGAGCCCATTGATAGAAGACGTTACTTACTTCGTGTGCCTTTTCATTGAGCTGCTTAAAAATTTAGGTAACAACTGAATCCCCCATAGCCTTGATTAGATCTTCCTTAGTGTCGGTTCCTATAGTCGTTTCCGGTTGGTTGATTGGACCGGTTTCGTTGATAAATTCGTCTTCAAAATATACCGCTGGATGTCCTTCATCGTTGTCCACTTGATCGATTAATTTTTCTTTCCCTTTGTTGCTTGCCCTATCTGCATTGTCTAATCGATCCTTCTCGGTTTCATTATTAGGAGATGTAGAGGAAGCACTAACTCGAAGTGCTGAGTTGTCCTTGGAGCGGCTAGATATGCTAGCCGTGGAGGCAGCAGGATTTAGAACATCGGCTTGAACGTTCACCGAGCCAGATGTATGAGGAGCGGTTTTTGTCTTTTCGCTCCCGGTTTCTTTTGCCATCGGAGCCTTCTTTTTCTTAGGCTGATTTTTCTTGGTTTGAGCCTTCGGCCGTTTAACTGCTGAAACTTTCGTCTTGTCGGGTCTCGTGAAGTGTACTGATTTTAATATCTTGGAACTTGGAAGGAAGATACTTGGACCGGTCCTGATATCGAGATGAAGCAACAGTTTGCCAAGTTGTATGGCGTATCCCTGAGATCGGTTTGATTTGGGATCCACCATTTCACAGAGGTTGGAGAAGATTATTTCGGCCAAGTTAATATTGTCTCTCTTGATTATTCCGGCCATTATTTCAATCTTTGAACTGGTGAGGCTGTCGAAGTTTCCTCCCCTTGCCTGGATTGACTTGGATATGATATCGCAGAGCGGCCTGTATTCAGGTTTCAAGTCGCCTTTCTTACCGGACACTACTACCGGTTCATTAGTGTTTGAGATGTCACAGCAAACCGCCAGGGTCTCATCTTCATCTGCATCCTTAGTAAAATCACAACCCTCCGTTGGTAGCTGAAAAACTTCAGCAAGCAATTTCTTTGTGAGATCGAAGGTTTTTCCACTAACCGACGTGGAGATGGTTTCATCATTTAGTTTGGCGTTGTTGAAAAACTTCGTTACTGCATCCTAATATATGACAAACAGACCGTTCAAGAAAGTTCTCCAGACCCGAGGCCGTTATTAATTCAATTACATGTTGAGCCTCTTCCGAACCATGGGTTCGAAGATCTTCGAAGTCGACTTGCACAATGTGAGTAAAGAGAGTAGAATCCCGACCCATTTTAGTTTTTTAGAGATTTGAGAGAAAGCTTAGATTTTCAGAGTGTTTGTAAGAGAGAGAGAAGACAAATGACATGCAATGATTTTTTGAGTTATGTGATGTATTTATAGACCGCGTGGGACGCGCCTCAGAATGCGAACCGGCGCATCGAATGACGTGAACCGTCACATCAAGAAAAGGGCGCCAAAGTTTGCCTCCAAAACTGTTGGCGGTAACTTTTAAGCGGTAAAACTTTTGGTGGTAAGTAGTAAAAGAAGCGGTAAATAATTTAAGCGGCAAGGAATTTTAATTATGATGAATAAAAATGCATTGACACATTGAAAATAAAACCGATCTAATATCGGTTTGGAAAAGCATAGGCGGTTGAAAAAATTAACCGACCTAGAATTTATAACCTATGAACAATCCTACGGATCTTGTCTTCCACCGATTCATTGGTGAGGACGTTCGTTGGATTCACCGGTGATCCCGGTCCAAGATTTGGAGCGATTGATCGAATGATTCGGCTCAGCTGTGGAGCGTAGCCGAGCTTCTTCTTAGTTTCGACCATTGTTTTCAGATTCTCAAAAATGACCGAGCCCCAGTTGATGGGAGTTGGACTTATGATGTAGGTCATCATATCGAAAGCCTTCTTGGGATAGTTCTGATTCGGAACTTGATATAGAATGGATCGGTTGACGATCTCATGCAGAATTTGGATGTGAGAGGCAAGGTTGGCTTTAAGGAGGTTGTTCTGAACCGCTGTTTCAGAGATGAAGAATAGGTTAGCATATTCATCATGCCCCCCGTTAACTCAAGGTGGGAAATCCGAAAATCCCTCAGTCGGGAGGTTAAACAGTTCAACGAGTGTGTCCTCCGAGATTTGAATGAGAACATTGTCGTATATTATGAAGACGATGAGATCGTCATGAATGGATGCATTGGAAAAGAACTCAAATACCTCAGGAAGAAGAATGGATTCGGATTCTTCCAAAAATCCGCGAAGACCGGTGTCGATGAGTGATTCAAAGAGGATCTCCTTCGTTTCAACATCATCAGAAGAGAGCACCGAATCAAAGTCGACACACAAGTAATTTCGAAGTGTTGGGTGAGACATTTTTCAGATTGTGCTTAGAGAGATGCAAGTTGTGTTCTTTGAAAACTTGTGGAATGTGTTGTGATCTTTGAAAGAGAGTGTGAGGCTTCTTTAAATAGGGTGTAAATGAGGGAATGATAACGTAAGGACATTAATTATGAGATTCCTGCCGTATATGAAATGTCTTATCAATGTTTTAAAGTATGAGGAATATTTATGTTTTCAAGACAAATTTCTTGGGAAGTTTTAGTTTTGACTGATCATGAGAACCGAGGTGAAGAATCTAGTTAGAAACCAACTGAGTTTAATGTTTTTGTAGTTTCCCATGCAACTAGAATTTAATATGCTAAGAGTCGTTAAGATAAAAGTAGATAATATTAGACCGATATTAAGACAATGTCACAAAAGATTGACATAAATAATTATACAACCGGTTCATGAAACAAAATGACCGGTTGTCCGATGGAATGGTTCCTTAGCGGCTGGAGGAGGAGTTGCCTCTCTGCTTCTTCTTCCAGGCTTTCTCGAAGCGATCGAAGAATGAGTCGGCCGAATCTCCTGTCATAAGCTGAAATGGGCTCAATCCCACGCCCGGACAGAGGGGAACACCGAGATCCAAAGGAGAGAGCTTATCTGGGGAATATAGCCGGTGTGACGAGTGGAAATCATCCAGATTAGGTTGTCAAATAGCAACCTTGACTAGTTGACCGGAACATCATTTGTGATGGCGGTCATGATATCAAAGGATTTGGTACAAAAGACATTGGTAACATCCTTTCCAAGGATGGACTTACCAACAATATCGTTGAGAAACTGATATTCAGCCCTCAACGAGGATCTTGCCACGTGATCACCAACAGGGAGAGGAGATCGAGAAAAATGCTGAAACATTGCAGCCTTTTGTTCCGTCGAAGGAGAAAGGTCGGTGAAACCTTCTCTAGGTAGTTCGTAGCATCAAGCAAAGTCTTTCTCGGTGAACTCAAAAACAGTGCCTCTCACCTTGGATTGGATGAGAGTGTCATAGAATGGAGTACCGCGGAAGATTCTTGCATTTTGGAAGAACTCCATAACGGTATCTGGAAAGATGATGTGTCGGTCATTAAGGAAAGTCCGTAGGCCGGAACTTTCAATTGATTTAATCATCTTATAAATTTCGAAGTGGTTTGTTCCTAGAATTGAGTCAAACTCGATTTTAAGAATGTTTTGGAATGAGGATTGAGACATTTTGCTCTAGTGGGATGAGAGAGATTTCTAAGAAGTGTAGAATAGTTTAAGAATGTGATTATATGTTGATATTCTTCTAACTTATATATTAGATTGTAAGATGGCAGTTGATGGTATTATCCAGTGGATGATGCATGATCGATGTATCTTATTAACCGTAGGATAAAAGGTCTTACAAGGATTGAGTGTGATTATAGCCTAAGGGTGTAAGTCATTGGTCTAGACGGTGAGAGATATCATATCTTCACGTCTTTTGAGACATGACTGCTTTGTTTTGAAAATGAATCTTTTTAGAACAGATACGTCCAAACACAATCAGTTATTCTCTTTTGTTGGAAAACCAAATATTCTAAAGTAAAGTATATCCAAACCGGTTGGTTTTCAGTTATTAGTCCCGATGTAGTTATTTGGTTAAGTACTAAATAACTGGTCGGTTAACTATAACTGATAGGCAATGCGGTTTTTTAATTGATACAATGGTAATTTCATTTTCCGACATTTTAGAAAGAACTGTTGGTTTTGTCTGTCCGAACCGATTTTTCTTTTTAAGAGAAGAGCATTTGAGTAGTTTCGGTTAAAGTTTTAAGAGATAAGTTGATTCATATCGGCAAGACCAAGAATATTTCTGAAGAAAGAAAACTTAGCTTTCTGTAGAGGCTTTTTGAAAATATCGGCTACTTGTTGGTCGGTTGATACATATTCTAACCGGATGTGCTTCTGTTAGACATGTTCCCGGATGAAATGGTGCCTTATATCAATATACTTAGTTCTTGAGTGTAGAACCGGATTATATGTGATTTCTATGACACTTGTGTTGTCACAGAATATTGGAGACTCTTCGGCGGTGACATCGAAATCTCTCGGTTGCTGTTGGATCCATAGAAGTTGAGCACAACAACTTCCGGCTTCCAGGTATTCAGCTTCTACGGTTGACGTAGCAACCGACGTTTGCTTTTTTCTGTACCATGAGACAAGCCGATCTCCTAAAAATTGACATGTTCCACTGGTATTTTTCTGTCAACTTTACATCCTGCATAATCTGCATCAAAGTAGCTTGTTAGGTTAAAACTGGAGTCCTTTGGATACCACAGTCCGACTTCCGGGGTTCCCTTTAGATACTTCATAATTCGTATGACGGCTGTATAATGAGATTGTTTGGGATTAGCCTGGAATGTTCTACACACTCCGACCTCAAATAATATGTCCGGTCGACTTGCTGTCAGGTAGAGAAGTGAACCGATAATCCCACGATAGGCTGTCAGGTCTACTCCCTGACCGTCATCATCTTTATCCAGCTTGATTGATGAACTCATTGGGATGGAGGCAGGAGAACATGTTTCCATCCCAAATTTGTTTAGTAGTTCCCTTGTATATTTCGACTGGTTGATGAATGTTCCTCCTTCGATTTGTCGAACCTGAAGACCTAGGAAGAAGCTTAATTCTCCCATCATACTCATTTCAAACTTGTTAGTCATCAGTTTTGGGAATTTATCGCATAGCTTAGGATCAGTTGATCCGAAAATTATGTCATCTATATATATTTGAACAAGTAGAATATGTTCCTTCTTCTCGAATTTGAATAGAGTTTTATCTACTGAACCCATGGTGAAGTCATGATCGGTCAAAAAGTTTGTTAAAGTATCATACCAAGCTCTAGGAGCTTGTTTTAAGCCGTAAAGAGCTTTGTTTAATCGATACACATGACTGATCAGGTCAGCATTTTTAAAACTGGGTAGTTGTTCAACGTATACTTCTTCACGTAATTCACCATTTAAGAATGCACTTTTAACATCCATTTGAAACACCTTGAAATTTTTGAATGCAGCAAATGCCAGAAAGATTCTAATGGCTTCAATTCTAGCTACAGGAGCAAATGATTCTTCAAAATCAATGCCTTCATCCTGTTTGTATCCTTGTGCCACTAATCTAGCTTTGTTCCTCGTAACCAAACCATTTTCATTGAGTTTATTTCTGAATACCCATCTTGTTTCTATGACCGGTTGATCTTTCGGTCTGGGAACTAGATACCATACTTTATTACTCTCAAACTGGTTTAACTCTTCTTGCATTATTAAGATCCAATCCGGATCCAACAATGCTTCATCCACCTTTTTCGGCTCAATCTGGGATATGAAAGCGGAGTTTTCATATTCTTCCAGTAATTGTTGCCTAGTTTGGATGGGTAATGAAGGGTTACCTATAATAAGCTCAGGAGGATGATTTATGTTCCTTTTGAAATTCGGCTTAGAGATGTCTACCAAATTACCGGTTATTTGATCAAGGCTAGACATTTCAGTAGGTTGAACAATAATGTTAGACCGACCGATTTCCTCAGTTGAGACTGAGGTGACAGCTTCCTGATGTTTGGCAGCTTGATCCGGCTGGGTTTCAACAATACCCATTTGGTCATGGACAAACCGTCTAAAACCTGGAATTTCATCTTCACTATCAGAATAGATATTTTGATTTTCCAATCTGTTGTGTAGATCAAAGGATGATGCAGTGTTACTTTCAACTGATTCATCGAATACAACATGAAGGGATTCTTCCACGGTTGAAGTTCTAGCATTAAAAACTCTATATGCCTTACTGACCGCTGAGTATCCTAGCATTATCCCAACATCAGATTTTGCATCAAAAGCATTTAAGTAATTTTTGCCATTTATGTGAATGTAGCATTTACAACCGAAAATTCTGAGGTACCGAGTGTTAGGAACTCTATCAAAATATACTTCGTATGGTGTTTTATTGCGATGCTTGTTAATCATATATCGGTTTTGTGTATAGCATGCAGTACTAATAGCTTCAGCCCAAAATTTTTGAGCAATACCCGAATCGGCTATCATAGACCTCGTAGCTTCCTTGAGAGTTCGGTTTCTTCTCTCAGCCAGGCCGTTTTGTTGAGGAGTTCTTGCACTAGATAACTCGTGTCTAATGCCGGATTCCTCAAGAAATGCATTTAAAGTACTATTTGTAAATTCGGTTCCTCTTTCACTTCTAATAGTATTTATATGTGTTGATTTCTCATTTTGTAAACATTTAATCAGTGTAATCAAATTAGATGCGGTGTCACTTTTGGATGTTAGAAATATGACCAATGTATATCTAGAGTAATCATCAATAACAACCATAGTGTAATGCATACCGCCTAAGCTGGTGACCTTAATCGGTCCAAATAGATCAATGTGAAGAAGTTCCAGACATCGGCTAGACTGAATGTTTCCTTTGCTCTTAAAGGTTGATTTAATTTGTTTACCCATTTGACATGTTGAACACACTTTTTCTTTATTAAATCTTATGTCATGAATTACTTCAACTAACTTTTTAGTGCGAATATAGTTTATAGTTTTGAAGTTTAGATGGTTTAATCTTTTATGCCACGGCCAGGTTTGATCATTTCTATCTCCCATACAAACAGGATATTCAATTTCATTCTTCCAGTCTACCTTGTAGATATTTCCTAGCCTATTTCCGGTTAGTAATGTGCTACCCTAGGAATCTTTAACTAAGCATGCATATCTATGAAATTCTATAGTATATCCAGTGTCGTCACACATTTGACTAATACTTAGCAAATTGAAATGTAAATTTTCAACAAGAAGTACGTTGTTAATCGTTAAATTACCATGGACAATCTTACCCTTGCCCACAGTTCTACCTTTTAAGTTGTCACCAAAAACTATCATTGAACTAGCTTCTATTTTGATGTCGGTCAGAAAATTGCTATTTCTAGTCATATGTCTAGAGCAGCCGCTGTCCAGGTACCTCTCAGAGTTTCCTAGCTGTTTCTTCATAACCTGTAAAATACACATATTTACAACTATTTGGTATCCACATTTACTTGGGTCCATGGTTGATTAGTCCCTTGGGTATCCATACTTTGATTATTCGCATAATTTTCCTACAGATAGTTTTGATGGTTCTACATGTGTTAGGTTTGGTGTGTTTATGTCTACTTATTGTTACCTTGTGATGTTGAGGTGAGATTTGGTCGGTGTAGTATGGGTACCTATTATTTAGTTGAGTAGTATTTCTTCTCTCAGGATGAAACCATTTGGCTGTGTTGGTTGGACCTACATAAGTTATTTCCTTAGCTAGTTTTGAATCATTAGATGATTCAGTGTTGGTTGAAGAGCTCTTGACAAAGCTTATGAATGTAAGCTTGTCTTTGGTGAGATTCAATCTGTTGGAGGATTTATGTTGTGTGGGTGTTTTACTATCATAACTGTGATCGATTTTTTAAAAAAAGAATTTTTTTTGATCAACTAGTTTGAAAATTCTGGGACACTCTTTAAAAAATTTATTTTGAAAACGTGAGGGGAATTAATTTTAATGTTTATAAAAATTAAAGTTTTAAAAATAAGGCTTTGTAGACAACTCCATATCTTTCCTTCCCGTCGAATCTGGGAGAGATTAGGAGTTTTTTAATGGTAAGTGTGTCATAGGCCTTTTTTAACTTTTTTTATTAATTAACCTCACGACTAGAGAGTCGCCACCTAATTTAAAAAATTAGGAATTTAAGAGATGTGACTTCGGCGTTTGGTTACGTGTGGGAAAGAGTTTTTTAGACACTATGTCCCACAACGCCCCTAAGGTCTCTACTAATTAATTTTTGCTTTTCTTTAAAACATTTTTACGCTTTACATTTTAGAACTTTTCCATTTTAAGCATTAGAGGGTTTGCATGAAAATAAAAAATAAAAATAAAAATAAAAATAAAATAAAAATAATAAAAAATAAAAATAATAATAATAATAAAAAATAATAATAATAAATAAAATAAATAAATAAATAAAATAATAAATAAAGACAAAAAATAACTAAAACAAATAAAACTGTACAAAGAAAATAAATTGTTTTTATTTTTATTTTTTTTACTTTTAGGGCTCTTCAAATTCAAATGACTTTTATAAAAGTTTATTAATATATAATTTAACGTATCTAATTATTCAAATAATAATATAATAACAATAATAAATATGTACAAATAAAGTTTTTTTTTATTATATGTTATTAAAGTTTACATAAATCATACATAAAGTTGAAGACCTAATTAGCTAATAATCATACATACAATCATATTATATAATAAAAAGACCAAAAGCAATCTTATTAAAGATATATAATAGAAAGACCAAAAGCAATCTTATTAAAGACAAAAACTAAAGGTAGAGTCAAGAAACTTACAAAGATGGTTGCTTTCTTGACTCAAGTGGATGAACTCTTTTACTTCAAAATGGGCAGCCTAAGGGTCCTTTAATAATTAAAATTTTGGATCTTGAAAATGTCACGTGCAATGTGAAAAGAGTGCAATGTGAAAAGAGAGAGAGAGGTGAAAGTCAAGGTAGAGAGTTCAAGAACCCTTTGCTAGGGTATTAAGAAGGATATTTATAAGCAAATCCATGAAACCCTAGGGCCCAAAGGCCCATTTAACATACTTGACCGTTGGGAAAAAAACTATTTTAAACATTTACAAATGTTTAAAATAATGGAGCAATCTTCACTTGACATGTCAATAAATATCAAGTTTTCATCCAATGAGATTTAAGCTTTATTTAATAAATGATGTAATACTTGGTCATTTTAATTTTTAATTAAAAATGAACAAGCCTTCATGCTTCTCTTCAACACACGGCTAAATTATTCTTCCTTTGACAACTTCTTCCTTTATTTTAGCAATCTCTTTTTTCCTTCTTTGACCTAGGATGTTTCTCATTATTGTGTAGACACTGTTATCTTTTTATTTTTGTAAAACGCTAATATATATTTTGTAAAAACGCTAAATTTTATAAAAACGCTAATATATATTTTGTAAAATATTTTTTTTAATTTTTTTTTATAAATACCCAAGGTAATTAATTAAATAAAACCTTGAATATTCTAAGTATAATAACTTCTCTAAGTGTTGTAACATAGACAAATTACTACCTTAACTTTATTAAGAATCCAAAATCAATTATTTTCAAAATCTCAATTGTTCTAAAAATAATCGTCTTTCATATAAATCGTGGAATGAGTCCGTGAATGAATTCGAGAAAATTTTATAAACTCAGATTTATGAAAAAAATAAACTATAAAATTAGGTGTGAAAAATGAGTGTCTACAGAATGCCCCTCTTGGACACAATTTGTAGAAAACACTCGGTTTAGAAAAATGCGTGTCCAAGCTTGAAAATAGGCATTGCGTTTTAAAAATACTCAATTTATAGTTTATTTTTGGCTTCCTTGAATGAAAAGAGAACAAACCTGACGAGTCTCTTGGGAGACCCGTGTAATTTACCCTTCATTCTTCAAAGTCGGTTTATCATCCACTCGTTGACGATTCACCTTTGTTTAGAATATGCATCGCTTCTAGTTTATCGATCGTGTAGATCGAGCCTGGTGGTTTCGACCATATTTCTACACACTTCGCCTAGTCTTTGGATTGTACATGAGTACACATCTTGACTTAGTTTGCTGATTGTGTTTATTGTTTATTACTCTTTTTATTGAGCAATTTAATAGTCATTTTAATCACAACTCTGTTTAGTGATTATGTTTGTCTCGCTTTTCTCATGGAGCGAAAAAATCTTAATGATTATTCTAATCACAACTCTACTTAGTGATTATTATAGGTTTAAGTATCGCTGGCCAGTTTAGCGAAATACTATATAATCACAACTCTACTTAGTGATTATTATAGATTTAAGTATCGCTGGTCAGTTTAGCGAAATACTATTTAATCACAATTCTGCTTAGTGATTATTATATATTTAATTGTCGCTGATTAATTTAGCGAAATACTATTTAATCACGATTATGCTTGGTGATCATATAGATTTTAAGTATCGCTGGTCAGTTTAGCGAAATACTTTTTAATCACAATTCTACTTAGTGATTATTATGAATCTAAGTATCGCTGGTCAATTTAGCGAAATACTATTTAATCACAATTCTGCTTAGTGATTATATAGATTTAAGTATCGTTGGTCAGTTTAGCGAATACTATTTAATCACAATTCTGATTAGTTATTATATATATTTGAGTATCGCTGGTCAGTTTAGCGAAATACTATTTAATCACAATTCTACTTAGTGATAAATTTAGATTTAAGTATCGCTGGTCAGTTTAGCGAAATACTATTTAATCACAATTCTGCTTAGTGATTATATAGATTTATGTGTCGCTGGTCAGTTTAGTGAAACATTTTTTAATCACAATTCTGCTTAGTGATCATATAGATTTAAGTATCGCTGGTCAGTTTAGCGAATACTATTTAATCACAAATCTGATTAGTGATTATATATATTTGAGTATCGCTGGTCAGTTTAGCGAAATACTATTTAATCACAATTCTGCTTGTGATAAATTTAGATTTAAGTATCGCTGGTCAGTTTAGCGAAATACTATTTAATCACAATTCTGCTTAGTGATTATTATAGATTTAATTGTCGCTGATTAATTTAGTGAAAAACTATTTAATCACGATTCTGCTTGGTGATCATATAGATTTTAAGTATCGCTGGTCAGTTTAGCGAAATACTTTTTAATCACAATTCTACTTAGTGATTATTATGAATCTAAGTATCGCTGGTCAGTTTAGCGAAATACTATTTAATCACAGTTCTGCTTAGTGATTATATAGATTTAAGTATCGTTGGTCAGTTTAGCGAATACTATTTAATCACAATTCTGATTAGTTATTATATATATTTGAGTATCGCTGGTCAGTTTAGCGAAATACTATTTAATCACAATTCTACTTAGTGATAAATTTAGATTTAAGTATCGCTGGTCAGTTTAGCGAAATACTATTTAATCACAATTCTGCTTAGTGATTATATAGATTTATGTGTCGCTGGTCAGTTTAGTGAAACATTTTTTAATCACAATTCTGCTTAGTGATCATATAGATTTAAGTATCGCTGGTCAGTTTAGCGAATACTATTTAATCACAAATCTGATTAGTGATTATATATATTTGAGTATCGCTGGTCAGTTTAGCGAAATACTATTTAATCACAATTCTGCTTGTGATAAATTTAGATTTAAGTATCGCTGGTCAGTTTAGCGAAATACTATTTAATCACAATTCTGCTTAGTGATTATTATAGATTTAATTGTCGCTGATTAATTTAGCGAAATACTATTTAATCACGATTCTGCTTAGTGATCATATAGATTTAAGAATTGCTGGTCAGTTTAACGAAATACTTTTTAATCACAATTCTACTTAGTGATTATTATGAATCTAAGTATCGTTGGTCAATTTAGCGAAATACTATTTAATCATAATTCTGATTAGCGATTATTATAGATTTATGTATCGCTGGTCAGTTTAGCGAAATACTATTTAATCACAATTCTGATTAGTGATTATATATATTTGAGTATCGCTGGTCAGTTTAGCGAAATACTATTTAATCACAATTCTGCTTAGTCATAAATTTAGATTTAAGTATCGCTGGTCAGTTTAGCGAAATACTATTTAATCACAATTATGCTTAGTGATTATATAGATTTGAGTATCGCTGGTCAGTTTAGCGAATATTATTTAATCACAATTCTGTTTAGTGATTATAACGATTTAAGTGCCGCTGGTCAGTTTAGCGAAACATTTTTTTAATCACAAATCTGCTTAGTGATTATATAGATTTAAGTGTCGCTGGTCAGTTTAGCGAAATACTATTTAATCACAATTGTGCTTAGTGATTATATAGATTTAAGTATCGCTGGTCAGTTTAGCGAAATACTATTTAATCACAATTCTGTTTAGTGATTTAAGTTCGTAGTTAAACTTCCTTAATTTTTAAAGCACTAGCATCTTCTTCAACGGTCTTGAAATACTTTCAAGAATCGGTTCCATACTTTCTTCCTTAGAGTGTGTCGAGAGGAAACCACATGTAATCGATGTTCTTCGAGATTCATGCTGTCGCTTTTGGGGACTTGTCTTTCGCCGAGACGTTTTGCCCTGAGTTTTTCGAGGGATTTGTTCGCTCGAATGCTTAATCTTTCAACCATGCGTCATGAGGTTGAGCCTCGCTTCTCAAATTAGGAGGTCAATGTGCTTAAGATTCTATGGCCTTGGGCTCTTTTATACTCAGGGTATATTTAATAGAATCAGTACATTCTTGTTCTTGCATTGGCAATTTAGACAAGAGTCTAGATGAACAACAAATTGTGATTTCAATATCTCAACCTCTACGAGTATTTTTCTATTTTATTCGGCCTCTTTTCTTTATGACCGGGGTGTATCTGATATATTCAAACACCTTGTTCTTGCTTAGGAATTAGATAGAATCTAAATGAACAACAGTATTGTACTTCATATCTCAACCAACATAGTCTTTGTTTACTTGATTTTACTTTTCTTGAGGTCTTAGATCTTTGGCACTTGACCTCAAATTGAGATGAGACATCGCCTTTGTTGATGACATGGTTCCGAGTTTGGGCATTCATCTTTTTATGAGCTCCCTCTTAAACATCATTAGTTTAAGCTTTTGTCTAGGCTCGAGATAGATCCGTTTGCGAAGCGCTTTACTCGGATTCCACTAGTTACATTAGTTCGTCAAGAGACATCCATTGGGGAGAAACGTATTTTCCCGCATCCCTACTTATTTCTTGCACTCGCTCATCAGTTCGCTTGGCATTAGAAAAATTCAGGGGTCTATCTTTTTTTTTATCTTCCACAAATGCCCCTAGTTTTGACACAAGGGGTTTGATTGTTTTGTATAGATTTGTGATCCCAATTTCTCATTGTCTTGAATTCTGTGGGGATGTATTTTGTCCTTGCTCAAGATTTGGCTTGCTTGGGATTTGGGACAGTACTTGTGAAAAGTTGCATACGTATTCTCATAAAAGGAGAAATCAAGTTCGAATGTAGTTCCGAAATTGTATCACGGATAAATCGTGATTCCGTATTTCGTTGAAAATTTTTCTTAAGTTTCTGTTGGAGCTGCAATTGACTTAAGCTGGGGAAATTTTCTTAAGTATCTGCTGGAGTGGCAATTGACTTAAGCTAAAAATCTTTTGAGATCATAAGTCGAAGAGAAAAAATACTTTACCTTTGGGCGTTATATTTTCTCAAGTGGGACTCTGTGAGGATCTTGTGGTCATTTTTATTTTAATAAAAATGCCCTTAGTATTGACTAGGAGTTTGGTTTTTGAAAATATTTAGGACCGGGCTTATACAAGCTGCTTACGTATCCCATAGCTAGGGGAATTCAGGTCCAACGTAGTTCCATGCACATGTTTGTGAAAATGTTTGTTTGAAATCTTGTGAAAACGTTGAAATCCTAAGTCGAAGAGAAAAATACTTTAGCTTTGGGCGTTATATTTTCTCAAGTGGGACTTTATGAGGATCTTGTAGTCATTTAATTTTAATAAAAATGCCCCTAGTATTGACTAAGACTTTTTAGTTTAGGAGTCAACTCAAAGTATGATTAACTCCCTTTTTAATGTATATGCAATGAATGTATGCGATGTGATGTGAAATGAAATGTCTATCAACTTCTTTCGATAATTGATAGTGATGACCGCACCCTACATGGGTTGCCTACGTACTCTCGAGAGAGATCATGTCTCACGTAGTTCACAACTTGTGAAGTTATGAACTTTGATGTATGTGTAATGAATGCATGTAATGCGAAATGTCTATCAATTTTTGTCGATAATTGATAGTGGTGACCGCACCCTGGATGGGTTGCCTACATACTCTCGAGAGAGATTAGGTCTGACGTAGTTCACAACTTGTGAAGTTATGAACTTTGATGTATGTGTAATGAATGCATGTAATGCGAAATTTCTATCAATTTTTGTCGATATTGATAGTGGTGACCGCACCCTAGATGGGTTTCCTACGTACTCTCGAGAGAGATCAGGTCTGACGTAGTTCACAACTTGTGAAGTTATGAACTTTGGTTGTATGTAATGAGAAATGAATGCATGTTATGTGAAATGAAATGTCTATCAACTTCTTTCGATAATTGATAGTGGTGACCGCACCCTAGATGGGTTGCCTACGTACTCTCGAGAGAGATCAGGTCTGACGTAGTTCACAACTTGTGAAGTTATGAACTTCGATGTATGTAATGAAAAATGAAATGTCTATAAACTTCTTTCAATAATTGATAGTGGTGACCGCACCCTAGATGGATTGCCTACGTACTCTCGAGAGAGATCAGGTCTGACGTAGTTCACAACTTGTGAAGTTATGAACTTTGATGTATGTAATGAGCAATGAATGCATGTTATGTGAAATGTCTATCAATTTCTGTCGATAGTTGATAGTGGTGACCGCACCCTGGATGGGTTGCCTACGTACTCTCGAGAGAGATCAGGTCTGACGTAGTTCACAACTTGTGAAGTTATGAACTTCGATGTATGTAATGAAAAATGAAATGTCTATAAACTTCTTTCAATAATTGATAGTGGTGACCGCACCCTAGATGGATTGCCTACGTACTCTCGAGAGAGATCAGGTCTGACGTAGTTCACAACTTGTGAAGTTATGAACTTTGATTGTATGGGATTCGACACGCATGCTTTAGACGAAGTATCTTTTGAGCATGTCGACATTGAAGGGTGCTGAGAGTTCTTCTACGTCCAAGGTGGTCAATCTCGTGGCGCCGCCTGAAAAGACCTTCTTGACGAGGTAGGGTCCTTCCCATGGTGTTTGGAATTTCCCTCTACGGTCTAGTATCCATATGTTCTTCTTTAGAACTAAATTGTCTTCTTGAATGTTCCTAGGTTTCACCTTTTTGTTTAAAGCTCTGGTCATTCTTCTTTGGTATGCTTACGTGTGACATAATGCGTCTAACCCTTTGTCTTCCATAAGGGCTAGCTGATTGTACCGTGACTTACACCAATCTTCCTCCACTACTTGTGTCTCGAGTAAAACTCTTAAAGTAGGAACTTCGATTTCGATAGGTTGCACTGCATCTATTCCGTAGACCAATGCAAATGGAATTTCTCCCGTTGACGTTTGAATGGTTGTTCTATATCCCCATAAGGCGTATGGAAGCTTCTCGTGCCAATCCTTGTACGTCTAAGTCATCTTCTTGATGATAGTGATGATGTTCTTGTTCGCTGCCTCTACTGCACCGTTCGTTTGAGGACGATAAGGTGAGGATTTGTGGTGTTCAATCCTGTATTCATCTAGTACTTTGAGTACTTCTCCCCGGAAGTGTCCACCATTGTCTAAGATCAAGGCATGAGGAACCCCATAACATGCAATGATGTTGTTTCGTATGAACTTGGCAACATGTGATGACTTGAGAACCTTGTATGATTGAGATTCGACCCACTTTGTGAAATAATCGATAGCTACAAGGATGAATTTGTGTCCGTTTGAAGCGTGAGGATAAATTTTCCCGATGATATCTATTCCCCATATCGAGAATGGCCATAGTGAAGTCATATTGTAAAGTAGAGATGCTGGGGTGTGCTTCAAGTTCGCGTAAACTTGACATTGATGACACTTCTTAACATATTCTACACATTCTTGTTTTATGTTATGCCAGTAATAGCCAAAGCGAAGGATCTTCTTAGCGAGTGCTGATCCGTTCATGTGTGGGCCACATGTTCCTGCATGTACTTTCTCCATGATCTGTGATGCTTGAGGCGGGTCGATGCATAACATGTTTTGACCGTCAAAGGAGCGTCGATATAGCTTTCTTGCGAGTAACACATAGTTGGTTGCGTATTGACATAGAGCTCTCCTCTCTTTCTTTTGTAAGTGTGAAGGATACTCTCCATGTTCAACGTACTTCTGTAGAGGTTTGAACCAAGGTTTGGGCGCCACTTCGGTGTTGGCAATCATCCTCTTCTCGAAGTCTCGTTTCTATTTCTGATGAATTTTCAAAGGCTTGATTTTGATTCCTTCTAGGATTTGCGTCATGGCTGCTAACGTGGCCAAAGCGTCTGCGAAACGATTCTGACTTCTCGGAGCATGTGTGAATATTACATGTTCAAACTTTTCTATTAGAGTCGATAAGTGTTGATGGTAGGGTTTGAGGTTGTCTCCTTTGACTTGCCATTCACCATTAGCTTGTGAAATGACTAAGTTTGAGTCTCATACTACTTCTAGACGTCTCGCTCTTTTTTCATGAGCAATCTTTAAGCCAGAGATGCACGCTTCATACTCTGCAGCATTGTTTGTCACTTGATATTCGAGCTTGACTGAGATTGGGTTGTATGTTCCCATAGGATCGATGAGTAGTATTCCGATGCCATAACCTTGTTTTCCTGAAGCTCCATCGAATAATAGCTTTTAGGTTGTAGGGTTAATAGTCATCACTTCTTCGTCTGGGAATGCTAACTCCTCTTCGTCTTCAACTTCGATTGGTTGGTCTGCGAGAAAATCTGCTACAACGCTCCCCTTGATAGATTTCTGAACTGTGTACACGATGTCGTACTCTGATATCATCATCATCCACTTAGCTAATCTCGAAGAGAAAAGCGTTTTCTGGAATAAATGACGAATTGGATTGAGTCTTGATACTAACTTGACTGTGTGGGCTTGCATGTAATGCCTTAGCCTCTTAGTGACCCAAGCTAGGGCCCAACAGACCTTTTCTACTGGAGAGTAATTATGTTCATATCTTGTCATGCACTTGCTTATATAGTAGACTACGACTTCCATCTTCTCCTCGTTTTCTTGGGCCAGTAGACTACCCATTGCGTTTTCCGTGACTGTTAAGTATAGGATTAGCGGTATGCCTCGTCTTGGTGGCATCAGAATAGGAGAATTCTTGAGATATCCCTTTATCTTCTCGAATGCGTTCTAACAAGCGTCATCCCAGACGGATCTTTCATTTTTCCTTAAAAGTTTAAACAAAGGATCACATGTCATAGTCAACTTGTTTATGAATCGACTTATATACTGGATCTTTCCTAGAAAGCCTCGCACTTCTTTCTTGCTTCGTGGAGGTGGCATTGCCGTGATCGCTTCTATCTTGCTCGGATCAACCTCAATTCCTCTTTGCATGATTAAGAAGCCTAACATCTTTCTCGTTGTCACTCCAAATGTGTACTTCTTTGGGTTGAGCCTAAGTTGGAACTTCCTCCTTGTGGATCATATCGTGGAGAATCATCGTGCTAGCTCGTTGATACATTGCTCTTACGTTCTTCAGCCCGAAAGACATGACTCGATAACAAAATGTTTTGACTTCTGTGATGAACGTTGTCTTCTCCTTGTCTTTAGGAGCCATCAGTACTTGGTTGTAGCCTGAGAATCCGTCCATGAATGATAGGAGTTGATGGCCTGCTACATGATCCACTAGCACGTCGATGTGTGGTAGTGGAAAGTTGTATTTAAGGCTTGCTTTGTTGAGATCCCGATAGTCTACACACACTCAGATCTTTCCATCTTTCTTTGCGACTGAGCTACATTGGCGATCCATTCTGGGTAATCTACCACTTCAAGGAATCCTGCGTCGAGCTGTTTCTGAACTTCCTCTTTGATCTTGTCCACGATGTCTGCTTTCATTCTTTGGAGATTCGGCTTCACCGGTTTCGCGTCTTTATAAAGTGGTATGCGGTGTTGGATGATTTCTGGATCAATGCCTGACATATCTTTATGAGACCATGCAACAACGTCTTTGTTTGCTTTTAAAAGTTTAGTTAGATTTTCCCGTTCTAAATCATTTAAACTTTTTCCGATTAAAACAATTTGAGGATCTTCTTCTGTGTTAAGATTTATTTCAATTGTTTCTTTTGCAGTGGAAAAATTCTCCTCTTGTTTTTCTAAATATTGCCTCATCTCATAGGTCATTTCCGATTTAAATGTTTCATCGGAAGGCATATAATCAAAAGTTTCTTCTTCATTGTTAAAATCATTGTTCAAAGTGCCCACAAACTTAGAGTTACTAAAATAATGATCTGCATGTGAATGATTTAGAAATGATAGATTTTAAGTTCGAATTGTTTTTAGCGAATGCATGTTTCGTCAAGTACGGATCTTCCTCCTCGCCGTCTATGACATCATCAGTTAGTTTTAACCATAGGTACTGGGATGATCTTAGCGTCGATCAGATCTTGAATCTTCTGTTTGAGTGGGAAACAACAATTAGTGGAATGCCCTCTAGTCTAGTGATATCTACACCACTCATTTGCGAACTTTCTCATTACTTCTCTCTCGGGTTCCGGTGTTAACGTTTGAATCAACTTCTTATGCAACAAGTTCCTTAAGGCCTCCGACAATGACATCCCTAAGTCGTTAAATTTTCTACAAGGTGGAGAAGTAGTGGCACTCCTTGCTTGTGATGATTGTTGACTTTGTTTAGAAGAAATGAGTTCTCTTGATGAGCATTTTGTCCTTGACTTTGACATGCTTGCATGGCTCTTGTTTTGAATAGACCTTTCTGTAGCTTTCCAACCGTCCATGAATGCCTTGCTTACCCTTTCTCTTTCTTCTCGCAAGCTTTTCAGATTAAGGGGTTTGATTGTCGCATAAGTTTCGACTTATGTTGTGAGGTCTTCAAGTTGTTGCCCCAATTGTATCAGTGTATCACGAAGATCGTCTAACTTTAGATGAACTGACTCATTGAACCTTCTTGGTGGGTTAGTCATTGTAAATTATGGTGAATATGTGTATGTTGTGTTTAAAACAAGCAATGCGTTGCTCGTATGCACATAATCCCTAACACGCAATAGACGCTCAATTTACCCATTCACGATGTATAACATGTAGAAAAGGATGAGTAAAATAAGAATGAGTTATTTTATTAAAATCCTAAGTGTCATGAATAAAATCACAAACTCAAGTCATAAAATAAAATAAGAAAAGAAAGCAAGCACCCCTCATCTTTTGTTACAATGTCGCTCATGTATCTTCATAAAGAGATTTACATTTCAAGCATAAGGAAATCTAGTCTAAGTCTTCGAATCTTCAAGTCTTTTCGTCTTTCTTGATCTTCTTTGCGCCTTATGCGTCTCTCTTGATCGTCTTTGTGTCTCACGCGTCTTTCTTGATTAGATATTGCGCTTAAAATCTGAGTAGTAAAGACACAAAGAAAGAAAACTAGTTACATTAGATTCTTCTTTTAGCTTTTCTAGGTTTCCTCGATTTTACTCCTTTAAAACTATTAAGTTTAGCCTCAAAATTTCGAAATTGTTCACATGTTTCATGACATTTTAAAACTTTGAATGGATAAACTGAGCGCCTAGAAATATCTATATGCATACATGTATTTATCATATATAGTAGTCAAGTAAAAGGCTTCGTGACGTGGCTTTGTTGCTCGACAGGACGAGACGAGGCAAGGGCTTGACAGAATTGGCTTTTTGGATTTTAGTTCTAAAGTTGGAAATTGCTTAAGAGAGAGTTGTTCCACCGACAAGGATACTATCCCAAAAGGGATCTCTCGATGTAAGGGGAGCTCTCAATTGGACATCCCCCTCACCTCTATTTCAAAATCCCTCATTTTCAATAGTAGGGGATATTTGAAAAGAAGAGAGGGTTAATATGAGTTCTTTCCTATTGTTTTTCTCAACTCTCAAATCACACAAAAGCCTTCAAGGCATAGGGTTGAGGGTGTCATTCACATTGACTACCCTTAGCACATAAAATATAGATGTGTGAGCTTCATCCAACGATGTATACCCACACACCTTCACATTGGAGCTCCAAGTTTCATGCAAATAATCAATTAATGTGAACATGGAGTATGTATTAAAGCGTAAGAAAGTTTAAATACTTGGCCAATATTACTTTCAAGTCAAACGTCGAATGTCCCCAGCAGAGTCGCCAGAAAACTGTGATCAATTTTAAAAAAAAAAATTTTTTTGATCAACTAGTTTGAAAATTCTGGGACACTCCTTAAAAAAATTATTTTGAAAACGTGAGGGGAATTAATTTTAATGTTTGAAAAATTGAAGTTTTAAAAATAAGGTTTTGTAGACAACTCCATATCTTACCTTCCCATCGAATCTGGGAGAGATTGAGAGTTTTTTAATGGTAAGTGTGTCATAGGCCTTTTTTTAACTCTTTTTTATTAATTAACCTCACGACTAAAGAGTTGCCACCTAATTTTAAAAATTAGGAATTTAAGAGATGTGAGTTCGGCGTTTGGTTACGTGTGGGAAAGGGATTTTTAGACACTATGTCCCACAACGCCCCTAAGGTCTCTACTAATTAATTTTGGCCTTTCTTTAAAACATTTTTATGCTTTACATTTTAGAACTTTTCCATTTTAAGCATTAAAGGGTTTGCATGAAAACAAGAAATAAAAATAAAAATAAAATAAAAATAAAATAAGATAAAAATAAAAATAATAAAAATAATAATAATAATAAATAATAATAATAAATAAATAAAATAAAATAAATAAATAAATAAAATAAAATAATAAATAAAGACAAAAAATAACTAAAACAAATAAAATTGTATAAAGAAAACAAATTGTTTTTATTTTTATTTTTTTTACTTTTAGGGCTTTTCAAATTCAAATGGCTTTTATAAAAGTTTTATTAATATATAATTCAACGTATCTAATTATTTAAATAATAATAATATATTTGTACAAAGAAAGATTTTTTTTATTATATATTATTAAAGTTTACATAAATCATACATAAAGTTGAAGACCTAATTAGCTAATAATCATACATACAATCATATTATATAATAAAAAGACCAAAAGCAATCTTATTAAAGATATATAATAGAAAGACCAAAAGCAATCTTATTAAAGACAAAAACTAAAGGTAGAGTCAAGAAGCTTACAAAGATGGTTGCTTTCTTGACTCAAGTGGATAAACTCTTTTACTTCAAAAGGGGCAGCCTAAGGGCCCTTTAATATTAAAATTTTGGATCTTGAAAATGTCACGTGCAATGTGAAAAGAGTGCAATGTGAAAAGAGAGAGAAAAGTGTAGGTCAAGGTAGAGAGTTCAAGAACCCTTTGCTAGGGTATTAAGAAGGATATTTATAAGCAAAGCCATGAAACCCTAGAGCCCAAATACCCATTTAACACACTTGACCGTTGGGAAAAAAACTATTTTAAACATTTACAAATGTTTAAAATAATGGAGCAATCTCCACTTGACATGTCAATAAATATAAAGTTTTCATCCAATGAGATTTAAGCTTTATTTAATAAATGATGTAATACTTGGTCATTTTAATTTTTAATTAAAATTGAACAAGCCTTCATGCTTCTCTTCAACACACGGCTGACTGAATTATTCTTCCTTTGACAACTTCTTCCTTTATTTTAACAATCTCTTTTTTCCTTCTTTGACCTAGAATGCTTCTCATTATTGTGTAGACACCGTTATCTTTTTATTTTTGCACGTTATCCCCTTTACACACCCCTTCATCCTACAAAAAAAGATTTTGTTAAAAACACAAATAAACAATTTTATTTTTAATTATTCCTATTTATAAGGAACAATTCTAATTAAATAAATAAAATGCTAACTAACTTATTCAAGAAATCAAATTTCAAAATTTAATCTAACTAATCTAACAAACAAAATATAACTAACGAAATTTTATAAAAACGCTAATATATATTTTGTAAAATATTATTTTTTTATTTTTTTTATAAATACCCAAGGTAATTAATTAAATAAAACCTTGAATATTCTAAGTATAATAAATTCTCTAAGTGTTGTAACATAGACAAATTACTACCTTAACTTTATTAAGAATCCAAAATCAATTATTTTCAAAAACTCAATTGTTCTAAAAATAATCGTCTTTAATATAAATCGTGGAATGAGTCCATGAATAAATTCGAGAAAATTTTATAGACTCAGATTTATTAAAAGAATAAACTATAAAATTAGGTGTGAAAAATGAGTGTCTACAATAACCGAGACCAAATTTACACTTATTGGGTCTTCGATAGCTCGCCATTTTACTAACTACTTCACTAGATCTCTTCGGTCAACTCTTGAACTGACTCCTTGAGTTGTTCATTCTCAGAGGATAGTTCAAGTGTTGCCTCGATTTCTATGATCTCATCGGGTTGAACACTATTGGTTTCAAGGTTTGATCGGGCTGGTGCTATAGGGTCGGTTCCAAGGTTAAGCCGGGTTGGTACTATAGTTGATAGATATTTATACTCTACAACCATGGAATTTAGTGCAATAACTAAGTCAACTCTAGTAAATTCTTCACAAGAGAAATTAAATACTTGTTCTTCATTTGCCATGAGGCAAGAGATTTCATCATCGTTGTCACTGTGAGCCCATAGGCTTCCTCCATCATCGGTTATCATTGCTTTCTGAATTTCCTTTCCTTCACCGATTTATGGGTAGTTGTTTCTTTGGTTCTGATCATCCGGTTTCCGATCATCCCGTCTTGGCTTTCTGCATTCCCACCTGTAATGTCCCAAACTATCACAATTATAACACCTAACATTAGATTTATCACCGTAGTTATAGTTGTAATTGTTTGTTGGTTGGCTTTTCTTCGTGAATCTGCCAAATTTCTTTGCAAGCATTGCCATTGCATCCTTAGAGAATTATTCTGCGGATTTGATCGGTATAGCGGTCGCTGGTTTCTATGGATGTGACTAGTGCCTTAGTAGCGGTTGACGTTAATACTTCATTTTCGATCCTGGACCTCATTTCAAATTCATATGCCTTCAGATCCTCAAATACATCGTGTAGCTTCATCTTGTCTAGGCAGTTTGATTCTTTCATCACCATCGTCTTTATATCCCATGCACTATGAAGAGATCTCGGAGCTTTGATGATTGTTTCCTTGTTATCGTATTTCTTTCCGAGAACCGATATCTCATTTACCACATTTGTGAATCGATCACTGAACTCCTTCATGGTTTCACCTGGCTTTATTTTGATGTTTTCAAACTTCTGGCTACCCACCATTATCTTGTTTTCTTTGGTTCTTTCATTTCCCTCATGGAGTTGAATCACTGTTTCTCATGCCTCCTTTCCAGTTTTGCATTCTCTGATCTTACTGAAAGTGTTTCTGTCCATAGACTTGAAGATGTGGCTTCTGTAGTGATTATCCAGATTGTTTCTCCTTTTATCGTCAACTATCCATTCCTTTATGTCTTTCTCAATCTTTATCGGTCCATCAGACAGAATGAATGTCATCTCATCATCCATAGTAACTAGGTGCAGATGCATGCATATTTTCCAGTTAGAGAAATCGTCTCCTTCTAGCATTGGAGGCTTCTCGCTGAAAGTCATGCTTAAGGCCATATGCTCCCTCATATCAATCATCTCAACATATTAAGGCCATATGCTCCCTCATATCAATCATCTCAACATAGATAACGATCAAGAAGATAATATCAATCACTAAGGGCGATATTCGGAGGGGATTAGCCTTAATCGCTGCCTCATCACGTTCATGAGCTCTAATTTACATGGTATTTCATTGACATCTACATCTATCCCATAGTTATTTTGCGTGATGTAGCCCGTGGCGGCGACAGGTGTTGATGTGCTCCCCACATACTCGAAAAGATTCTGAAAAGTCAATAACTTAATATTAAAATACAATTATAGATTGTGATTAATACATCAAAACTAATAACTTACCACCATTTGCCTCGACATAAATGTTCTTTACTGGTTCAACCCAACATTTGCCTCAACATAAATGTACCGTTAGAATCTAAAAGTTCTGTATGAATAGATAATAATTTGGAATTAGACCAATAGGTAAAACCGTTCTAAAATAATGTTTTCCTAATTCTTATGTGGAAGTAAATTCCTTTTTTCTTTAAAATAACTTCATTTGAAAACTACTATCAAAACAAAGCTTGCATCAACTGCAGAAATATATTGAGTAGTAGTTATTTTAAAAAATATATATTTTTTTTAATAAAAGAATTTAAAAAGTATTAATATATAATAATACTTCTTATATAAAAATAATAATTAATAAATTAAATAATAGAGTTAATGAAAGAAAAAATAAAATTATGTTTAATTATATTTAAATAAAAAAAAGCACTGAATTTTAGACTTCTTATATTCAAATATAATAATAGTCTATATAAAATGAAAAATATTAAAACAGCAAGAATATATTACACAAAATAGTGGCACGAGTAACTCATTAAAATATATTATTTTTACTATTTATTTTACTGATTTTTTCTTCCATTTTAATCCAGTCAAAGAAAATATTTGCAGAGTTTAGGCCTAGTTTGAATTAGATTTTTAGATCAATTAATAGCAGAGCCGACACCAAGAGTTGGGAAACTCAATACAAATTCAAATTTTGTGGTCCCACAAAATTAAAATGAATACAATAATTATATTTTTATCAATAATATTAACTAATATAAAAATATTTCAAAATATATATTAAAAATATTAATATAATAAGTTGTAAACGAACAAATATACCATAAAGATTTTTAATTTTTAAACATTTTATTTTAATTAATATCAATAAGGATGTCAAATTTTTACTTTTTTATTTTTAATTGAATAAAAATATAAAGAGTTCTTTATTGCTCAAACCAATTTTTGAAAGCAATGTAAATAAATTTAAAGGTATTAAAATGTAATCTTAAATATGATTTTTATATTTTTTTTCTTTGTAAACTTGAAAATATATAAAAGTGGTAGTGATATAAAATGTTTAGAATAGATATAGATAGAAAATAAACCTAATAATAAGAATAAAAAATATTATTAAAAAATAGAAAAAAAAATTAATGTATTATCATATTATATATAATATGAAAAGAGAAAAAGAAAATATATTATTATATAATATGAAAAAAGAAAAAATTAATATATTTTTATTTATAATATGGATAGAAAAGAAATTAATATATTATATAAAAATAAATAAAAAAGAAATATAATAGTGTACTATAAAATAGATATTTTATAATATTATATAACGCAAAATTAGTAATATCACATTCACGGAAGACCATAATTATGCTTAAAATACTATCATTATTAATCTTTAATGATGATTACAAGTTTTATCATTGATCTGTAATACATTATCAATAAGTATGAAAATTACATCATCTTATGAAATAAGGGATTATCATCATAATTATACTAGTGAACTCACTTAACCAGTATAGATTGAGGCAAAACTTCTTTTATGTTGGTTAAGATTAGGGCAAACATCTATTCAGTCCGCGATATTCGTAACGGTGAACAAAATTATCGATATTATAAGTATATTGTAATATCGAACCGCAATATATCGAAAATATCGATTTTTAAGGTATATCAAAAAAATGTAAGGTATGGTACCGATACCAAAATTATTTATACTGTAAATTTATAAAATTTTCAAAAAAAAAAAAAATTATTGTCGAGAATACAGAAATAGTATTTATAAATTAATATATATATATATAATACTTATAAGGAAATAAATATATTTAATATTAATTTAATAGTAAAAACATAATTATTTAAAATCAAATCAAAATATAATTATATTTTTTAATATTTGTGATCTCTACCTTGACAATAATATTAAAAATAAAATCCAACCAAACTTTCTATCTCTTAGAGCAGTGAAAATGAGTGAAACTAAGTACTCAATCTTTTCAATTATTTTTAAGAACAATTTTTACAATCTCATCCTTAAAGGTTTCTAGTGAGTATGTTTTTAGCTTGGGGGAAAAAGATAGTTGATCTTTTTAGGAGCAATATGAGTCATAAAATATGGAGTCATTGGTGTGCACAAATAATTGAGATGAATTCAATTTAGAAAGTGATAAACTTGAATTGTTCAACGAAAAAAATAAATTACAAAGTGAGAGATATTTATTAATTTAAGTCTAAATTAACTAATATTTATTATTATTATTATTATTATTATTATTATTATTATTATTTATAAATAAAATTGTAAATATAAATGCTATTAAAGATCGTTTTGAATCTCTCCCATATCTACTTTAATCTAACTTAAAAACTATACTTATAGTTATTCTTAATAATTTTAATTTTAGTAACTAAATTTAATTTTTAATGTTGATGGTAGTGAATTGTTAAGTGACATGTTCAGGTTCGGTTGATTTTTACTCTCGATTTGAAGAGAGGTTTTTCCACGCTAAAACTTGTTTTGTATTGACGATTCAATTTTATTTTGTTTTTTTCATCTCTAATACTCAATTTAATGGGAAAATGTTATAGTTTGAATAATATATTTTCCCATAAATGTGGTATCAAAGCTTGGTTTTATTTGAGTATAAGGATGGACATAGACGAATTTAAGAATTATATTTAAGGTGGGCTCAAAAAACAAAATAAAAGAAAACTTTGGAATTGACTTTAAAAAATAAAAAAATGTAATTTAAGATAATCGAATTTAAAACTATCACATTAACCTTAACCTGTATGTAACTAATATAACCTTTAGTCAAATTTTGTCACATAAAACTTGAACTTTTATAATACTTGAAGAATACCTCACATTAATAATTATCGAAGGAGAAACTCATGTATTATAACATAAAAATAATTTATGAAATATAATTTTTTTTTTAACACTTGTAAATTTATGAATAAGTTCATTATATATTTATAAGTTATAACTAATAATCATATGAAATTATAAGATAAAAAATAATTTTGTTTGTCTTAAATATAAATAACTTTTATAAAATTAAAAATATTTATCTCTTCGTATCTATATCAAAAAATAAATTGTTTATACAATCATCTTTAAATCTCATCTTAATTTAATAAAAATAAAAATAAATATCTTTTCACTTGACTTCGATTAATAATTTAAATATAAATATTAAATTTAATATATATATATATATATATATATATAAGAAAATGAATAAAAAGAAGAACAAAAGTATTTTTCTTTTTTAAATTATAGGCGGTCTGTGACAAGTAACTAGCATTGCTAGTCTTCTTCACCTTGTTTTGTCTATCTAATGTATGTAATTATGTATGATTGCCGTCTATTACAATCACTACTGAGCTCCCCGTTAGTATAAGTTGTTTTTGATAATGCAATTGATGTCCTTAACGTATCAAGTTGGTTCTTCGATGACTAACCACATAAACAAATTTGTGGGACTAACTACATAAATACATTTGTGGGAATTATTAATCAATTGGAGGCAATGAAACTCAACTTTAATGACGAGATTCAGAGCTTATGTTTCATTAGTACATTACCTAACTCATGAGACACTTTTAGTAAAACTTTGTCCAATTTTACTCCACATGATGTTCTCTCAATAGATTTAGTAAAAAAACAGTATGTTAAATGAAGTGATGAGACAAAAGACACAAAACTGTTCTTTACAATTTGAGGCCTTGGTTACAAAAATTAAGGGAGAAGTAAATGGCGAGATGTAAGTAATCGTAGAAAATCTTGTGAGTATTCTAATAAGTGGGAAAATATTGAGTATCATCATTGTGACCTGAAGAGTCATATCAAGGAAAAATATTTTAAATTGAATATAGAGAACAAAAAAAATCAGAATACAGTTACTACTTCCAACCACAAAGAAGGTAAAAATCATGATGATGTTGCTGTTGTTGATGATTTCCTTATTGTTTATTATAATGATGTTGAGAATGTTAATTTGTCTTGTGATGAGAAGAATTGGATTTTGGATAATGGTCCTTCTACTCATGCTACATCACGAAGAGAATATTTCTCAACTTAAAAAGAGATCAATGGTTGTTGCTAAAGTCATGAGGCCTTCGAATTTGTATATTGTTCATTCTGGAATATCTAAATAATACATTAACACATGTGAAACTGATTCTTCTTTTGAGTTATGGAACAAACATTTGGCTCATATTAGCTTAGTTTTCTAGCTAAGAACAATGTGTTATGTAGGGTTTCAAATGTGCACTTGAAAAGATGTCCAGATTGTTTAGCTGAAAATAAAGACAAGTGTCATTTACATCATATAAATCGAAAAAAATTCAGAATTACTAGACTTGGTACATTCGTATTTAAGTGTGTCAATGAAGTCAAGATCACTTGGTGGTGCATACTACTTTGTAACCTTCATTTATTACTATTCTCAAAAGTTTTGGACATATACATTAAAGTAGAAAGATCAAGTATTAGACACATTCAAAGTGTTTAAAGCCTAAGTTGATAAGGAAGGTGTAAAATGTTGAAGTGTATTCGAATAGATAATGGGGGAGAGTACAATGGGCATTTTGATGAGTAGTGTCGATAATAGGGTATTTGTCACCAAAAATTATCTCTGAAAATACCGTAGTGTAAGGATCTAGATCGCGGCTGGGGGACCGGGGTCTGACCGGTTAGCGCCTTCACTCAACGGTTGGTGTTTAATCTGATTAGAGATTAACACCGGGTTTCAATACTACACAAACTATCACAAACCCTTGAACCTAGTTCAAGTGCGGAAGTGGTTTGTTTCAGGTTGAAGTTTGCTGGGTCGGTTTTGGGATTCAGTAAGTCGGTTTAAGTGATGTTGAGTCGGTTAAAACGATATGAATAGGTTAGTACAGATCGGTTAGAATGTAAAACCAGTAGAAAGTAAAGAACAAGACAGGTTTTTATGGATGTTCGGAGATGAAACTCCTACGTCACCCCTTCCTCTCGAAACCGCGAGAAGGATATTCACTAAGGAATACACAAACACAATCTGAACGAGACTTATTTTCTGCTCGATAACACCCGTACAATTCACAACGAAATTGTAATCACACTTCAAATAAACACTTGCGCTCTAAATCTTGTAGAGATAAACTTGCACTTAATGATTCTTAGAGCTTGTAGTTGGTAGAGCTGGTAACCGTAAAATCAGAACTTGGGTTGTTGAAAACTCTTAGAACTTGTAACCACATTTATTCCTCTTCAGCTCCTTCTTTTATAGGGGAAATGTGCCAACGGTCACATTTCATTTCCTTGAATCTGATTGGTTGAGCAGAGGTTCAGTGATTCAGACCTGACCGTCTAGTCTTCCAATGTATAGGTCAAACCGGCTAGGTTTGTCTTTTACTCAATATGGCAACTGTCGGTTGGACAGTTGCCTGCACCTGGAGGATTGCGCCTCTGATTTATCCTGGAGTGGAAAGATCTTGTCGGACGATCTTCTGCAGCCTGCAAATTGTCTTCAGATTTGTATGAATATGGCAATACTAAAGTCTGTCCCTTCGGTATCATCCTCAACAGATACTCGAAATATCTATTTGTACTGGTCGGTTGTTTGGGTTAACCGGATGACTTCCGGTTTTTCCATAACTTCAGATTGACGGAATGTCCAACGATTTTGGCCTTCTTATCTGACCGGTCTTGTCTTTCTGATCGGTCAGGTTTTTGGTCGGTTGGGTTGGTTGACCGGTTGAGTTTCTTAACTAGTTGAATTCTTTAACCGTTCCTGCACAAGAAGTTTGTTTTTGTTAAGTTCTATTTAACCGATCTAATTTTATCTAACAATTTCTCCCTTTTGATTATTTTATTTAAAATATTCAAAACCATGTAAAAATGCAAATGTAGGCAGGTTGTTTTTAAAAGTTTGTTTAGCCGGATTTTTGGAAATTGACTTAGCAAAATTTTTCGAAAATTTTTGGAAAAATTTTATAATTTTATATTTTTATCTTACCAATTTCTCCCTTTTTGATTATTTTATTTAAAATATTCAAAACTATGTAAGAATGCAAATGTAGGCCGGTTTCCAAAAATACTTGATATATATATAAAAATATACTAAGGTAAAAATACTTGATATATATAAAGTTAAACTAAAGTAAACATAGGAAATATAAGTAAAGAAAGCCCCTATTTCTTCTTCCTGGGCGGCAAGAATTTGTCCAGCATTTCCTCAGTTGCTTGTCCCTTGAACGGTGGAACATGCCTGGAGGAAGATCCTTGACCGCTTGAAGTGTCGGAGAAAGGGGAAGCCGGTGGAGCAGACAATCTGATTGGAGCTACGTCAAGACCTCGCGGTCTTTTGTTTAGCGGTACGTCTTCTTCCTCGAGATCTTCATTTTCATGTGAAGCCGGATTGCTTGGAGGGTCGACAACCGTGTCAGTAACTCTGTCCAATAACTTTAAAATCGCCGCCCTCTTGGAAGAATTCTTTCTCTTTCTTGTAACCGGACCGGATGGTGAAGCAACCGCTTTGGACTTTTGATAAGCCTCGGCGAAGTCATTGTATGCTGTCTGTTGGCCGATTAGTCGAGCTGAATCTTCATTTTGCTGGATTGCCACGGTCGGTGCAATTGTTTCTAATGTTTGCAGATGTCCGGCCAGGTTCGCATTTGCCTCCGCCGTGTCCTTTTTAAGCCTAGTTTGCTCGTCCAAGGCATCTTGAATCTTTTGAGTTGCGAGCTCATTTGCTTCCTCAAGTACCTTATCGGCAGCCAGCTTTGCCGCTATCATTTCTGCCAGATGTTCGGTGACTGCCTTTAGATCAGCCTCGGTTTTGGCATGCTTCTCCTCAAGCATCGCCACCCTCTCAAGTGTAGAACCGGCCTGGACACCGGATTGAGCCAGATCCTCATCAATCTTATTCAACCTTTGATCGGTTGTTAATTGGGTTTGTTCCGTCAGTATAGCCACTGTACAACTGATCGGTCATGCCGTAATTGTCTTCAACGGACGTGATCCGTCCGACCGCGGTTTGTATTTATTTGTTTGTCGACTCAATCATCTCGATGGATTTAGTCACGGTTTCTTTGATCTTCTTTTTCCACGGCCGAATGGCGGGATTGACAAATTCCTCGATGAGGTCCTTTACCCTATATTCTGTTACCGCTGGTACCGAGTCCTTGGTTTGAAGAGAGACTCGCTGGTCGGTGGGCGGTGTACCCGTTCTGAGGTCGGTGTTGTTGATTTCCTGTTCCGGTGAAGGAGAGAAATGCTCATCTTCGGCCGGATTTGGACCGCCTTCATCCTCAGGTGGGGATCTGGAGAAGTGCGACACCTCCTGGGGCTCGGGCTCCGCTTCTAACCGTGCCATCTCCTCGGTCAGTTCCCGTTCTTTGACCGCTAGCATATCCAACACCAAGAGCTCAAGTTGAGAGTCCGCTGTCCCTGGGATATGCTTTCCTTGAAGACGTTGGATGTGTTCGGTGAACCCTAGTAGCCGAACATGCGGTTCGACCATTCTACTTCGTCAAAGAGCGGTCAAGACGCTCTGAGCTTTTGTTAGGTTGATTACTTCTGCTTCCATCTCAACCAGTGTTTCAAATTTTCGGTCAGCCGGGAGGTCTGATAGCATGTTGTTGTAGAATATTTCTTGCCGATTCAAGGCCCATCGATAGTAGACGTCGGTTGCCGCGTGAGCGTGCTCGTGAATTTCATTCATGATTCGGTTGACGAGGTCCTCGCCCGTTTGCCGGATGTGTTCGTCCGAGGTATCCGTTCGCCTAGTCGGACCGGTTTCATCATCGTTAGTTCTTGCCGATTGTTCCTCGACTACCGGCTTTTTCCCTTTACTTGTCCGATTTTCTCCGGTGTGGTGTGAAGCGGTTCGGCCAGAGCTGGATGTCGAATTTTCAGTGTTGAGGGTGTCGGACTGCGGATTAGCAGATCCGGTTGGTTGCTTATCCGCCTTGCTTCCGGATTTTTCTTTGACCGGACCCGTTTTCTTTCTATCTCGTCTCTTCTTTCGGCCGTTTGTAGAATCGGAGGCCTTCTTTTTGCCTTGCTTGTCCTCCGGTTTAAGAAATTGATGCGATTTCACGATTTTTCTGGGGGCGAGGAAAACACCAGGGCCGGTGTTAGCGTTGAAGTGACGGCGTATCCCCATGACCGTATGGATGTCGGATCCACCATCTCACATAAGTTTGTAAAAACCACCTTTGCCCAGTTGATTTTGGTGCCGTTGACTAAACCGGCAATCATCTCAATTTTTATCCGAGTGAGGCTATCATAGTTGCCTCATCGCGCTTGAACCGATTTGGTAAAAATCTCGCATAGCGGTCTAAATTTCGATTTAAGTGATGTTTTCTTACCGGATACCGCGATAGGGACCTCCGTATCCGAGAAATCCCGGCAATCCGCCTGGAATGTTTCCTCGTCTGTGAGGCTATCATAGTTGCCTCCTCGCGCTTGAACCGATTTGGTAAAAATCTCGCATAGCGGTCTAAATTCCGATTTAAGTGATGTTTTCTTAAATCACTCTAAATTCCGTATCCGAATGAGGCTATCATAGTTACCTCCTCGCGCTTGAACCGATTTGGTAAAAATCTCGCATAGCGGTCTAAATTCAGATTTAAGTGATGTTTTCTTACCGGATACCGCGATAGGGACCTCCGTATCCGAGAGATCCCGACAATCCGCCTGGAATGTTTCCTCGTCTGTGACCACCGAGAAGTCGCTCCCCTCGGTTGGTAGATGTAGTAATTCAGCAACCGACTCCTTCGTCAGTTTGAACGGTTGTCCGACTATAGTTGCGGTTATCGTCCCTTCGGTGAGGACGGTGGATTGAAAGAACTCGGTAACTGCCTCTTGATATAAGACGAACGGTTCGTTCAAGAAATGTTCGAGACCGGACTCGGAGATCTTGGTTAACACCCGTTTTGCCTTCGCCGAACCATTCGCCCGAATTTCATCGAAGTCGACCTGGACGATGTGGGTGAAAAGCACAGATTCGCGACCCATTGTAGGTAGAATAGAATGAAAGATCGAAGGATTGAGGGTTTTGGAAGATGTGCAATCTAGAGAGAGAAAGTCGATTCGCGTGAGAATGAAATAAAATGGATAAGGACTCTATTTATAGTCGCGGGTTGGAAGTTCAACCGCCGCGAACTGTCATGTCAACTTTGGGCGGGAATTTTCCCTCCAAAATGATTTGGGCGGCAAACGAGAGGCGGGAAATTTAAGCGGCCTTTTGATTCGGTTAACCGGCTATGAGACGGTTTGTACTTGTAACCGATTATGAAGCGGTTATTTAGCCGATGATAAACAGCAGAATGACCGGTTAGTCAATGAGGTAGTTAGCGTTTTTAGCCGGTTAGTCATTTAGATAGATATTTTAATAATGTGATTTTGACTCGGTTTCTAGCTTAAAAACTCAAATAATCATTCAATGAAAGAGAGAATAATATAGACCGATATACAGATCGGTTTAAGATACACAAGATACAGGATTATAACTTATGTAATGATTATCTTAGAGAGCTTGTCCTCCACCCCTTCCTCATTGAGAACATTTGATAGGTACACCGGTGTACCCGGTCCAAAATCTGGACTATGTACAAAAAGGAGTCGGCTTATGTGAGGGGCGTAGCCGAGACCTTTCTTAGTCTCGACCATAGTCCTTAGGTTATTGAAGATGACCGATGAACAATTTATGGGGGTGTTGCTGACGATATAAGTCATCATGTCGAAGACTCTCTTAGAGTAATGTTGGTTCGGAGATTGGCAGATGATGGATCGATTGACAATCTCGTTAAGGAGTTGGATGTGATGGGCAAGGCGGGTCTTTAGACCGTGGTTCTCCACCGGTACCTCGGTTTCAAAGAACATTTCCGAATAATCGATTGCTGCACTGCCCACCCGGGATGGGAAATCGAAAAACCCTTCAGTGGGCAGATTAAACATTTGAGCGAATGCGCTTTCGTTCAGAAAAACGGTGCGCCTTTTCACCATGGAAACAATGACATCGCCACTCATGGATGCATTGTTAAAGAATTCCAGCACTTCTGGAATGAGCATAGGTCCGGATTTTTCGAGAAAATCACAAAGGCCGGTGTCGATTAAGGATTCAAAAAGAAGTTCCTTCGTTTCCAGATCATCAAATTGAAGGACTGAGTTGAAATCAATGCACATGTAGTTTCTTAGTGTGCGGTTCGACATGCTTTCAGATTTTGCCAAGAGAGAGAGAGTTTAAGAAATTTTGATTTGTTTGAAGGTATGGTGAATTGATAAGATGGGGTTCCTTATATATATTTGAGATTAGAGGGAAAATATGGGCATTTAATGCTGAAATTCAGTTTTGTCTTATTTATGAAGGGAATATTTATGTTTCCAAAACTCCTTGGGAAGGAGTTACTTTTGACCGGTTGCGGAGTTCGAGGTGGAGAATCTAGTTAGAAAGGAACTAAGTTTGTGTAATTTCCCATGTAGTTAGAAGTTGAGAGTTACTTTTCATTAATGAAAGAGAAATACAAGAAACCGAAAGGGACATAGTTAAAGCCGAAAACGACATGGACTAAACTGAATTGATCATAATGGAGTGGGATAATAATACAACCGGTGCGTACAGCAAAATGACCGGTTGTAGGAAGGAATGACTTAATTGCTGGAGGAGTTGAGGTGTCAGTTCTTCCTCTTCCATGCCTTCTCGAACCTCTCATAAAATGAGTCGGCAACTTCCTTGGTTATGACCTGTGCCTAATTCAGTCCTTCACCCGGACAGAGTGGAACACCGAGTTCCATGAGTAGGCAGCTGATTTGGGGAATGAGGCCGGTTTGGCGGATGCTGATCATCCATATTAGGACATCGAATAACACCCTGGACCAGTTGACCGACGTATCTGTTGTGATAGCGGTCATCATATTGAAAATTGTAGCACAGTAGGTGTTGGTCACATCCTTACCTAGGATGCCCCGACCGATGATATCATTGAGAAGCTGGTATTCAGCTCTCAATGATGACCTAGCACTGTGATCACTAACCGGATGGTTTGACCGAGAGAAGCTCAAGGAGATTTCGGCTTTCAGTCCGGCCGGGACGTTTAGATCGGTGATCCCTTGCTTCGGAAGATCGAAACATCTAGTGAAGTCACTTTCCGAGAAATCAAACACGGTCCCTCTGACCCTAGATTGAATGAGGGTGTCAAAATGAGGGGTACCACGGAAAACTCTGGCGTTATAAAATAACTCTAGGACGGTTTCGGGGAAGATGACATGTTTGTCATCTAGGAAGAATTTTAGACCGGTATCTTCAAGTGACTTAATCATTTTGAAGATTTCATAGTTCTCTGTACTTTGAGCTGAATCGAAATCAACTTGAATAATGTTTGGAAACTGAGACATTTTTGTCTTAGTGAGAGGATAAGTTGATACTTGTGAATATTTTGTCTGATGTGTGCCTAAGTTATATATTAGTAGAGGGATGATAGTATTATCCAGTGGGTGACAGTTGATGTATTCTATTGACCATATGATAAAACATATTGCATGAAATAGGCATGTCTACAACCTAGGATGTGAGTCACAGGCCTGGACAGTGAAAGATATCATATCTTCACGTCTTTTGAGGTATGACCATTTTTATTTGAAAAAGTATCTTTTCAGAATAGATAACTCTAAACACAGATAATTATTCCACTTTTGTTCGGAGACCAAATAGTCCGGAGTACATTATTTCCAAACCGGTCGGTTTTCAGTTATTTGTTCCGATGCGGTTAATTGGTGCATGCACTAAGTAACCGGTCGGTTTACTCTAACTGATAGACAAAACGGTTCTTCAATAGGTACCTTGGTGAATTTGGAATCCGACAATTTAGGAGGAACTACCGGTTTTGTCTATCTGAGCCGATTTTTCCTTTTAGACATTTCTAAGAGATAAGCTGTTTAATATCGGTTAAACCGAGTATGTTTCTGAAGTGAGAAAACTTAGCTTCCTGTAGGGGCTTTGTGAAGATATCGGCTACTTGTTGTTCTGTTGATACGTATTCCAGCCGGATGTGCTTCAACATGACATGTTCCCGGATGAAGTGATGCCTTATGTCGATGTTCTTCGTTCTAGAGTGTAAGACCGGCTTGTATGTGATTGTTATGGCACTTGTATTATCACAGAATATCGGAGATTCTTCGGCTGTGATACCGAAATCCTTCAGTTGTTGTTGGATCCATAGAAGTTGTGAACAGTAACTTCCAGCTGCCAGATATTCAGCTTATGCGGTTGACGTGGCAACCGATGTCTGTTTCTTGTTGTGCCATGAAACAAGCCGATCACCTAGGAATTGGCATGTTCCGCTGGTACTTTTTCTGTCAACATTGCAACCTGCATAGTCTGCATCTGAGTAACTTGTAAGGTTAAAAGATGAGTCCTTTAGATACCACAGACCAACTTCAGGAGTTCCCTTTAGGTATTTCAAGATTCGCTTTGCTGCTGTGTAATGAGACTGTTTTAGATTAGTCTGGAATCTTCCACACACACCGACCGCAAATAGTATATCCGGTCTACATGCTGTCAGGTATAGAAGAGAACCGATGATTCCTCGGTAAGCTGTCAAGTCTACTGCTTGACCGTCATCATCCTTGTCCAATTTGACTGATGAGCTCATTGGGGTAGCGGCTGACGAGCATGTATCCATCCCAAATTTCTTTAGAAATTCCTTTGTGTATTTAGGTTGGCTGATGAAAGTTCCTCCTTCGAATTGCTTAACCTGGAGGTCTAGGAAGAAGCTTAATTCTCCCATCATACTCATCTCAAATTTGTTAGTCATCAATGTTGAAAATTTATCACATAGCTTAAGATCGGTTGATCCGAAGATGATATCATCCACATATATTTGAACAAGTAGAATGTGTTCCTTTTTCTCAAATTTAAATAGGGTTTTATCCACCGAACTGATGGTGAAATCATGCTTTAACAAGAATGTGGTTAGCGTGTCATACCAAGCTTTAGGAGCTTGTTTTAAACCGTACAAGGCTTTGTTTAAGCGGTATACATGATTAGGCAAGTCAGCATTTTTAAACCGGGTGGTTGTTCAACATATACTTCCTCACGTAGTTCACCATTCAAAAATGCACTTTTGACATCCATTTGAAAAACTTTAAAATTTTTGAAAGCAGCAAAGGCCAGAAAAATTCTAATGGCTTCAATCCTAGCTACAGGGGCAAATGATTCTTCAAAATCAATGCCCTCTTCCTGTTTGTATCCTTGTGCCACTAATATGGCTTTGTCCCTTGTGACCAAACCGTCTTCATTGAGTTTATTTCTAAATACCCATCTTGTTCCTATGACCGGTTGATCTTTCGATCTAGGGACTAGGTACCAGACTTTATTACTCTCAAACTGGTTTAACTCTTCTTGCATTCCCAAGATCCAATCCGGATCTGACAATGCTTCATCTACTCTTTTCGGCTCAATCTAGGATATGAAAGCGGAATTGAAATATTCCTCCAGGATTTGTCGCCTAGTTCGAACAGGTTTTGAAGGATCACCTATAATTAACTCAGGAGGATGATTTGTGTTCATTTTGAGATTCGGTTCAGGAGTGTCTATCAAATCACCGATTACTTGATCAAGGCTAGACATATCGGTAGGCTGAACAAGGATGTTAGACCGACCGATTTCCTCAGTTTGAACCGAGGTGTCAGCTTCCTGCCGTGTGACAGCTTGATCCAGCTGGGTTTCATTATCACCCATTTGTTCATGGACAAACCGTCTAAAAACCGGAATCTCATTTTCACTATCAGAATGGATATTGTTGTTTTCCAATCTGTTGTGTAGATCAAAGGATGATGCAGTGTTACTTTCAACTAATTCATCGAAAACGACATGAAGTGATTCTTCCATGGTTAAAGTTTTAGTATTGTACACTCTATAAGCTTTACTAACTGCTGAGTAACCTAACATGATCCCAATATCGGATTATGCATCAAAAGCAGATAGGTAAGTTTTGCCGTTTATATGAATGTAACATTTACAACCGAAAATTTTAAGATACTTAAGGTTAGAAATCCTATCAAAGTATACTTCATACGGTGTTTTGTTGTGGAACTTGTTAATCACAGACCGGTTTTGTGTGTGACATGCAGTATTGATAGCCTCAGCCCAGAATTTCTGGGCAACACCCGAATCGGCTATCATGGACCTTGCGTCTTCCTTGAGAGTTCGGTTTCTTCTCTCGGCCAGGCCGTTCTGTTGAGGATTCCTAGCACTAGACAACTCGTGTCTAATACCGGATTCATCAAGAAATGCATTTAGTGTACTATTTGTAAATTCGGTTCCTCTATCACTCCTAATGCTATTGATGCGTGTTGATTTTTCATTTTGTAACCGTTTAAGTAGTGTAATTAAATTTGATGCGGTTTCACGTTTGGATGCCAAGAATATTACCCATGTATACCTAGAATAATCATCAACAACTACCATAGTATAAAGCATACCTCCTAGGTTGACGACCCTAATCGGTCCAAATAGGTCCACGTGAAGAAGATCTAAGCATCGGTTAGACTGAATGTGTCATTTACTCTTGAAGGTTGACTTAGTTTGTTTACCCATTTGGCATGCTGAACAGACCTTATCCTTATTGAATACTATATCAGGAATTCCTTCAACTAGCTTTTTACCGCGGATATAGTTCAAGGTTTTCAGGTTTAAGTGGTTTAACCTTTTATGCCACAGCCAGGTTTGATCGGTTTTAGCCACCATGCAAACATGGTATTCTACTTTATTTTTCCAATCTACCTTGTATATATTTCCTAACCTATTTCCGGTTAGCAGTATGATACCTTGGGAATTTTTAACTAAGCATGCATGTTTAAGGAATTCTACAGTGTATCCAGCATCACACATCTGGCTAATGCTTAACAGGTTAAAATGTAGGTTTTCAACTAAGAGTACATTATCAATTGTTAAATTACCATGGACAATGTTACCCTTGCCCACAGTTCTACCTTTTGAGTTGTCACCGAAGACAATCATTGCACCGGTTTCTATTCTGATGTCGGTTAGAAGATTGTTGTTTCCAGTCATGTGTCTAGAGCAACCGCTATCTAAGTACCATTCGGAGTTTCCTAGCCGTTTCTTAATATCCTGCAAAATATACATATTTACAACTATTTGGTACCCACATTTACTTGAGTCCACAAGCGATTAGTCCCTTAGGTATCCAGACTTTAATAAGTCGGACAACTTTCCCGGTTATAGTTCTAACTAGTTTTCCTGCATTCGGTTTGAGATCCTTTTGTTTTCCTAAGAATGCCTTATTCGGAGGTGGTCTTTGGTTTAAACTATGTGGTTCGGCTTTCTTACCTTTGGGCCGGTTGGCTATCCTTTTCTCAGGGTGAAGCCATTTTTCGGAGTTAGTTAGACTTACATAGATTAGTTCATCTTCAGGATATGAAGCACTTTGTTCTTCATCGTCGGTTAAAGAGCTCTTGACAAACTTTACAAATGGGAGGTTGCCTTTTGTAAGCTTCATTTTGTCTGAATGGTTCTGGTTGGCGGATTCGTTGTCTTTGTACCCAAGACCAAATTTGCATTTGGGATGTCTTTTGTACTTAGACATCTGGTTCACCATGTCACTAGATCTTTTCCATGCGGCTATTCGATACTGGGTTCGGGCATCATCCTCTTCGGTCGGCTCTTGGACTGACTCCTTGAGCTGTTTGGTCTTAGAGGATATTTCAGGTGATATCTCGGTTTCCAGGATTTTATCAGGTTGGATGATTTTTGGTTCGGTCAAAGTAGGTGCTATGGGGTCGGTTCTAAAGTTGAGTTGGGTAGGTATTAATGTTAATAGGTTCTTATATTCTGCTACCATATCATTTAGTGCATTAAATAACTCATCTTTAGTAAATTATTCACAGGGAGAGTCAAATACCTGTTCCTCATTTGCCATGAGGCATGTTAGTTCATCATCACTGTCACTGTGAGCCCATAAGCTTCTTCCGTCATCGGCTATCAGTGCTTTTTGGACTTCACTTCCTTCACCGGTTTGTTGATAGTTATTTCGGTGATTCTGATCGTCCGGTTTCCGGTCATCCCGTCTTGGTTTTCTACATTCCCACCTGAAATATCCTAAACAATTGCAGTTATAACATCTAATATTAGATTTATCACCGTAGTTATAATTGTTGTTGTTTGTCGGTTGGCTTCTCTTCATAAATCTGCCAAATTTCTGTGCAAGCATTGCCATGGCATCCTCGGTGAACTGTTCAGCGATTCTGATCGGTGCAGGAGCAACCGGTTCTGTGGATGTGACCAATGCTCTAGTTGAGGTTGAGGCTGAGACTTCATCTTCAGTCCTTGATCTCATTTCAAACTCATATGCCTTAAGATCTTCGAATACATCGTGTAGCTTCATCTTTTTAGACAGTTTGATTCCCTCATCACCATTGTCTTTATATCCCATGCACTTGAAAGAGATCTTAGCGCTTTCATGATGACTTCCTTGTTGTCATACTTCTTGCCAAGAGTTGATAGCTCGTCTATCACATCTGTGAACCGATCACTGTATTCTCTCATTGTTTCTCCCGATTTCATCTTGATGTTTTCAAACTTCTAGGTAGCCACCATTATCTTGTTTTCCTTGGTTCTTTCATTTCCCTCATGAATTTGAATCATCGCTTCCCATATTTCCTTTGCGGTTTTGTAATCTCTGACCTTGCAAAACGTATTCCTGTCCAAACCGCTAGTGATGCGGTTTCTGGCATGGTTGTCCAGATTGTTTCTTCTCCTGTCTTCAGCTGTCTAGTCCTTTATGTCTTTATCAATTTTTATCGGTCCTTCGGTCAGGATGAACTGCATCTCGTCATCCATGGTGATTAAATGCAGGTGCATGCGTGCCTTCCAGTTGGATAAGTCATCACCTTCTAGCATTGGGGGCCTATCAAATGACATGCTTGCTTGAGTATTGAAACTAACTGCTCTGATACCAATTGTTAGGATCTAGATCGCGGCTGGGGGACCGGGGTCTGACCGGTTAGCGCCTTCACTCAACGGTAGGTGTTTAATCCGGTTAGAGATTAACATCGGGTTTCAATACTACACAAACTGTCACAAACCCTTGAACCTATTTCAAGTGCGGAAGTGGTTTGTTTCAGGTTGAAGCAGCACACACACAGGATGAATAGAACCGGATTTGAATAAGATAGGTTTGGAGTTTGCTGGGTCGGTTTTGGGATTTAGTAAGTCGGTTTAAGTGATGTTGAGTCGGTTAGAACGGTATGAATAGGTTAGTACAGATCGGTTAGAATGTAAAACCGGTAGAAAGTAAAGAACAAGACAGATTTTTATGGATGTTCGGAGATGAAACTCCTATGTCACCCCTTCCTCTCAAAACCACGAGAAGGATATTCACTAAGGAATACACAAACACAATCCGATCGAGACTTATTTTCTGCTCGATAACACCCGTACAATTATCACCGAAATTGTAATCACACTTCAAATAAACACTTGCGCTCTAAATCTTGTAGAGATAAACTTGCACTTAATGACTCTTAGAGCTTGTAGTTGGTAGAGCTGGTAACCGTAAAATCAGAACTTGGGTTGTTGAAAACTCTTAGAACTTGTAACCACATTTATTCCTCTTCAGCTCCTTCTTTTATAGGTTAAATGTGCCAACGGTCACATTTCATTTCCTTGAATCTAATTGGTTGAGCAGAGGTTCAGTGATTCAAACCTGGCGGTCTAGTCTTCCAATGTATAGGTCAAACCGGCTAGGTTTGTCTTTTACTCAATATGGCAACTGTCGGTTGGAAAGTTGCCTACACCTGGAGGATTGCGCCTCTGATTTATCCTGGAGTGGAAAGATCTTGTCGGACGATCTTCTGCAGCCTGCAGATTGTCTTCAGACTTGTATGAATATGGAAATACTAAAGTCTGTCCCTTCGGTATCATCCTCAACAAATACTCGAAGTATCTATTTATACTGGTCGGTTGTTTGGGTTAACCGGATGACTTCTAGTTTTTCCATAACTTCAGATTGACCGAATGTCCAACGATTTTGGCCTTCTTATCTTACCGGTCTTGTCTTTCTGATCGGTCAGATTTTTGGTCGGTTGGGTTGCTTGACCGGTTGAGTTTCTTAACCGGTTGAATTCTTTAACAGTTCCTGCACAAGAAGTTTGTTTTTGTTAAGTTCTATTTAACCGGTCTAATTTTATCTAACACGTAGTTAAATGGGTTAGCTGAAAGAATTTATAGGACACTAGTCAAAAGGTTAAGATGTGTGCTTTCACAAGCAAAGTTGTTAATATACTTCTAGGGTGAAACACTAAGTATAGTTTTACATGTGTTAAACCTCACACCATTTCTTTGAACTTTGATGTGTCGAAGCATGTTTGGAGTGGTATTAAATGTCACTTATGATCATCTTTGATTATTTGGGTGTATGACTTACGTGCACGTTCCCAAAGATGAGTGGTCAAAGTTGGAAGACAAGACCAAGAAGTGTGCGTTTGTTGGTTATAAACTGGATGAGTTTGAATATCGGTTATTTGATCTGATTAAGAAAAGTTTATTTATAGTCACGATGATGTATTTATAGAGGATTATACCATTGAAGATATTGACAAGGTAGACGAGGTTGTTCTCGCTCAAGTAAATGAGAAGATGGTTGAAATGATTCAATTCCAGTTGCTCCTAACTTGATAAGCACCAATAACGATCAAACTGAAAATCAATGTATGAATTTATATTATGGTAATCCTTTAAATACTAATAATTTTGTTGATGTTGACTATATTAGTGAATCGAATGCTAGAAATGATAATGAGCAAGAGAATAAAAATATTGATGAGTCAATTTCTTCTAATGAACCAAGACGGACTACTCGAGAGAGACGTTCTTCAATTAGATACCTAGAAAATGTGTATGTGTATTTTATTAATGTTGGAGAACCCTAGAGTTTTCAAGAAGCATTGACAAGTGAAAATAAAAAGGAATGGATGGATGTCATTGAGGATGTTATACAATCTCTTCGTGTGAATAACACTTTTGAGCTAACAAATTTACCTAAGGGAAAGAAGTCTTTGAAAAATCAATGGCTTTATCGGTAAATCAAGATTAACATACATCAAAGCCTAGATATAATGCTCGGTTGGTTATAAAAGGATTCTTGCAAAAAAAGGTACTAACTTAGGCGATATTTTTGCTCATGTGGTGAAAATGCATTTTATTCGTGTCGTTCTTAGTTTAGCCTTTAGACTTAATCTAAGGTTGAACAAATGGATGTGAAAATAATATTTCTTTATGGAGATTTAGAAGAATAGATATACATGGAGCAACTAGACAACCCTAGGCAAAATAAAAAAAAAGGCTATGTTTGAAGTTCAGTTCAGTTATGGTTGATCATGTGTACAAGATGAATAAGACCGATCATAGCATTTTTATGCAAAAATTCTATGTTGATGATTTTATTATTCTTATACTCTATGTAAATGATAACAGATTGTTGGAAGAAACATTTCTAAAATTAGTGAGCTAAAAGAGATTTTGAGTAAGTCGTTTACCATGAAAGATTTAGGACCAGCATGTCAAATTCTTGAGATTCGAATTATCCGTGATCAAGATACTAGAAATTTGCATTTGTCACATGAGATGTACATTGATAAAGTTCTTCGATGCTTCAATATGGACAAAGCTAAAGTGGTGAGAATTCCTTTATCTTCTCACTTTAAGCTTAGTTATACTCATTGTCCTTCTATAGATGATGAGAAGTTGTTTATAAAGAACCATCAATATTCTTCAGCAGTTGGAAGCCTTATGTACGCTATGGTTTGTTAGGAACGGTGTAATCAATAGAGACTAGGGTTTGGCTATTGATGACAACTTCTGGAAAACGGTTTGATAAAAATCCTATGAGGGATTAATATCTCTTTCTATTCTTCGCAAACCTTAACAAACACTTGAAACGATTCAAGTGCGGAAATGTTTGTTTGAGTTTGATGCTTTGAACCAATGAAAGATAAAAGACTGAAAGTAAAGAACACATGGTTGTTTATGGATGTTCGGAGCAAACTCTCTTACGCCACCCATTCTAACAACCGGAAGAATTTTACTAACTTCCTTAGATGAAATACAGATTACTGAGCTAACTATCTCTCTGTTGAACAAATCAATATTTTTTCAACTTACAACACTAAAGTTTTCTCTAAGAAAAGACAGTATGTAATTACAATGTATTCACAGCTAGATAAAGAGTGAGATATTTGATTTTGAAAACTTTTTTTAATCGAATGAATGAAACTTCTCTCTCTTGACCGTTGTCATTTGGCTTCCATATATACTGAAATACACCAACGGTCTAATTCTTCTTTTGGACACATGTCCTCTTTCCGTTAGATGTATTATTCATGAGGTATTGGATAGTACAACAGGAAAAGATTCTTGAGATCATGATAGTACAATGCAGTACATGCAATTTGAATAATGGCAAGCATGACAATTGTTCATTTGATGAGCTCTGCTGTTAGCTATCTGTAGAACTCTACTGCCAGCTATCTGGAAGCTCATCTGCCTTCAGAATTGTTTAGACGTCATCTCCTCATTTGAGATGCCCATTTTGTTAGACGCCTCATCTTTGTTGTTCATCTCATCTTAAACGTCCATCTGCCTAGATGTCCCATCTTCTTAGATTCCCCATCTTGGCCGTTCATCTACTTAGACGCCCCCGTAAAACATCCCTTGGACGCATTAGACGCACCCATCTAACAACCCTTAGGCGACGCCCCCATCTAACCACGCGCCCCATCTAACCACGTGTGTTGACTTTGAGACGTTTGCTCGCGCGCATTGACTATGAGATGTGCCTACAAATTAACAAAAATTCAATTATTAATTATGCGTCTGGTGAGATCAGAACCCAGGTCACTCGCATGACAGTCAAGTGTACTTACCACTACACCACATACAATGTTGATATCTAAATATATATTTATATATTTGATATGACTAACAATTATTGAACTTAGTTTTATCCATTTATTATCAAAAACCATTTCATCAATCATCAAATCAAAATTGTTAAGTTATTTTAAATCAATTAAAAATCTTAACCCAACAATTTCTCACTTTTTGATTATTTAAGCTAAATTATCAAAACCTGTTTAAACATTAAAAATCTTAACTCAACAATTTCTCCCTTTTTGATTATTTAAGCTAAATTATCAAAAGCAGTTTAAATATTAAAAATCTTAACCCAACAATTTATCCCTTTTTGATTATTTAAGCTAAATTATCAAAATCGGGTGAGTTCATGATTTAACCATAATCTAGGCATTATCGTAATCTAACAATCCTAAAAATATTTCTAAGGTAAGAAAACTTAGACTCGAGAAGTGGCTTTGAGAAGATGTCAGCCACTTCAGGCTGTTTATTGTCATATGCTATATTCGAGCAGTCGGCTGTCCAGATGCCATTTGACTCTTCCAAGATGCTTTCATGTTTTACCTGCATTCAAAGATAATAACAAATCTGGTACCCATTTTTCTTTGGGTTCATGGCTTATTAGTCCCTTGGGAATCCATACTTTGATTATATTTATGGATTTCTCATGTTGCGTTGTGATTGATGCATATAATTTAGGCTTAGCAGATGTCTTCCTACTAGCCGCTGATCTTTTAACCTTAGAGGATAGTTTTTGTCTAAAACTCATTGACTTCCTTTCAGGTTTTAATATTCCAGACTTGATGGATGCTTCCATCTTAAGTTTCAGTCAGCTAACAGTTGGCGGAACATAAGTAATCTCATCCTTTAAGGTTAGCTCATCACAGCTTGGATCAGTTCCATTCTCAGTTAAATTCCCTTTGACAAATCTTATAGCCTTAAGCTTGTCTGCTGCTGAGTTTATCTTTTTGCAAGACTTGTATGAGTCATTGCCATCAAATCTTAAACCGGATTTGCATCTGACAGGCCTCAGCATACTTATCTACTGTCTGACTGCATCTTCAGACTTCGTCTAGGAACTGACCTCATATGTCAAACGTTAGTTTTCAAAAAACAGAGTTTGAAACTTTTCCTTGAGCTTCTTATTCTCAGATGAGAGCTCAGCCATTTTGTTTTCAAAAACTTCAGAATCATTGTTTTGAGATGAAGAAGAGCTGTCAGATTTGTTTTTCAAATTTAGTTCATTAAAAGAGTCTGACAGTTTCTTGTACTCAATGGCCATGTCATTGAGTGCGGTAATGAACTCGTCTCTTGAGAATTCTTTAGAGGAGAAATCAAATACCACAAAGTAAACTTCTTATTTTTCCATTAAGCAAGTGACCTCTTCATCATCACTAACATTGTATGATGAATCATCGAAGTTGTTGTCGGCCCACTTGGTTTTGCTTTCAGCCGCCATGAGAGTCTTCAACTCTTTCTTGTTCTTTTTCTCATCTTTCTTTTTCTCCTCACGCTTCGGCTTGCTGTTTCCTTCCTTGAAGTGTCTCTTCTTCATGAAATTGCAGATTTTCTTCATGAAAAGAGCCATGGCATCGCTGCTAATCTGCTTAGCAGCAGCCTTCACATTAGTGGCAGTAGGTGGCTCCTCAACAGTCACCAATGCCTTTATTATGATGGTGGATGTGGGGTTCTCCTCTTCATTCCTACAGTTTATTTCAAACTCATAGACCTTCAAATCATCTAACAAATCATAGAGCTCCATCTTGTTGAGGTCTTTAGATTCCCTCATCGCCATCGTTTTGATATCCCACTCTCTGACCAGTGGGAAATGTGATGATCTTGTAGAACATGTTGTCATCCAATGTCTTGTAGAGGATGTCTTTTGTTATGTTGTCGAGGTTGTTCTTTCTTTTATCTTCACTAGTCCACTCAGATCTAGCCTTCTCAATCTTTATCGGACCTTCGGTGATGACAAACCACATGTCATCATCTATGGCAGCTAGATGAGTTTGGACTCTCGCCTTCCACACGACATAGTTTTCCTCTAAGAACATGGGAACATTGTTGATGACAGCCATAGATATGATTCAGATTCCTATAGAAGCTTGAGAATAGAAAACGAAGCTCTGATACCACTTGTTAGGAACGATGTAACCAATAGAGACTAGGGTCTGTCTATTGATGACAACTTCTGGAAAACGGTTTGATAGAAATCCTGTGAGGGATTAATATCTCTTTCTATTCTTCACAAACCTTCACAAACTCTTTTAACGATTCAAGTGCGGAAATGTTTGTTTGGGTTTGAAGTTTTGAACCAATGAAAGATGAAATACAGAAAGTAAAGAACACAGGGTTGTTTATGGATGTTCGGAACAAACTCTCCTACGTCACCCCTTCTTCCAATAACCAGAAGGATTTCACTAACTTCCTTAGATGAAATACAGATTACTAAGCTAGTTATCTCTCTGTTGAACAAAACAATCTTTGTTCAACTTACAACACTGAAGTTTTCTCTCATAAAAGACAGTATGTAATTACAATGTATTCACAACTAGATAGAGAGTGAAATATTTGATTTCGGAAACTTTCTTTTAATCGAATGAATGAAACTGCTCTCTCTCTCTCTCTTGACCATTGTCATTTGGCTTCCATATATACTGAAATACACCAACGATCTAATTCTTCTTTTGGAAACACGTCCTCTTTCGTTGGATGTATTATTCATGAGGTACTGGTTAGTACAGCAGGAAAAGATTCTTGAGATCGTGGTAGTACAATGCAGTACATGCAATTTGAATAATGGCAAATGTGGCAGTTGTTCATTTGATGAGCTCGCTGTCAGTTGTCTGTAGAACTTTACTGCCAGTTGTATGGAAGCACATCTGCTTTCAGACGTCTATCAAACTTTCTTAGACGTCATCTACTCATCTGAGACGTTCATCTTCTTAAACGCCTCATCTTGGCCGTTCATCTCATCGTAGATCTTAGACGTCCATATGCCTAGACGTCCCATCTGCTAAGACGCCTCATCTTGACTGTTCATCTGCTTAGATCTTAGACGTCCATTTGCTTAGACGCCCCCATCTAATAGTCTATGACAGGATCGGTGACAGAAATAGAGACGGGGGTTTAACTATTTACGACAACTTCTGGAAAACGTTTGATAGAAATCCTATTAGGGATTAATATCATTTTATATTCTTCACAACCCCTTACAAACTCTTGAAGCGATTCAAGTGTAGAAATGTTTGCTCATGTTTGAAGCTAAGAACCAGTTCTAAAAGAGAAGACGGAATGTAAATAACACAGCAGCTTGTTTATGGATGCTCAGAGCAAACTCTCCTACGTCACCCCTTCTTCCAACTACCAGAAGGATTTACTATACTTCTTTGAATCAAATACAGTTTACTGGCTAGCTAACTGTTGAACATAACAGACTCTGTTCAACTTACAGTGTGTTTAGGAATATCACTCAGCTAGATAATGTTTTGATTCTATCTCTCTCTTGAAGATGTTGTACAAGATCAGTAAGAAACTGAGCAAGCAATTCGTAAGATAGAGTGTGTAACCAACAACTCGTTCGTTGTCCTTGAGGATCTTTAAATAGGAGACAGGTACCAACGGTCGAATCTTCTGCATTGAAACGTGGCGAGCACCCATTGGAAAGTCGCCCATAGTACAAGAGTACAACAGGCTCTGTGCTCAAAGATCGTGGCCGTACCGAACTAGTAGTGCACCGGATATTCTTCTAGACTTGTCCTGTAAGGAACAAGTAGTGAAAAGAATATTTACTTATATGGCATTCATTCGTTGGGTTCAACTAGCTATCGTACTGTTCTACACGGATTAATGGAGCAAGAGTAGCATACAACTAGTTAATCGTGGGTAGACGGATGCTAACTTCAAGCAACTACTGAAGAGAGGCATTAGACGTGCTTCATTAGACTGTCAAGTTTAAGGAGGTTAGACGCTCACGTCCAATAGCGAGAACCATTAGACCACCAAGTCTAATGGAGTAAGACGGCACGTCTAACTACGTTTCACTTCAGACTTGTCTAAAGGATTTAGACGCCAGCGTCTAACTTTCATCTGTTAGACTGCACGTCTAACTACGTATTTGTTATACTGCACATCTAACTACGTATCTGTTAGACTACACGTCTAACTACGTATCTGTTAAACTGTACGTCCAACTACGTATATGTTAGACAACGCGTCCAACTACGTATATGTTAGGCTGCACGTCCAACTACGTATCTATTAGACTACACGTCTAACTACGTATCTGTTAGACTACACGTCTAACTAGCAGCGCCTTTAATTAGCCTGCTTCAAACTAAGTCTTACTTAGCATATTTTTGATGCACCTGCACAAGAACAATTAGACGACTTAGCTTCATTCTTAATCAAAGTTTTACTAATACATCATTAAAATATCGTTAGTCAAACTAATTTGACCCAACAATTTCCCCCTTTTTGATGATGTTAAAACTTTTCACAATTAATAAGATAAACACCCATCAAATTAAAGTAAGAATGACATTTTTTCACAAATTCCAAGTGTAAGTACCAAAACCAAATTCCAAAAACCAAGTTCAGAATCCAACGAAAATAATTTAAAAGAAAAGAGATCATTGTTCTTCCCTTTTCACGTTTGGATGAGAAAACTCTTCACCAGTCAGTAGGTTGCGAAATTGAGGGAGAGCACGGCCACCACTTCCGCCACCTCGGTCACCACCGCGACCTCCACCTCTTTTGGTTGGTCTGCAACCTCCTTCATAAACAACAACTTTTCTTTTAGACATGGTGCCTATCGAAGCACCTCCTCTTATGCTACTGCTTCCACCTCCTCTTGAGCTTCCTTCCCCCTTTTTAACATTATCAACGTCAAGGACAATAAGGCTTTTCTCTTTATCAGCTGCAGCTTCAGCATTTTCCATGGCTTGAATTTATCTGGAAAAGGAATCAGCTTGTTCCATACGTTCAGCATCAGCTCTATTCATATGATTGGTTAACTCAACTATTTGACCTTGAACTAAATTCATTCCAGCCATAACTTCTTGATGAAGATCAATGTTAAATTCCCTTTTACAATCAAACCTTTTAGACTGCCGTTTGAAGAAGTTCTTTTAAAATTTGGAATAGGTGTTGTTAAGGATGTTGATCTCATAAGTGTTCCTCTTCATGGTCTTCTCCATTTCTTTCTGAGTTTCAAGAAGAGAAGAAAATTCTTTCTTGTTGGATCTTTCACCCTTCTCAAGACTCATCAATTTAGACTGCATATCCAACATATTCTTCTAAAGAGTGCTCATCATTTCTTCCATAGACTTTAACAGTTTTGCCCCTCCAAGAGAGGTTTCTTCATTAGATGACACTTCGTGAGAATTGGCAGGAGCGATTTGAATGGGACTAACATGAGTATGAATCTGCATAGAATGCTCTAATTCATCTACCTCAGAATCATCCTTGGATTTTTCTTCATCTCTGAGAATATCTTCACACACCTTAAGAATCTGTTCTGAAGGTGCCTCGGAGTGAAGAGGTAGCTCGGAAACTTTTTCGTAGATATTCGCAATTGTTATCTTAGGAGAGGATCAAGGAGAGGGAGAGCCAGGAATGAAGCATTGTGATAATGGTAGATCTTCTGACGACTTATCATCGTTGTCATATTCTCCCTCAACGGAAGAACTCTTAACAAGTTCGTCTTCTTTCGATGGTTCCCCCTCAGATCGTGCCTCAATAGGCTAATTAGCTTCAGCCTCCTTCACCGGAGACTTCTCTGTTTTAAGAACAGGGGTTTCCCGCACATCTGTTTCCTGAACTTTTGTTTGAATAAGTTCAGTATTATTCTCCTTCTCTTCATTGATCGGATCAGGTTGAACGGGATTCTGAGTCTTATCAATATTGGACAAAGCCAGAAGACGATTTTCTTCAATAGACACATTTCCCAATTCAATAAGGTGAGCAGCAGCATGCTCATCTTCTGTCAAGATTAAGTTATTATCTTCAGAGAGTTGCATCGGCTCGTCTTCTTCTGAAGAATTACCAAATTGATTCACCCCTGAACAGTCAGCTTCATGAACATATCTGAGGACAGTTGAGATGTAGTTTTGCATGATATCGTCATGTTTCTTTAAGGCCTTTTCTTCTAAGTCAACATTTCTTTCCATTGGATTGGAGTTTGTCTTTCTTCTTTAGAGCTCGACCTCTAAGATTGGCCTCAACCAGTTCCTTCCTCTTTAGAGCCTCATAGACTTTAGATGTTTTAGCCCATTTCAGGACTCGTTTCTCTGTGTTGACCAGCTTCAACCATTTTTCACTTACACCTTTTTCTTTGATAATTTGATCATACATGTTGGACATTCTGTTCATAACTCAGGTATCGAAGATGTTAATCTTCGCAGCAGCTTTCACGTTGACCTGGTCCATCATTAAGTTCACAATGCAAGTTGCCTCTGAAACTTCCTCATTGGATTTGGTTGCAATAGTCTTGCCCTTTCCAATAACCTCAATGGGTTTTGGAGTTGGCCTTGGTTCACCAAAAGTTATACCAGCAGAAGCCCTGGTGGATCTTATGATTTCGTGAGGAGTTAAAGGCTTGGAAAAATGCCCTTCCAAAGTGCTGGATTGGACTACTTTTCCAACGACCATGGATTCTTCTGGAACATTTTTGAATACAAGTGGCTCGACATTCAAATGAATAGGATCCTGTTCGTATGTTACAACAGCAACAGGGGTAATAACCATACCCTACTCTATTTCAGCAGCAATAGTAGCTTCAGTAGCTACCGACTCAATTGGACGGACATGATACGAAATTCTGTCAATGATTTCAACATTTGGACCAACTGGCTCAATAGTTGGCCCGGCAGCAAGTTCCAACACAGGAACAGAAACAGATATATCTTGTTCCAACAGAGGAACGCTAAACTTAGACACTTCGGCCTGAGAGGGAGGAGGGATTACATTCGATGAAGCTTTGGATGACTTAGACGCCCTAGGCGCCTTTAACTTCTCTCCTTTCGAAACGAAAGATTTCGATGTCTTTTTCAACTGGCTGGCGGAAGGAGACAAAGGAGACATTGGGATGGTTGCAAGTGCAGATGGACCTTGCTTTGTTCTGGAATCGACCACCCCATAATCTTTCTTTGATGAGCTTTTCTGGCTATTAGAACTAGACTCCGATTCGTTTGTGGTTCTTGCTCTTTTATCCCCCGTCGAAAGGATAGAGGCGACTGGTTGCTTAGAACGAGTGACAGATCTTCTACCCGTCTATTGGCTAGAAGCGCCAGAGAAGGACTCCTTAGAGTTCTTCATTCAAGTGAGAGTGTTGGCGATGATGAAGATGTTGAACACACGACTAGTATGAATGGCCTCCTTTTCTCCCGTAGGAACCCCCAAATGTTCCAATAATCGGCTGAGTTGGGTATCAAAACTCACACTTTCTTTGTTCTTAGAGTCAATCGATCAACACAAATTTAAGAAGAGTGTTGATGCCCAGTTGACTTGAATGCCCTTAGAGATAGCCGTCATATAGTCAAATTGATCATGACTATAGAGATGGAATGAGCCCGCTCTTCCTTGAAGAGCCTACGTAATAATGCCATTTAATAGGATGAAATGGGGTTTAAGAACTTTATTACTCCAATTTATCTGGATTTCTAAACTGTCGGCTGGGAATGCAGTCTTTATTTCCGTGATAATTTCCGATGGAAGATGAAGATTGAACGTGTGGCCCTCCGATGGAAGATCGAAAAACTACGCATAAGATGCCTCATCGAAAGATATAACCGTTTCGTTCACCGTTGATGTGATCGAATCACCAACCATTGTTGCCGTTTTAAAGAACTCCTGGACTTCCTTCTCGTATAAGATAAATGGGTCGCTGAGATACTTCCCGAGACCCGAATATTCCAAGGATCTGAATATGTCGACCATCTCCTATTGATCGAATGCATACACCGAGGCGAAATCCACCTGCAAAGTACAGTGACCAAGGGTAATCTTCTTGTTGGCCATTTGATAGAAGATGAACAAACTCAAAGATTCTTAGAGAGATGTTTAGAGAAATCTAGGATTCTTGAGAGATTTGAAAGCGTAAACGTTTCAATCGCATGCAAGATGTCCTTAACTAGACTTTGAAGAGTTGCATGGCTTAACCGTCACTTTTCATAAGGGTAGGACCCATTAATTAATTTTAGACATCTTTTCTCATAGAGTCATCATTAATTTTAGGGGTATATTAGTCATTCTCTTTTAACTTGAGACACGTGTCTTAATGTTATTTGAAGGTGACTATTTTTATGTTTGAGCGGGAAAGTTAGATGACACGGCATATAGGACAACTGTCCTTGATTAGTCTAATAACACACGTAGTTAGACGTTTTCTTACTTCTACAGTCTATGTGACCTAAGCGTCTATTAGATGCATGAGTCTATTAGACGCAAGCGTCTAATCACGTGTCTTATAGATGTATAACGTCTATTAGACGTCGACGTCTAATTACGCATGAACAACACGTATTAGACGTGTGTTTGGTAAGACGTGAGCGTCCAATTTCTCTTGTCTTATAAACGTCTAATCGTCTATCAGACTTTTAACGTCTAACCGCGCAGGTTATTAACCAAGACACTTTTACTTAGAGTCAAAGAGTGTGTAAGTAAAAATACGTTTAAGTACATGCTTTTTCGTTTAGACGACCTCGTCTAATAGACATTAAGGTTTTAGTCTCCGTGCACCTTTATTTATATAATAAATATCCCTCTCAATTTATGCATGTGCAAAATAAATAAATAAATGTTTTGAGGTCCTTAAGACCAAAAATATTCTTAAGACAGAAAACACTTAGTCCTTAGGAATGGAAAGAGCCATTGTTGATCTTCTAGAACATATACTCAGAAGAGTATGCTCCAAGCTTCCTTCCTGCAGCTTCCATGTATCACCTACACAAGATAATATTTACAAACATTGGTACCCACATTCACTTGGGTTATCGATCAATCAGTCCCTTAGGAATCCATATTTGACTTATTTTTATGGATTTCCCATTTTGTGTTGTAATTAATGCATATGATTTTGACTTAGCAGACGCCTTCCTGCTAGCTACTGATCCCTTATCTTTTTAGGATGATTTTCTTTTAAAACTCCTTGACTTTGAGTCAGGTTTTAGATAGTCAGACTTGCTAGCTACATCTAACTTGTTTTTCAACCAGCTAAAAGTCGACGGAACATAAGTTATTTCATCCTTCAAAGCTAACTCCTCATGGATTGGATCAGTTTCAGTGTCATTTAGGCTCCCTTTGACAAAACTTATTAGCTTAAGCTTGTTAGTTGCTGAACTTAACTTCTTATAGGGCTGATTTGGGTCATTGCTATCAAATCCTAAACCGGATTTGTATCGAGCAGGTTTCAACAGACTAATATGATATATGACAGCTTCTCCAGATCTTGTCCAAGCACTAACAATATAGTATAACCTCTTATTTTCTGAAGAGAGAGTTTGAATTTGTTCTTTGAGCATCTCATTCTCAGATGAGATCTCGACCTTGTCATTTTTAAAAGTGTTTGATTCTAGAGTCTGAGATAAACTAGGTTGAGATATTTCAGAGGAATATTTTATTTCATTCAGGGACTCTGATAGCTTTCTGTACTCTATGACCATGTCATTTAGTACAGCTACCAGTTGTTCCCTTGAGAATTTTCACAAAAGAAGTCAAATACCTCAAATTCCTGAGCTTCTTCTTCTTCTCTTTCCATGAAGCAAGCAACCTTGTCATCATCACTATCGCTGGATGATGAGTCATAATCACTATAATTCCGTTTGTTCTTCCCGTCGCCTGCCAAGAGAGCCTTCAGGTCCTTTTCTTCGTCTTTCTTCTTCTCATCACGCTTCGGCTTTCGACATTCTGATTGGTAATGACCTAAGATACCACAATTAAAATACTTAACATTAGCTTTGGATTTCTTTGTATCATTTGAATTTGAAGAGATTGAGTTAGAGTTGCTCTTCTTCATGAAGTCGTCAAACTTCTTCACGAAGAGAGACATGGCATCGCTACTGAGCTGCTGGGCAGCTGTCTTCACATCAGGGGGCAATTGGTGTCTCTTCTACAGTCACCAAGGCTTTAGTGATAATGGTGGATGAGGGTTCATCTTCTTCAATCCTTGAGTTCAACTCAAACTCATAGGCCTTGAGATCAACAAATAGATCGAAGAGCACGATCTTGTTGAGGTCTTTGGATTTCCTCATTGCCATCGTCTTTATGTCCCACTCCCTTGGTAGAGCACACATGACATTGATAGCAATCTCCTTGTTGCCATAGGTCTTGCCAAGAATGGAAAGAGTGGAGATAACTTTGTTGAACATTGCGTCAAACTCGGTCATTGTTTCTCTAGGGCGCATTTTGAAGCTGTCGAACTGCTAAATGGCAACCATGATCTTGTTCTCTTTAGTTTGTTCATTGCCCTCTCACAATTGAGTGAGTCTGTCCCAAATCTCCTTGGCAGTCTCACACTCAATGATGTAGTTGAACATGCTTTCATCAAGAGATCTGTACAGAACGTCCAATGCCATGTTGTTGAGGTTGTTTCTCTTTTTGTCTTCGTTGGTCCATTCGGATTTCTCTTTTTCAATCTTGATGGGACCATCTGTGATAACACTCCGCATGTCCTCATGAAGAGAGAAAAGGTGAGCACATACTCTCTTCTTCCATACAATGTAGTTTTATTTTGAGAACGTAGGGATATCGGTAGCACTAGCATCTTTGGATATGGTCGACATTCTTGGTGATACCTTGAGAATAGAAACATGGCTCTGATACCAATTAATAGGACTAGTGATACAAATAGAGACGGGGGTCTGACTATTTACGACAACTTCTGGAAAATGTTTGATAGAAATCCTGTTAAGGATTAATATCACTTTCTATTCTTCACAGACCCTTGAAAACTCTTAAAGCGATTCAAGTGCGGAAACGTTTGCTCAGGTTTGAAGCTTAGAACTAGGTCTAAAAGAAAAGACAGAATATAAATAACACAGTAGTTTGTTTATGGATATTTGGAGCAAACTCTCTTATGTCACCCTTTCTTCCAACCGCCGGAAAGATTCACTATACTTCTTTGAATCAAATACAGTTTACTTGTTAGCTAACTGTTCAACAGAACATACTATGTTCAACATACAGTATGTTTAAGAATATCACTCAGCTAGACAATATTTTGATTCTATCTCTCTCTTGAAGATGTTGTACAAGATCAGTAAGCAAGTGAGCGCAATTCATAGGATAGAGTGTGTAACCAGCAGCTCGTCCGTTGTCCTTGAGAATCTTTAAATAGGAGACAGGTACCAACGGTCGAATCTTCTGCATTGAAACGTGGCGAGCACCCATTGGAAAGTCGCCCATAGTACAAGAGTACAACAGGCTCTGTGCTCAAAGATCGTGGCCGTACCGAACTAGTAGTGCGCCGGATATTCTTATAGACCTATTCTGCAAGAAACAAGTAGTGGAAAGAATATTTACTTTTGTGGAATTCATTCATTGGGTGCAACTAGCTGTCGTACTGTTCTGCATGGATTAGTAGAGCAGGAGTAGTATACAACTAGTTGATCGTTGGTAGACAGATACTAACTTCAAGCAACTGTTGAAGCAAGGTATTAAACGTGCTCCATTAGAATGCCAAGTTTAAGGAGGTTAGACGCACACGTCTAATAGCGAGATCCATTAGACCACAAAGTCTAATGGAGTTAGACTGCACGTCTAACTACGAATCTATTAGACTGTACGTCTAACTACGTATCTATTAAACTGCACGTCTAACTACGTATCTGTTAGACTGCACGTCTAACTAGCAGCACGTCTAAATAACTTGATTCAAACTAAGTCTTACTTAGCATATTTTTGATGCACCTGAACAAGAACAATTAGACGGCTTAGCTTCATTCTTAATCAAAGTTTTACTAATACATCATTAAAATATCATTAGTCAAACTAATTTGACCCAATAGTCTATTAGACGCCCCCGTATAATAGCCCTTAGACGCATTAGACGCCCCCATCTAACCACGTGTTAGACTCCCCATCTAATCACGCATTAGACGCCCCATCTAACCACGTGCGTTGACTTAGAGACGTCTGCTCGCGCGTGTTGACTATGAGTTGTGCCTGCAAATTAACAAAAATTCAATTATTAATTATGCGTCTGGTGACATTTAAACCCAGGTCACCCACGTGACTGGCAGGTGTACTTATCACTACACAACAGACGATGTTGATATCTAAATATATATTTATATATTTGATATGACTAACAATTATTGAACTTAGTTTTATCCATTTATTATCAAATACCATTTCATCAATCATCAAATCAAAATTTTATGTTATTTTAAATCAATAAAAAATCTTAACCCAATAATTTCTCATTTTTTCATTATTTAAGCAAAATTATCAAAACCAGTTTAAACATTAAAAATCTTAACTCAACATGGTTTGTACTATACTTGATATAGCGCACACTATTGGTTTGATGAGTAGATATTTATAAAATCGAAAAAAAACATCACTAGGAAGCCGTGAAGTGGATTATGAGATATCTTCGGGGAACGACAAATCGTCAACTAACTTTGGAATGTGAGAAACCTATGATAATTGGATATACTGATTCGGATATTACTAGAAGCTTGGATAATCGAAAATCTACTTCAAAATATATGGTGACTTTTGTTAATGGAGTCGTGGTTTGGCAATCTAAATTACAAACATGTGTTGCTCTATATATTGTCGAAACCGAGCTTAGAGTTGTTGTGGAGGAAACAAAAGAATTATTATGTTTGAAAAGAATCACACTGTAATTTGAGTCAAAAAAAAGAAAGGTACTTTTTATTTTGTGATAATCAAAGTGCAATTCATCTTGCCAAAAATTCTTAAGCATTTCACTCAAAGTCGAAACACATTGAAGTCTGTTATCACTAGATTCATGATGCTTTGGATGAGAAGATTCATACAGATGATAATCGATTAGATATGATGATAAATGTGTTGTCATTAAATAAATTCAAGTTATGTCGCTCAGCTGTCGGGTTGACATTTCCCTCCAATTAGTCGGTCAATAGAGTTTGTTGAGTTTTTATCCTAGTTAGAGAGACTCAACTTGGTGTAGACTTTATTTAGTCTCAAATTAGGTTATCTGGATTTTATGGACAATAAGATAAACAGAGAACAAATTTAGGGTTTGGGTAGAAATTGGAGAAGATTTGTCGAAGTTTGCATCATTTGGTCAACTTCAAACGTTGACAGTTTGTTGGTTATTTCTGATACTACATTTTGAATGGTGAATATATGTATTTTAAAGCTTTTAAGTCAGTCCAACAGGAAACTAGAATTGCAGAATTTCTATGGTTGGTTGATCTTGCTCTTTTTTGTTCTTAGTTGTTATCGTCAAGATTATGTGTGATCTTCATACAATTGATTAGACTATAATTTTGTTATAACTAGAGTGAACATTACTTGTAACATTGTTGGTTATAGTGGATTGTTAAGTGGTCTGTTCAGGTCCCGTGATTTTACTATCATTTTGTAAAGATGATTTTTTACGCTAAGACTTGTCTTGTATTAACGATTCAATTTGATTATGTTTTGTTTATCTCTTATACCAATTAATTGGAAAAGTGTCAACAAATGTGATATTTAAAAAATTCATAGTAACCCAGTTTGAAGATATATAAATAAGAATGTTATGTTGTCTCAAAAGAAATATAATTAATATATATATATATAAAGCAAATCAAAACATCTTATGACTTTTTTTTTTTTTTGTCTAGACGCATACAAAACATTTTTAAACACTCAAATCAATTCCAATAAAGAACAAAATAAATAAAAAAGGAAGAAAAGAGGATCAAAGAATCTTGTATTAAAGTCCCATAAGCGCATCATTTGAGAATCTAGATATATTTGATAACTCCATGTTATATAATTTTAGCTATTGTTTGACTTGTTTCTTTAATTTAACTTGTGATTACTATTCTAAACATATTTTTTTTGTATTTATTTTAATTTTTCACGAAAACTAATTGAATTTTTGCCTCATTCGGACTATTGAAAAAAATCTTACTTTTTGCGCTTGGGTGAGCAACGACTATGTCATTTTGTGAGGTTTGATCAGGTAAATTAAATAAGGTCCAATATGTTGATTCTGTGCATCAAACTTGACCGACGTTTTGGCACTTATTTGTTGTATGCATACACTTAGTTCTTCACAAATTGTCTTTTATTGTAATTGTTTTCTTTGTGTTGTTATCAAGCAAAGGAATAATAGTGGGATGTTGGAATGAATGACAAGTGGCAGCTTCTCCTAGTTTTGAGTTTGAGCTACCTAATATATTTGTTAATTAATTATTTACCCACAAAAACAAGGATTTTTAATTGGTTTGTATCCAATATATAAATAATTTATACAAAACGTAGCTAATGCACATTTTCATTTTTTTAACTTGAAACATTTTTGATAAAATAAAGTTATAAAATAAAAATAATAATGCAATGTGTATGGATTGATAAATAAATTGCAATAACTATGGTAGAAGACAAGGATTGAAGCCGCCTAAATAATTTTGGATTGTTGTATTTTGGACACTTGTATTCTTGTAATATTTTTTTGGATAGAATTAAATAACTCTTAATTATATAATATTTATATGATATATTTTTTTTAAATAGATAAACAAAAGTTTAACACACCTATTAAGCTATAATGCAGGAGGTTAGGCTCACTATCAAGTTATATCCAGGCAGGAGCCGCCTAGGACCACCACCTGATCTCAGGCATCCTAAACTAAAAAAAAAAATTATACTACCAATTAAGTTTCAAACCTAAGACCATGATTAATATTATATTAATAATTAGATTAAATTACTATTATTAATTATAATATAAAAAATTATTATATATTTTTAATATAACATAAAATATAATAAACTAAATAATAAAAATAATAAAATTTTATTATTTTCATCATTACTGGTACTGATTGTATCTATCTTACTATGTGTATTCATGCGGATGTGTGAAATGAAATGGTTTATTTACCAAACTATATTATTATTAGTTGATTTTCAAAAGTTTGTATTCACTGGCAGAGTTTTTTAAAATAGTTTAATCATTCTCTTCTTAAATTTATGAGATTTTACTCTTTAGAGTTTGAATTTTTTTTTATCTTAAATTATGGATATCTAACCAGTTACTCGTCATAATTTTTCGTTTTAATTCAAAATGTTTTTAATGGAAATTGAACCTGTAAAATTTTAATATCTTAGTTCAACTCTTTATACATAATGAGTTTTACAAGTTGAATCTATACTTAGGTCTATTTACTCTCTTCTCTAAATAGTGCAAAATTCATTTTTATTTTATAATTAAATTATAGAAAATTATATATATATATATATATATATATATATATATATATATATATATATATATATATATATATATATATTCAATAAGCACAACAAAAAAGTAACATATATTTAATGCATTAATCGGGTGGAGTGGGTGGAGTTTCAAATATATATTATATAATACAAAATAAAACATAATATTATTTACAAAACTTATAAATTATCATCAGCTATGTAATCCCAATAATTAAAAGTTTTATTGAGGTGTTCATTGTTATTGTGTGCAGATTTTAAATTCTGGGTAAACGGGTTAGAGTTTTAAAACGGGTTAGAGTATAAATACATTTTTTTTTAGTATTTTTCTCATAACACAGTAAGATTAAGAGAGAGTGAACAGATCTAGGGTTTTTTTATTTCCTTCTTGTTCTTTCGCTGATCCAGAGAGAAAGATTGGGGGAATTGTTGATTGTGAAGTATTTCAATCATTACTAGTGTATTCACTCTTTTCATTTGAGATTAGGGCATGTAAGTTTTTACTATTGACATTTATTTGATTTAGTGAAACTTATCTCTCCCGTGGACGTAGGTCGATTTTGACCGAACCACGTATATTGTGTTGTCATTTATTTTGTGATATTTCAATTCTTGATAAATTTGTTGTTCATCATCGACGATTTGGAAACTGATTTGTTACAGGTTTCATTTCTAAGAAGATCCGTACTTTTGTTGTTGCAAAACCCAACAGTGGTATCAGAGCAGTATTGATTGGTTATCTAGTTTTCAAACAGGTGGTAAGCCTTCCACTCGATCCAAACAGCCATCTGCTTCTGTTATGTCAACGGGGGCAAAGAGATCAAAGACTGTGAACGAATCGTAGGCCAGTTCCTCCAGTCTGAAAAGCTCCACGAAGAAAGATTCTGAATCAGTCGATTCAAGAATCAGGCAAGGTCCAGATGTACTTGCTGCCATTCCCATGCCATCTATGTCTTCGCCGGCGACCATCTTGAGAAAGCCTTCGAGATCCAATGTCTCAAAGGAAAAGAAGACGAAGGCGCCTTGCGCGTCTAAATCATTGAAGGTAACCTCCTCTAAACCTTTGGCCGATGTACCTAAGTTTAATGTTCCTGTAGTGGAACAAGATGAATCTGTTTTTTCTCCCATAAGAGAATCTGCTGAAGGGCCCGCTGTTGAGTCAGCTGGTCCAAATGATGAAAATACTAACAGGACTAAGTCTCCTAGTGTTCAACCCGATCATGTAGCCACAGGTGCTACAGAAAGTGCTCAACCAGAACAAGGTGTTGTTCTTACCCTTATTGCTGATAAATCTGCTGAAAAAGATTCTTTAGTAGCCGGGAAGGTTACCCGTGTAGAGCTCCCTACTGAGATGTGTAAGAAACCCCAATCGGCATACGAGTTGATGCGTTCCGTAATGATGTCGAGTGGAATTGTTTTTAGTGAACCCAGACCTGCTCCAAGACCCGTCGAGGTTGTTGGAAAAGGTAAAGATATTGCAACTCCAGTTTTTGAAGAAGTATCGAAGGCAACAGGCATTGTTGACCTTGTATTAGATCAAATCAAAGCCATTGCGGCTGAAAAGTTGGAAGTTTTCGAATCATGGTCCCTGAAAAGATTGTCTGCCAAGTATAATGAATCCCTGTCAAATTCTGCAATAACCCGAGAATGGAAGAAACGTGTAACCAATGAGAAGAAAGTTCTCAAGTGGGCTAAAACTTCAGAGGTGGCTGAAGCTCTGAAGAGAAAAGACCTTGTTGAAGCATGCTTATGTGGAAGAGCGTTATTCCCAATTCTTGAAGCCAGAAAGGCTAATTTTAATCCCGCTGAAAGAGGCTCTGAAGTGGAAGTAAAAGTGTTGAAGAGACTGGATGATATCATGGATAATTACATCTCGGTAGTTACCTGATACGTTCACAGCGCTAATTGATCTGGAGCAAATCCTTTCGATGATGATGAACCGATGGATATTGTTGATGTTAATGATGATATGAATGAGCTAGATGCTACTATTTTGATTGATTTTGGGAATCTTTTTGCTGAAGAAGGACGTATTCTGGATCAGCCCATTCAAGAGAATCCTCAATTTGAAGAAGAATAAGTGTTTATTCAAGAGCCCGAACAAGCTCTTCTAACGAATGAGGAAGAAGTTGTTGTTAGGAGTCTGCTCAAGCTCCAAATGATGAAAATGTTGTGATATCCCCTGTTGTGAGAACAGAGGAAGCTCAAGAGAAGGTGGCTGAAGTGAATCAGCCAGAGATTATCAAATCTGAGGGGGAACCCTCCAAAGACAAAGATGCTGAAAGAAAGAGTTCCTCATCTGAGGAGGAACAGGACCAATATGCAAGCTATGCCAAGCCCCTTCTATTCCCCGACATCATTGCGGGATGTGTTCATGAAAATGTCAACAATCCTCTTCACTACTCTAATGATCTTTATAAAAGATTTCAGAGAGCTGAAAGGGAAATATTAGAAGAGGAGCAGAATGAAACTGCTAAGGTAGTTGCTAAGGTAGCTGAGAAAGATCAACCGGAGCAATCGATGCAGATTCATACCCATTTCGAACCCATTCAGAGTATGGCAGCAGACTCTCAAGAAGATTCATCCAATGAAGAATCGTCTACTGAGGGTATCAAGCTTTTAAAGTCTATGACTTATGTGCTCTCTTCTCTTTAGAAGAACGTGGTCTCTATGGGTTCAAAAATGATAAAAGCTTTGAACACTCAAAAAGAAGAGAGGAAGGATTTTGCTGAGGTTATCAAAGTTCTTACTGAATTGGATAATACTCTGAAGAAGAACACGTATGAGACTCACGTCTCAAATTTAAACTTCTCCAAGTTTGTAAAGAATCTCTTCAGTCGTCAATCTGAAATGTTGGACATTGAAAGGCACATCAATAATGATCGACATAGGGAGACTTTGGATGAAATCAGCTTGATGAAGAACCATATGGTGCAAATCCAAGGATGTTTAAGAAGAAATGATGGTGAACGACTGGAATTCGCTGACTCTATTGCAAGAAAGTTTCAAGCAAAAGAGAACGCGAAAGCAGATGTTGAAAAAGATCAACCCCGTATCACCCAAGGTGAGTCAAGCAGAAGAAGTGACGGTGTGTCAACCGGCACTAGATCTACACGAGAACCAAGCATCGATGACAATCCTAGGCCAACTAAGAGAGGCGGAGGTCAAAGCGGTAGTGATCGTGGAGGCAGAAGTAGTGGTGGTGGTCGTAGTAGGCTATCTGGTGTTGATCAAAGAGGTCGTGCCAGTGGTGATGATCGTGGTGGTAGATCAAGTGAAAACGGTCGTGGTGGTCGCAGTTTCCTCCTTTTCTCAACATGTTAACCGGCCAAGACATGAGCCCAACCGATCCTCGAGTAAAAAGGGAAGAACAATAATTTCTTTTCTTCTACTCTGTTTAAGTCTTTCAAACAATGTTTCTTTGATAATATTCTGAATATTGGTTTTTGGAAGTTTGATGTAAGTGAACAGGGGTTTGTTTATTTATGTGATGAATGCGTATTTTGGTATATATATATATACAGGTTTTCAATTTCTTCATCAAAAAGGGGGAAATTGTTGGGTTAAATTATTTTGACTAAGTGTTGAAATAATTTAACCATTGGAATTTTGATGATGAAATGATTTATGCGTTTTGATGCAGGTGTATCGAAATCATATTTCATAAGACTTGGCTCTAATGAGGCTCATTAGACCAATTTTGGCATTAGATGCACAGAATTAGATGTGCAGTCTAACTCAGCGGAGTTAGACGTGCAGTCTAACTCAGAGGAGTTAGACGTGTAGTCTAATGAATGCAAAGAATTAGACGTGTAGTCTAACTCGTGGAGTTAGACGTGTAGTCTAATAGATCTCGGAATTATACGTGCAGTCTAACTCAGCGGAGTTAGACGTACAGTCTAATATATTTGGAATTAGACGTGCAGTTTAACTCGGCAGAGTTAGACGTGCAGTCTATTAGAATGTGAAAGTTAGACGTAAGTTTAACTCCTTCAGACAAGTCTGAGGTAGAACCGGAATTAGACGTGCAGTCTAATGATTTGAAACAAGTAGACGTGTAGTCTAATTGGTGAAAGTTAGACGTAAGTATAATTCCTTCATATTAGTCTGAAGTGATTGTAATTAGACGTAAGTCTAATTCCATTAGACCAGGCGGTCTAATGGACTCTGTTATTAGACGGGGATGTTTGATTTCATTAGACGAGGTCGTCTAACTGAAATACGTCTAATGCTAAGCTTAAGCAGTATGCTTGAAGCTAGCACCCACCTACCGACGTGCTATAGTTGTACCCTACTCCTGCTCCACTTTCTAGTGAAGATTAGTACAACAGCTATATGCAACCAACCAACAAATACCACTTAAGAGAATTTTCCTCATATTACTTGTTTTGCAGGTACATCTCTGATGGAATATTCGGCGCACTACCAGTGGTGTATGGCCATGATCCTTGTGCTCAGAACCTTCTGTGTACAATGGAGGCTTTCCAATGGAAGAGTGCCACGTATCATTCTAAAAGATTCGACCGTTAGCCTCAGCCTAGTATTTATCAAATCTCCAGGACAACGGACAATCTTCCTTACGAACTGCCAGATTTTACAAAGAGTTCATCTTCAATCCTGCTTGCTATTTCAGAGAGTGAAATCAAGCCTTTACTGTGAAGCTGTTTTCCTGGTTGTACTGTGTGTGAATCAAGAGAGAGCTAGAATCAAAAACACCTTTAGCTGAGTGATATTTTTCATCTTGTAAATTGAACAGAGTGTGTTTTGTTCAATAGTGAGCTAAGTGTGAGTAAACTGTATTTGATTCTAATCATATTATAGTGAATCCTTCCGGTGGTTGGAAGAAGGGGTGACGTAGGAGAGTTTCTCCGAACATCCATAAACAAATTGATGTGTTCTTTCATTTCTGTCATCTTTTCATTCTTCATCTTGAGCTTCAAACTCAAGTAAACAATTCTGCCTTGAATCTGCTTCAAGTGTTTACAAAAGTTTGCGTAGAATAGAAAGTGAATTAAATCCTTAACAAGATTTCTTTCAACCCGTTTTTCATAAGCCTTCATCAATAGCCAGACCCCCGTCTCTATCGATAAAGTCGATCCTATTAATGTTAGACCTGAGAGTACAAAAGAAGCTGATTAGAAAAAGATAGATAGAAAGGCGCGTAGCATTATTCGTTCATGAGTTGGTATAAATGTTGTGCACCATGTTGAGAACGAGACTACGACGTATGGTGTGTGGAGCAAACTTGAAGCACTCTACGCTGGGAGGTCAGTAAGGAATAAAGCAATACTGGTACGAAGGCTGGTGAATCGGAAGTACATTGATAATAAATCAATTGCTGAGCACTTGAATGAATTTTAGAAAATTTGAATCAGGTGAGTAATATGTAGATAAACTTTGATGATGAGGTGCAATCACTTTTAGTCCTTGGATCTTTTCCTACAAGTTGGGAGACACTTATTATTACTCTCAACAACTCAACACCAAATGGTAAAGTCAGCATGGCATTTGTCACAAGTTCCTTACTTGATGAGGAAAATTGAAAGGGGGATAAACCCTTTAAGTATGATATGTTGGTGACTGGTAGAGGAAGATCAAAGGATAATAGAAGTGGTACGAGTATGGGCAAGTCTAGAAGCAAGTCTAGAGCTTTAAAGAAAGACGGTGCTTGTCATTTGTTAGGATTGGTGTCGACTATAATTAACAACCTTCAACATTCAATTTGATATTAATCCTATGAGGGATTAAGATCTGTTTCTATTCTTCACAAATCTTCGAAAGCTCTTGAACAAGTTCAAGTGCGGAACAACAAGCTAGATTTGAAGCATCAGATAAATGAATACAAGCAACAAAAAGTAAAGAACACAGAGAGTTTTGTGGATGTTCGGAGATAAAACTCATACACCACCCCTTATTCCTCAATAGGAAGGAAATTCACTAGAAGATTTTGATTTATACAACAACTACACAAACCCAATCATAAAACACACAGACTTAACAACCGCATGCTTCTGAACTTCTAGCTAACTCTCTGTTGAACAGAACAACCTCTGTTTAACTTATAACACTAAAATTTACACAGAAAGAACAATAGATGAATTACACAGTAGTCTCAAGGAGAGTGAGTATTGCTCTTAGTGGTTCTAAATTCGTACAGAGCGTTCAGCAAGTGAGAATTCAAGAAGTGAGAGATTAATAGATAGAGTTGGCGTAAGCAAGAATGATAGAGAGATTCGTCTGTTGTCCTTGGATAGCTATTTTTACTTGAAGTACACCAACGGTCGAATTTTCTAATAAGACACTTTTCCTCAAACTATTGGACGGTCGCCAATAGTACGAGATAGTACATCAAAGATATTATCGTTGGGATCGTGGCCGTACCGGACTGATAGTGCGCCGAATATTCTCTGATATCTTGTTATCCTGGAAAGGTACAACGAGGGAAATTTTAATGATAATAACGTACGTGACAGTTATTCATTCGTTGTTTGAGCTGACTTGTCAAACTGTTGAAAACGAGAACTGCAGATGAGTTGAGTAGATAATCAGACGCTTCTTTAGACGTCTGATAAAGTCGGACAACGTCTGACTACGTTCTTCTTTAGACCACGTCTAATAAAATTAGACGACGTCTGCTCACGCATTACTTCAGGCCACGTCTGCTCGCTCATTACTTCAGACCACGTCTGATGTAATTAGACGACATCTACTCGCGCATTACTTCAAACGTCTGATGTAATTAGATGACGTCATATTTTTTAAGTATCAAAGGTATAATACCGATACCGTACCAAAAATAAGGTTTACCGAAATTAAGTTAAAGTAAATGTATGAATTTTTTGTATACCGAAATTAAGGTATATCGAAAAAAGGTATACCGAAATCAAGGTAAGGTAAAGTTATGCATTTTTTGCATACCTAAATTTTAGGTAAGGTATAAGGTATGGATAAAATATTAAGGTATATCGTACCGACCCACCTCAAAATTAGACGACGTCTACTCGCGCATTACTTCATACCACGTCTGATGTAATTAAGCGACGTCTACTCGCGCAATACTTCAGACCACGTCTGATGTAATTAGACGACGTCTGCTCGCGCATTACTTCAGACCACGTCTGATATAATTAGACGACGTCTACTCGCGTATTACTTCAGACCATGTTTGATGTAATTAGAGGACGTCTACTCGCGCATTACATCAGACCATGTATGATGTAATTACACAACGTCTGCTCACACATTACTTCAGACCACGTTTGATGTAATTAGAAGACGTTTGCTCGTGCATTACTTCAGACTACGTCTGATGTAATTAGACGACGTCTACTCGCGCATTACTTCAGACCATGTCTGATGTAATTAGACGACGTTTTCTCGTGCATTACTTCAAACCAAGTTTAATGTAATTAGACGATGTCTGCTCGCGCATTACTTAAGACCACGTCTAATGAAGTTAGACGACGTCTGAATAGTCATACTTCTGTACATATGTACCTACACAAAGGTAAATTACCCAACTTAGTTTTATTCATATCACATCATCAAAACTATGTTGTACATATTCTCTTAAATTAATTAATTATTTATTTCTTAATGAATTTTCTCTTTTCTTTATTTAACTTAATCTAACACCATTATTATGGAAAAATGGGTCATTGGAAAAACGAGTGCTAGAAATTTAAAAATGATAAAGCAAAGGGTACGGTGAATCCCTGAGAAAAGAAATAATAGCGTGTAGATATATCTGCTTATGCTTCAGATTGTGAACTGACGTATGCTTCTAATTGTCAAGACTCATGTCTTAGCACATCTTCAAATGAAATAGCATGAATTGTTGACACAGGTTCCTAATTCCATATTAGTCCACACAAAGGTTACTTCCAGTCCTACAAAGTTGGTGATTATGGTGAGGTTCGCATGGGTAACAGTGGTGTGTCCAAGATAGTTGGTCTTGGTGATGTTAGAATCAAGACAAACATGGGCTATTTCCCGACATTGAGAGATGTAAGACATTTTCCTGATTTGAGAATGAGTTTGATTTCAATAGGTAAGATCAATGATGGAGGCTACCATAATGTTTTAGTGGTGGAGCATGGAAGCTAAGCAAGGGTTCATTGGTTGTTACACGAGGTAAGAAATGTTGTTCCTTATACAAGACAAATTTGAAAATTGTCTATGATGCAGCATATTATGTTGTGATGGAGTCATCCTCTGAGTTGTAACAAGAGACTAGGTCACATTAGTGAAAAGGGGCTGAATGTTTTGATCAAGATGAATGAGTTGCCGAATCTCAAGGATTCTCATCTTGAAAATTATGAGCATTGCTTGAAGGGTAAGAAGAACAGAGTCTCCTTTAGTAAGTCGAAAGTGGAATTGAAAAAGAATGTCCTGGAACTTGTCCATACAAATGTTTGTGGTCCTATGAAGATTAAATCCATAAGTGGTGTTTCTTATTTTGTAACCTTCATAGATGATGCATCTAGGAAGGTTTGGGCCTATGCTATAAAGTTCAATGATGAGTTTTCAGCAAGGTTTGAGGTTTTTCACAAGCTGGTTGAAAAGGAGACAGGAAGAAAACTAATGAGGGTGCAGTCAGATAATGGGGGAGAGTGCATAGGCTCATTTGATAATTATTGTTGAGAGTAGGGTATTTGACATGAACATACTGTGCCCAAGACTCCACAACAAAATGGAGTGGTAGAGAGGATGAACAGAACAATGTTAGAATGGGTGATGAGTATGTGCTCCCATGCCAAGTTGGTTAAGCATTTCTGGGATGAAGCCATGAGCACTGTAGTGTGTGTGATCAACCGTTCTCCCTTCAAGCCATTGAATAATAATGTGCAGAAAGCGTCTGGTCATGTAAAGATGTTAATTATGACTAAATAACTATATTATTTTGTCATCTACCTATTAATTATTTAAACCTATAATTCAACATACTTAAATCTTTATGATTATAACACACATTAATAACATTATGATAACTAGCTAAGTTTCCGTACATTTGTACTATTAAAAATAAAATAACAATTTTATTTTCGTCAATCCAGCAACATATTCCTTAATACCCAACTATCTCTTCTTTACCCAGTTTTATCAACTCAATTCGGTCGACCAACAATCTTATTTTCACCCACTTACAAACTCAATTTCGTTAGTCAACATATTATATATTACTCAACCATCTCTTCTTTACCGAAATTTATCAACTCATTTTGGTCAACCAACAATCTTATTTTCATCCACTTATAAACTCACTCTATATTACTCAATCATCTTCTCTTTACCGAGCTTTATCAATTAATTTCTGACAAACAATAATATTATTTTACCCACTTATCAACTCATTATCAACTCACACCCGTCAACTGACCAACCTATTCTATAATCATTATTTATAATTATTACAAATTTACACCGGTGAGATTCGTACCCTCGATATTTATTATGGAGAATGAACATTTAACTATTACACCATAGAAGATTATTGATTTATTTTTATAAATTTATGTATGAATATATAATTGATATGACTAACAATTATATGTATATAATAAATTATATAAACAGATTAAAAATATTATTAGTTTAATTATTTAAAATGTTGAGATTATATTATTAGAAATTTCACGTCCATCAATTTTAAAGTTAATTTTAAAATATAAAATGGAATTAGTCTAATTAGTTAAATTGTTAAGCTTATATTGTGAGGTTTCAAGTTCAAAACTTGTGTATAGTACTTTTTTTCATTTGTCAAGTTTATGGGTGGGCGGGTCTTGGTCGACCTAAATATTCATTTACTCTCACATATATATTCAAATTAATCACAACTCTCCACCGTAAAATCCAAAAACTTAAAAAAAATTATTATTATTATTATTATTATTATTATTATTATTATTATTATTATTATTATTATTATTATTATATAGGATGTGATGGGCTAACTATATCAAACCTTGTGTAAGGGGAACTATTTATAATTTAGATTCTTCAAAATATATAAAAGTTCTAGGACGCTTGTTGGGTTGGAATTATTTTATTAATTATAAATCAATAACATTATCCAATTCTCTCTCATTTATTATCCCACTCAATTAATTAATTAAAATATTAAATTAATTTTTATTTTAAATTATTCTTTATTATTTATTATTATATACTTGTCGATCAAAATTTTAAATTATTATTTATTATTATATAATTGTCAGGTCATAGGATAAGCCTAACAAGTCAACGAATATGGAAACTCATTTAATAAAAAATGAGTTTATTTAGTTAAATTTATTGATTATTTTAACATAAAATATAATTTAGGATAGAAAAAATAGAATATTATATATTAAGTTTTTTTTATCAAATGTATTATAATCTTAAAACTTATTAACCATCATTTAAATAATCCGGAACCGAAGGTTAGTTTCTGTCTCATAACCTTTAAGAAACTTAACCATTAACATTTTAATTTAGTCAAATTCTAGTGTGCGTAATTATTTGCTATTTCTACTTTCTAATTTCTAATTCTGAGTTAAAATTGATTTCATCTTGTATTTTGAGTTTTGTTTAGATTTTAAAAAGAAATCTCTCTCATATTTCTGTTATTTTAATTATTAAAATTATATAATTTATCAATAAAAACATTATTATTTTATTTTTATTAAACTTTAATTTTAAATAAAAAATATTTTAATAATTTATGTTAAATAAATCTCAAAATAACATATTTTTTTTAATAAAAGTATTTTTTTTTTTTTTGAAGAAAAATGATTGGAGAAAAAATTTGAAAAAGAAAATAATATTGTATAAAGTGATTTATTATAGAAAAAATAAAATAATTTATCTATTTATTCTTTTTCAAATAAATTAATAAGATAAAACCTGCGAATTTTGGAAGTCAAAATGACCTTTCCAAATAAAAATGCATTGGTCTGCACTTGAAAAACAAATAATTAGATTCAAGATCTTATGCAAAATTCATTAAACAACAGTCAATTCATGATTTGATAGTTACAACTTGGTTCATTTAGAAATAATGGAATAATAGAATCTTTGATAATAAAATTGCGTGTACTTTAAAACTATAACAAAAAAATAAAGAAAATAAATCACGATTGAAATCTAGTTAATCAAGTTTAAAAAGAGAAAAAACAAATATGGTTATTTAATTCCCCAATTGTTCATCAAAATTAATAAAGATAATATAGTCATGGTAAATTCTTATTTATAAAACAGAGATATAACGAAGAATTAAATTTTTTATTTTATTTTAAAATCATTTAAACGTTATTATATATTATATATAGCATTATTATGTATATTATAAAATATATATATATATATATAAATAATATTAAATATAAGTTTATATAAAATTAATGAAAAATAATAATATATATAATTAGGAAAGAAAAATTAGTAAAATAAAATAAAAATTAATTAAAAAGATAAATTAATAATTATGATACGAGAGATAAATTAGTAATTATGAATAGATAATTATGACAAAAAAAGAAAAATTATTATAAAATATAATAAGCCTATGTGAACTGTGGTGAGAGCGTGAATGTCACCTTACATTTTATTTATTAAGCATCATTAGTTATATATAGATATCATACCCTTGCATTTGTATATGAATCATATTTACCAAATTAAAGATTGAATCACTAACCTGCTTCATCAATCGTCCGGAGTAGAAATGTGTGGGAACATTTATTGCCCTAACTTGGTTCATAATGCTAGGATAGTGTAAAAAAATTCATTTAAAGACTGCACTTGAGTTTGAAGAACAACTTTATTCTAAACTAGTTGAACTTGGTTGAAATCTAACACTTTAATTCTCTCTTGTTGTTCTACATACTCTACCTTACATCTATCAACTTCTTCGTTTTGTAGTGTATTCACTTTCTAATAATTTATAATTTGCAAAGCACTTACAGTTTCTTTGAGTGTATTTAAATTTGGTAGACTTAGAACAATGAATTGATAATGAAAATCAGTTAGAGTAATACAACTAAACATACCTTGAATTTTTCCCACCAAATGTTCTTAATGTCTTTGCAAATTTGATTCTTGTTCAAGTATGCCCCCTCCAATAACTCGTAATTATCCTATGTATCTTTTAAAATATCCGGATATAAGCTGCAAAAAAATACAAAGGTTAAAAATGAAGTCATTTTATATTTCTAAATCACAATATACACATAACTTAAATGAATAAACTTACTTCTCTCCAACAATTTCTATGTAGGTCTCCAACAATTTCTATGCAGGGTGAACCCGAAAGAAAGCGGTGTTATTTTTGGGTTCTTGATATATCTTTTTTTAACCCGAACGTGATTTATTAATATTATATTAAATTTGAATTCTAATTGGTCCGGAACAGGAGAACACCAAATTCGGTAGTAGAATAACCGAACAGCTAAAATCATACCAAAATGTGAAATTGACAAAATTATTTTTATTATATTTTAAAATATATTTAAATAATTATATTAAGTTTTAAAGTAATTTAAAAATGTATTTAAAAATTATTTATTATTATAAAATATATATTGAGACACTATAAATAATAATTAATGTTATTTTTTAATCAAACATAATAATTATATATATATATATATATATATATATATATATATATATATATATTAATTAAAAATTACTGAAATAAAAAAATGTTTGATAAAATAATTATAAAAATTAAAAAAACAAAATTAATAAAATATTTAAATAAAAAACAAAATTAAAAAAACTATTTAACTAAATATATTAAATTTTAAATTATTGAAAAATGTATTTTAGACTTATTTATTATTATAAACAAACATTAAGACTGTAAAATAATTTTTTTATTATCATATATTTTTTTATTTAATTACTTTTATATATATATATATATATATATTAATTTTAAATATTTTTTTTAATATTTGTACAATTATTTATTATAATAATTTATTATTATAAAAAATAAGACCATGTGTATACTTGAAAAGAATAATTTTTATTACTACATAATTTTTAATTATTTATATATATACATATTAATTTAATTTTTTTATATTTGTTTAATTATTTATTATAATAATTAATTATATTCAATTTATTTATTTTTGATAAATATTAATTCTATTATTAAATAATCAAAATTATTATAGATATATAAAATATAAAATTAATAAATTAATTAGTTAGTTGATTTTTTTTATATTTTTATTTTTTCAAATAATTATATAATAATGAGTAATAATAGATCCGAATATAACTTTATATATATATTATGGTAGGCTTAAAAAATAATAAAATATTTTTAATTAAAACGAGTAAATAAATATAAATTTTGTCATATTTTTTAATAATTAAATTAAAATTATATTGAATTAAATTAAAAAAAATTAAAAAATTAAAAGATAAAATCATATTTTTAACATAATATTTTTTTTTTATCTTTCTCTTAGCATGCTGATTAAAACTAATGTTGCCTTTCTCATATGGATTCAAAATATGGAAATATCTCTGATTTTGTTAATGATTCTAAAAACATATGGATTGACCCATCTATCATTTTTCCTCAAACATTCATCATGTTCTCAATAACATTCAAATTAATTATAACATTCTCTTTTTCACTAGTAACTTCTTCTCTTCTGCAACTTAAGAAATGTAATCACACTATATATTATATCTTTTCAATATTTTATGAACTTATTTTGAAATTTTAAATTACAAGACCTCAAATTGATGATACAATTTTTATTTGGAAAGAATCAAACTCAGGACTTATGACAGCCAAATCAGTATCTCGATTCGGAGCAAAATCAAGTTTAATTCAATTAATTATGTTCAATTCAAAATCATTATCAAAACTCAAGATGCATAACAAATTAAAAAGGAAAAAGTTTGTGAATATATATATATATATATATATATATATATATATATATATAAAAGATCATTTAAATATACGTATTATAAAAAATAGATTAATTTAGCCTTTATTAATAAATCATATTTAATTTTTATTTTTTAATTTATATATTTATTAATTAAATATTAATATATATTTTTTTTATTAATCAATCAATTCTTTATTTTATCTTTTTAATAAATTTTTTATTATTTTTGTATGAGTATTTATTAATAATTATTTTAATTTTATTTTATATATACAGGGACAGATCAATGAATTTGTATTGGGGTGGGCTTAAATTTTATGTATCAAAAGAAGACGTTATATTGTAGATGGTCAAAGAGTAGCAAAAAAATCATGTTTTATTGCGAAGTTCCGTCTTCACATTTTCGTTATTAAAAATGTTTGTTTCCTAGTAGTAAAAGTTATAACGTTAAAATTAAATAAATATTTTATTAAATAGTTATAGTGAAAATTATAAGAAAAATAGAAAACAAATTGAAATGAGAAAGCTCATTTTATATTTACCTCATCACTTGAGGGACTTGTTTGTTTATTTTGTTAGTACTTATAATGAGAAAGCTCTCAAAGAGAGGGTGTGGATTTTATATTCTTTTAACACCTAAACTCTCTACTATTTTTCTAATCTCTCCAAAAATTTTCTATTCTCTCAACACCTAAATTCTAAAATTCTCTACTATTTTTATAATCTCTCGAAAATATAATATTCAAAGCTCTCAATTATTCTCCATTTCTATTAATTACATAATTTAAGAAAATGGATATTAGGAAAGAGAATTAAAAAAAAATAATAATATTCTATCTCTTTATATATTAAATAAAAATAATTAAATAATAAAGAATTAGTAATATATTAAATTAATAAAATAAAATTATGTCTAAAAAAATTTCAAATAAAATGGAAAATTAATATATATATATATATATATATATATATTCTATATGAAATGGAAAATTAATATATATATATATATATATAAAAATAAATAGGGTATATATATTCTATATGGTATAGCATTATAAAGGAACATAGTTTTAAAATACGCGGTAAACCGTTTCGACCGCTAACCGGTTAGATGAACGGTCCGGTTTTTAACTATAATATCGTTACCTTAAGAACCGGTCAAAATCCGGTCGGACCGGACGGTTCGACTGAATATCCAAACCGGAATTTTCCGGTTCGAAAGGTTATCTTCTACCTGCTGATGCATTTCTCTTTCTCCACTCTATGATTGTGGGTGCTCCAGTCCGTTCCAAACAAACAGGGCAACCATCCTCCCCAAGACTACGATCGTACCAGTTCTGGTCCGATTAGTTCCAAACATGGCGGCAAGTGAGAACTCCGATCAAATATTAAAAATGGATTCGGCGGTATGTGACAGTTCCAAACAAATATCAAAGATAGCTAGTGAGAGAGAAAATGTAAGATCTATAGAAAAATATACAAAATTATAAATATTAATAATAAATAAATTTAAAATAAAATATATTAAATTATGTTGTCAGTTGTCCTTTCCCCATTGTCAATCAAATCTATAATTAATATTCATAACTTTTTTTTTTCTTTCTCATCCTTATCATATTTCTTTTTTCTCATAATCATTAATGTCTTAATATAATAAAAAATAGAAAATGGTCGTTGATCAGACCGATAGAACCGCTCAAACCGGTATTCGTTTAAGAATCCGAAACATAAACCGGAACGGTTTTCAAAAGCTTGGAAAGAATAAGAAGCAGGATGTTTGAATTTTTTTAATTATATATATACATTAAAAAAAATTAAAGGGTGGGTTGAAGCCCACCTCAACACTACATACGTCCCTCTCTCTCTATATATATTCTTAATAACAGAATATAAATTTATCTTTTCAATAATAAAATTCCTTAGACACAAAAATAAATAAATTATTAATTAAAAATTAAATAATAATAGTAACTTATTCATCCAATAATAAAAGAGTAATAATCAAATATTATATAAAATAATATTTTTTATTACTATAAGTCATAAAACAAAAATTAAATAAAAAAATTATTAATTTAATTTTTATTCAAATTAAATTAAATAAGAAAGAAAGAAATCTTTCACAAAACTACGAACAAAATTCATAAATAAGTTGTTAAAATTTCTTTAATGAAAATTTAAAAATTAAGAGAAATAAAAAACTGATAAAAAAAGATGAAATAAAAGAAAATGAAACTAATATAAAAATAATGAAATAAATTTACGAATGAAATAAATTTAAATGTTTTAATTAATGAAGAAGAGAAAAATATATAAATATTTAATTAATAAATTAAAAATTAAAAAATTAAAAATTAAATATGATTTACTAATAAAGACTAAATGAGTCTATTTTTTTTGTATAGTACGATATAATAAATAATTTTATATTAGTATATACGTATAAATGAGTTAATTGCACAAGTACATATGTCTAAATAAGTTTTTTTCATTTAAATTTTTTTAAAATTTTTTTTTATCGAAAACTTCTCACGTTACAACAAAATTTGGACTGTCACTACAATGAATGCGAATAATCAACATCACATAGATTCTTGCACAACCCATTTTTCAAAACTAACTAGTTTGGCTCACCAAAGTTCCTTATCTTATAAAATTTTGAATTCTCAACTTGGGCCACACCCAATGAGTTATTTAAAAAATATATATTATTTCCCCAAAAATGTCAAATTTACAAAATTTTTGTCTTTTTTGCTTGAATTTTGCATATATCAAAAGCATTGATTATCAAATTGGATTTTAGTATTCATAAATAACAATAATAAAAAACATTAATCTTTCTATCATATTCCCTTTTTAATCATTGGTTGAAACAAATAAATATTTATCAATGGTTAAATTTATAAATGTTGGAGAAGGTAAGAAGACACTTGAATGAAAACTTTCTTAGCCAATGAACGGTGAAATTTGATTAAATGGCCCTCATAAGAGGTCTAATTCCAAAAAAGGCCCCCGGTTGATAAAGTTGGCAAAAAGGGCCTTTTTGCCTTGTGAAAAGTCTGTAATACCCTCGCGCGCCTATTTTTCCGCTCAATTACGAGAAATGTATTTCTCGCATTTGGTATTTCTCGTATTTGGCTCAATTACGAGAAATGTATTTCTCGCATTTGGTATTTCTCGCATTTGGCTCAATTACGAGAAATGTATTTCTCGCATTTGGTATTTCTCGTATTTGGTATTTCTCGCATTTGGTATTTCTCGCATTTGGTATATCTGAGTATATATTGAGATTTGGACATTTGTAAAATATATGAAAACGGCTAAGGTTTCGAATCGATCTACAATAAACTACGAAAGAACAATCTCCAATGGAGGACGCTATCGCGATGCATTCATCTTTGGATATCAGATTAACACACATACATGACGACGATTCAAGACAAGAACGCCTTATCATCGGAGGCTCCACTTGCCCCATCATCGTCGAACGCAAAGTTCGCTCCGACCTTGACACCACACTTCCAAAGCCTTGTATGTATTCTCTAGCTAGATCTTGTTCTTTCAAATTATCAGATCTTTGAGATTGTGTCTTTTTTCATCAAATATGCAGACTTGGCTAGAGGGTCGACTGCTCCTGATATTGACCATCCACAAGGAACAATAGAGCACCCTCAATATGGCATGAGTGTCCTCCAACAACATGATTCCTTATTTGATCAAGATGACAATGGAATAGTCATCTTTCGGCGCCAGGACTTGCGTTGTCTAACAATGACAATAGACTCAATTACGAGAAATGTATTTCTCGCCTTTGGTAAATATTCTCCAACCACGAACCCTAAATTTAGGTTTCTCATATAAATACTCTAAAATTTAGATTTTCAAATGAAATTTTCAATTTTGAAATATGGGTTCTTTAGATTTTGATGATATTGTTTGAGATGCAGATTTGCGTCAACTGGGTTTCAATATTATTGTATCTCTTGTAATGTCTATGTTTTTTATAAACGGAGCTATGAGTTATCCTTCTCTTCCTTTGAGTATTTTCTGCTTTTAAATCAACCAATCTTGTGAAATTGTATCCATTTATAACATATTTTTTGATGCATGAAGAGATGGATACCTTCTTCATTCTTTCCTATATACATAGCCAACATCCATAAAAACAAACATGGAAGTGATTCTGGAACTTATGATACAGAAGGAAGGTACATGCCAGTGAACTTTGAGAACATGTTTAGCAAGTATGTACTCACTATACCTGATAGGCTCACTTTTGGGGAGATGTGGGCGATGACTGAAGCAAATCGAGTAGCATTGGACTTCTTTGGATGGTATGTATGAATTATGAACTAGAAAGAAGAGATTTTTGTTTTCCTTTGGTATTATTTTAATATTGAAATCGCTAAACAGGTTTGCGGCTAAGGTGGAGTGGATAATGTTGTATGTTCTAGCTCGGGATAGTGAAGAAATGTTGTCTAAAGAGGCAGTAAGGTGTTTTGATGGGAGTTTGTTTTATTACATTGCAAAGATGCAGATGAGTGAAGGGAAGATGTACTAAGAAGAAGATGAAGAACTTCTTAGTCTTGTTTGGTGATAATAATAATGATAATAAAGTGTACTACCAGACAAGAAGAAACAAAGTTTTTTCTGCATTGTGTTTCAATATATTATATGTTGCAGTAATATATCTTGTTACCACCAATATCTCAAATCTTAAAAAGGAATGATCCAACTTGTAATGAGCAAAGCATATGCATAAAACCAAAACCAAATCAATAAAAATCACAAAAATTGAAAGGGTATATGATTCTAATCTCAGTTGTGAATCAAAAAACAAAATTGACAAGTTTTTAAAAGCAAAATAGTCCCCCGGCTTTATCAGACAATAGCATTGGCAGCACTTGCAATTCTGGGTCATAAATCAGCACATTCCTTCCCAATTGGACCAGTAATGGCAGAACCTGGTTTTTTTACTATTAAACAAATAATTGTGAGTGAATGAATGAGGCCTAAAGATGATATAGTAATTTAACACATTTTGAGACATTTTTACCTTTAATTTCTCCCTTAGGATTCACTATCACGCCAGCATTATCTGCATAGTAACAACATATTTATCAACCAAGATATTTACATATTACAATCAACAAATTTCATATAAAAAAAAACCGAGAAGTAGGTAAGACTTAGAACGCAAATAAGTGAGTATAGTGTTTCTAAATACATCATTCATCATACCATAAACTCTATTCATTATCCCTAATACTATTTCTTTAATATTAGTGGGTATATACAATACCCAAACACCCTTGAAAACCAATACTAAAGAAAAACTATTTCTAAATCCTCAGCATAACAAATAAGAGATTGTATCAATTAGATCGTGAAAAGAGTGTGTTTTTGTCTAACTGTTCTAGTAAAGTATAACAAAAAATTGGTTAAACAAGTAACAAGTTATAACACAAAACAAAATCAGAATCTACTAAATCACCTTCAAAATACATGAACACTCCATCCTTTCGGCGCCAGGGCTTGCGTTGTCTAACAATGACAGTAGGCATGACCTTCTTTCTCAAATCAGGTTTCCCTTTCTTCACCGTCGCCATAACCATATCTCCCACACAAGCAGACGACAATCGATTCAAACGACCCTTGATCCCCTTCACTGATATGATGTAGAGATTCTTCGCGTCGGTATTGTCGGCATAGTTGACCGTAGCCGCCACAGGAAGACCCAGTGACATGCGGAACTTGTTTCCCGCCGATCCTTCGCGACCTGAAATGTGTTGTTTTTCAATATTGAATTACTATCAAGTATCAAGCATGTAGTTAACAGAGAATTGTATAGAAGATGAAAAAACTAACCTCGCTTCAACATTTTGGCAGCTTCAGAATACAAGGACAATGTGAAATTAGGGTTTTAGAGTATTTATATGAGAACCCTAAATTTATGATTCGTGGCCAGATAATACTTATCAAATGCGAGAAATACCAAATGCGAGAAATACATTTCTCGTAATTGAGCCAAATGAGAGAAATATCAAATGCGAGAAATACATTTCTCGTAATTGAGCCAAATGCAAGAAATACCAAATACGAGAAATACATTTCTCGTAATTGAGCGGTAAAACAGGCGCGCAAGGGTATTACAGACTTTTCACAGGGCAAAAAGGCATTTTTTGCCAACTTTATCAACCGTGGACCTTTTTTGGAATTAGACCTCTTATGAGGGTCATTTCATCAAATTTCTCAATAAACGTGGATTAGCTATTATAACCTCAATATTAAAATCCCACGATTTTGCATCTCTCCTTTATAAAAGAAACATTTATATCATTTATGTAAATATCAATTTTCTTTTCTTTTTCTTTTTTCCTTATTATTTTTCTTTTATTTAGTTTTATTTGAATTTATTAATACAATTTAATTATTTAATTTATCAATTAAAATATAATTATTTTACTTTTATAAAATTTTAAATATATATTAGAATTAATCAATCAATTCACAAAACCCGACTATCCATATATTAAGATTATCTCCATCTCACCTCTAAAATAGCAAATATGAGTTTTTCCACTCCCATCCATCTAATTCAAAATCCAAAATCCCTTTATCATCATTCTCTTTCTTCTAAATGCAAATTTGGTATTTGTTTGGTTCAAATACTCTATTTTTTAAAAATATAAATTGGTATTCTAATTATTAATATAAATTAATATTTTATATTAACTTTTTTTTATATGTTTAATTTTTTCTTTTATTCTATATTTTATTATTATTTTTCACTTGTCATAAATTTATAATAATACAAAATAATAATAAAAAATTAAAAAATAACAAATAACAAAACAATTTTCCTAATATAAAACACAAAAATTAAAAACAATAATTTGTTACAAGAAATTAAAAAATCACATTCAAATTATTAAATAATATTCAAAAATAAAAATAATATTTCTCACAATAATAAAAAATACATGATAAATAATTTATGTTTATTTAATATGTTTAATTTTTTTATATTTATAAATTATTAATCTATATCATAATTTTTTTTTAAAATTTAAATTTTAAAATCAATAAATATATATTAATATTGAAAAAGTTAATGTAATATGAATTATTGTTTAATTTGAGATTTAATATATTTATATTTTAAGTTTGAAACTAAGTTATTAGATTTACGATCAATTAAACAATATTTTAAAAAAAAAATCAAACAAGTTCTAAATAAAATTTGACAGGACAAAAATCAATAATTTCATATTAAAATCAAATTTATAGATCTGTTTCTAGATCTGAGAGAAAAGAGAAAGATTTAGGGTTAGAGGAGGCTCAGATCTACTTAGAGATAGAGAAAGAAAATTGTTTTCCCAACCATGGCTGCAACAGATCTAAGATTTGTTGCCTCGCCAAGACACGGGTTACCTCTTCTTCTTCTCTCTTCAAAACCCAATTGAACTACAGATAATCATCTTCACTGCCTCAATTCAATACTAAGTTCAGGGTTAATAGGAAATCCGCCAAGTACGATTCATACCAGCATCACTACTAGATCTATCCAATTTATTCTTCATATAAATGAAATGGAAAGAACAGTTGAACATGCAGCACCAATCATACATAAAGAAGAAGAAGGAAAAAAAGTTTGATATCCAGCTAGTAGCAATAAGGTGGAGGAGACAGGAGATTACAGATGAAATCAAACAAGATGTGTGTTTGAAAGATAGAAACGCACGCAACCGGAGAGTTGTTGACTATGGAAGAGGAGATATCTGATAAATCATCGGCTCCGGTACCGGAAAAAGTCTCCGGAAGAAGGAGAGGCAACTACTCTCAAGAATCTTCCGATCCCCTTCTATAATGCCTCATTCATGAGTTCCCAACAACTCAAATACTCCAACACACTATCCACATAATTTATATCACTAACACATTTACAATTTTGCCCTGGTTAGCAATTGATGTTTTTTTGAAAATAAAATGTAAATTTATTTTCTTAATATTAAGAATCTTCTTTCCAAATTTCTGAAGAGTATGTTGTTAATAAAGTACTAAATTTAAAATTAGAAGTATTAGTAAAAAAAATATTTTAAAATGAAATAAAGGTTATTAAACTAATTTAATTTATTGATTTAGTTATTTGACTAATTAGAGGATGATTCAAAAATTGGGGGAAATTTGATTAAATAACCTCAAAGATGAGGTTATTTGATCTGGTGGTGATTTAATAATTAAATTGCGCTTGTGGTCTTTTTATTTTATTTTTTTTACGAAATTGCTCTTGTAGCGAAACGCTAAGGGACTTAGCGTTTCGCGAAGTGAAAATGTGTAAAATGTCCAGATTACCCTTACTATTTAATATAACCTCTCTCTTTTTTTCATTTCTTTTCTTCTCCTTCTCTCTCTCTTCCCGCTCTTCTCCTCCTTCTCTCTAAACTCCGGCGGCGATCTCGTCGGCGATCTCGGCGGCGACGGGTCAAAATCCACTATGAGCTCCACGACGAGCACGAGTACTGTTCCAATTGGTACATTTATTTTAAGCATGTTTATTGATGTGTTATTTAGGGTTTGCTTCCCGTTTCGCTAAGTGTCTAGCGATTCGCGAAGGCCTTACCGTTTCGCTAGGTGCCTAACGATTCGCGAAGGCCTTCCCGTTTCGCTAAGAGCCTAGCGATTCACGAAGTATTAATTATCCGTTTCTAAATCAAATCATGTTTTTTTATTGCAGCTGAAGTTTTCGTTTTCTATAATGGAGAGTGGAAACTTGATGCTGATGGAATACTGTATTTTGATGCATCTTCAATCAAAACATTTAATTTACCCTAAAGTACTCGTTATGCTGAATTACTTGATATACATTACGATAGACTTAATGTGCATAAATCTACATACGATTTAGTGCTCCAAGTCAAGTATGATATTCCGAATATCAGAAATCCAAAACCTGTTTTTATTGATAATGATGAGGATTTGAACACATATTTATCACGCTTGATTTGGGGTCGAACCGTGTCACCATTGTGTGAATCTATAGTAAAGAAGTCAACATTTACTAAAAAAAAGATACCACTACTTACATACCCAACTCAAGAAAGTATACTACCACCACAACTTACTCAAAAAATTGTACCACCCGTTGTACCCTTAGAATTCTTTGTTGAAAGTCAAAATGAAGCCGGAGAAAACTCTTTGCCTCAGATCCCACTTACTCAGGACTTGCATGTTAATACTGGTGAAAAGGCATCAGTACCTATACAACCAAGTGCAAGAAGATCATCAATTGGTACACCAACTAGTGCAAGAAAGGCATCAATGGGTACACCATCTAGTGCAAGAAGATCATCAATGGGTACACCATCTAGTGCAAGAAGATCTTCAAGGGTACACCATCGACAGACCCGACAGACACATCACAGCCAGACCCCTCATTTGCGATGGCATTAACTAGTGAAACCGTATTGGAAGTCGGTTCGTTGTTTGAAAATAAAAAAGAACTCCAACTTGCTCTATATAAATATGCGATGACCAACTTCAACCGTATTGGAAATATTTCATGAGACTTGGCTCTAATGAGGCTCATTAGATATATTTTTGGCATTAGATGCACGTAATTAGACATGAAGTCTAACTCAGCGGAGTTAGACGTGCAGTCTAATGAATTCCCTAATTAGACGTGCAGTCTAACTCGTGGAGTTAGACGTGCAGTCTAATAGATATCGAAATTAGACGTGTTGTCTAACTCGTGGAGTTAGACGTGCAGTCTAATAGAACTTGAAAGTTAGACGTAAGTCTAACTACTGCAGATAAGTCTGAGGTAGAACCAGAATTAGACGTGCACTCTAACTCAGTGGAGTTAGACCTGCAGTCTAATGGTTTGTAACAATTAGACGTGTAGTCTAATTGTTGAAAGTTAGACGTAAGTCTAACTCCTTCATATTAGTCTGAAGTGATTGTAATTAGACGTAAGTCTAATCCCATTAGACCACGCGGTCTAATGGATTATGCTCTTAGACGGGGATGTTTGATTTCATTAGACGAGGTCGTCTAACTGAAATACGTCTAATGCTAAGCTTAAGCAGTATGCTTAAAGCTAGCACCCGCCTACCCACGTGCTATAGCTGTACTCTACTCCTGCTCCACTTTCTAGAGAAGATCAGTACGATAGCTATATGCAACCAACCAACGAATGCCACGTAAGAGAATTTCCCTCATATTAATTGTTTTGCGGGTACATCTCTGATGGAATATTCGGCGCACTACTAGTGGTGTACGGCCACGATCCTTGTGCTTAGAACCTGCTGTGTACAATGGAGGCTTTCCAATAGAAGAGTGCCACGTATAATTCTAAAGATTTGACTGTTGGTCTTTGCCCAGTATTTATCAAATCCTAAGGACAACAAATGAATAACCAGATTTTACAGAAAGCCTTAACGAATCTACAATCTTGCTTGCTGATATTTTCAGAGAGAGAAATCAAGCTTTTGAATATTCATACTGTGAAGCTGCTTTCCTAATTGTACTGTGTGTGAATCAAAAGAGAGAGAGCTAGAATCAAAAACACTGTTAGCTGAGTGATATTCTTCATCTTGTAAATTGAACAGAGTGTGTTCTGTTCAATAGTGAGCTAAGTGTGCGTAAAATGTATTTGATTCGAACCATTTTAAAGTGAATCATTCCGGTAGTTGGAAGAAGGGGTGACATAGGAGAGTTTCTCCGAACATCCATAAACAAACTTCTGTGTTCTTTCATTTCTTTCATCTTTTCATCTTTCATCTTGAGCTTCAAACCCAAGTAAACAATTCCGCATTGAATCTGTTTTCAAGTGTTTACAAGAGTTTGCGTAGAATAGAGCAAATTAAATCCCTAACAGGATTTCTTTCAAACCGTTTTTCATAAGCCTTCATCAATAGCCAGACCTCCGTCTTTACGGATAAAGCCGATCCTATCAATTGGTATCAGAGCCTTATTTCTATTCTCAAGCATCAAGAACCTGAAGCATGTCTATCATCAATGAAATTCCTATTCTGTCAAGGGACAACTGTGAATATTGGATGATGAGAATGCAAGCTCACTTGGCTGCTCTTGATTGTGATATGTGGAGCGTCATTACTGATGGCCCCATAAAGATTTTGAAGCAAAGAAGTGAGTGAACTACTGAAGATAAGATGACCAACAACCTGGATAATGTTGCTAGGAATATCATGTATCAGTCGATCAACATGAACGTGATCTATGAAATCAAGTCCTGTTCCTCAGCTAAAGAGATATGGGATAAGTTTAATCAGATCTACGGTAGAGGTAGTCAAGCAAAGAAGGACCAAAAAGCGTTCATGTGTAGTGAAAACAAATCTAGATGGGCCGATAGCGATTTAGAGGAGTCTCCTGCTGAAAAAGAGAATGAAGGCGTTACATGTTTGATGGCAGATGACCAATCCAAGGTAAATGATATCTCAGCACCAGAATTTACAAACGAGGAGTTAACTAATGCACTCAATGAAATGGCCATTGAGTACAAGAAGTTAACTACTCTTTTTACGAAATGAAAGTGAAATATGAATCCACTGTTCTTTCCTCCAACAAAGAATCTGAATCAAACGTTTTTGACGAAAACATAGCAGAGATCTCATCTAAGAATGAGATGCTCAAAGAACAGATTCAAACTCTTTCATCTGAAAACAAGAGATTAAACTATGTAGTCAGTGCATGGACAAGGTCCGAAGATGCTATCAAACATCAGATTAGTATGTTAAAACCTGCTGGATCTAGATCCAAATTGGGAATTGATAGCAATGACCCTAACCTATCATGCAAAAAGTCAAACTCAGCAACTGACAAGTTTAAGCTTATAAGCTTTGTCAAAGGCAGTATGACTGACATTGAATCTAATCCTATTCATGAAGAAGTAGCTTTTAAAAATGAAATAATTTATGTTCCGCCGAATGTTAGCTGGCTTAAGAATAAGCTAGAAGCAGCTAACAAGTCTGGCAATCTAAAACCTGACTCTAAGTCAAGCAGTTTTAAAAGAAACTCTTCTTCAAAAGCTAAAGGACTAGTGGCTAACAGGAAGTCATCTACTAAGTCAAAATGTTATGCATTAATCACAGCACAAAATGGGAAATCCATCAGAATAACTCAAATATGGATTCCTAAGGGACTAATTGACCGAGGACCCAATTGAAAGTGGGTACCAAAAGATTGTAAATACTTATTTATGTAGGTACAAATAAACGAAGGGATGGAGGAATCTGTATGGTATCTTGATAGCGGATGTTCCAGGCATATGAGAGGAAACAGACGACTTCTTAATGATATATCAGATTGCTCTAGACCTAAGATTACCTTTGGTGACAACAAAAAGGGTAAGACAATGGGTAAGGGTAAGATTATCCATGGTAATCTAACTATTAATGACATGCAACTTGTTGACAATCTGTGCTATAACTTGATCATCATTAGTCAGTTATGTGATAATGGCTTGTCAGTTGATTTTCAAACTCACTCATGTCTAGTTAAGGACCAAGATGGAAATACTCTGTTAACTGGTAGTAGAGTAGGAAACTCATACAAAATGAATTGGCAAAAAGAGTTATCTGATCCTATGTGCATGATTGCCAAGAATGACCAGAAATGGTTATGGCATAAACGTTTGAACCATTTAAATTTCAAAACCATCAACAACATTTGCTCAAAGAATTTAGTTATCACAATCCAGTCGTTGCCTAGAACTTTTACATATGGATCTTTTTGGTCCAATTCCTGTAAAAAGTGTAGGAGGAATGAGATTTACCCTAATTGTTATTGATGATTTTTCTCGATTTACATGGGTTGCATATTTATCATCAAAAGATAAAACTGCTGAAAACTTGATTAGAATATTTAAAGGAATTCAGAATCAGAAATCCTTGAATATTGCATGCATTAGAAGTGATCAGGGAACTAAGTTCACCAACAGATACCTATCATCCTATCTCGAGGAGACTGGAATTAGACACGAGTTGTCTAGCGCCAGAACTCCACAGTAAAACGGCATTGCTGAGAGAAGAGTAAGAACTCTGAAGGACGCAGCGAGATCTATGCTAGCTGAATCAGACGTACCTCAGAGGTTTTGGGCATAAGCCATAAGTACTGCTTGCTATACACAAAATCGGTCAATAATTAACAAACGTTTTGATAAAACTCCATATGAACTGTACTTTGGAAGAATTCCTACAGTTTCTTATTTTAATATATTTAGGTGTAAATGTTTTATCCATAACAATGGAAATGTTTATCTAACCGCTTTTGATGTTAAAGTAGATGAGGGATTCATGTTGGGATACTCATCAGTAAGCAAGACTTACAAAGTATACAAAAAAGAACACAAACTGTTGAGGAATACCTCCATGTAGTTTTTGATGAACCTGTTGAGAGAAAATCCATTGAATCCATTGATCTTGCTGACAAACTTAAAGCGACTAGTCTTGAGTCTGTAAGTGAAGAAGAAGAAACTCTGGACAAACGGATTGCTCTATCTGATCCAGTGGCTAATCCGGTTGAAGCTCAACCAGACGTACAAACTCATGTTCAACAAGAAGTTGAAAGTTTAGACGTCGCGGAGTCACCAGTTCAGATGACCAATCCCTTTAGATCCAACTTCAGATGGAACAGAAATCATCCACCAAAACTGATCATCGGAAATCCTTTTTCTCCTTGAAGGACAAGACGTCAATTGATGGATGAAATGGCCAACTCCGCATTTATTTCTCAGATTGAACCCAAGAAAATTGGTGAAGCTGTAGTTGATCCAGATTGGATCAATGCTATACAGGAGGAATTAAACCAATTTGTGTGAAATAAAGTGTGGTATCTTACTCCTAGACCAACTGATAAGTCAGTTATAGGAACAAGATGGGTCTTTAGAAACAAGTTTAGTGAAGACAGTTTAGTCATTAGAAACAAAGCTCGTTTTGTTGCTCAAGGATATAGACAAGAGGAAGGTATTGATTTTGATGAGTCTTTTGCACCTGTAGCAAGACTAGAGGCAATCAAAATCTTCCTTGCATATGCATCATTTAAGAACTTTATGGTTTTTCAAATGGATGTGAAAAGTGCATTTTTAAATGGAAAATTAAGTGAAGAAGTATATATTGAGCAACCCCCCGGATTTGTAGATCATGTATTACCTAATCATGTTTATAGGCTTTACAAAGCATTGTATGGTCTGAAACAAGCTCCGAGAGCTTGGTACGACACATTAATTGAATTCTTGTTTGATCCTGATTTTGTTGTTGGAACTGTGGATAAAACCTTGTTTAGATTCACTAAAGACTCTCACATCTTACTTGTTTAAATATATGTTGATGACATTATTTTTGGTTCAACTAACCCCAAATTGTGTGAGAAGTTTGCTAAGCTGATGTAGGACAGATTTAAAATGAGCATGATGGGAGAATTAACGTTCTTCCTTGGGCTTCAAGTCTGTCAGTTAGAAAATGGAACTCTTATCAACCAGGCCAAATACACCAAAGAACTGCTAAAGAAGTTTGGTTTGGAGAACTGTTCCGCCGAAGCTACTCCAATGAGCTCTTCTAGTAAATTGGATAAAGATGAAGGTGGCCAAAGTGTTGACGTAACAATATATAGAGGACTCATCGGATCCTTGCTATATGTAACTACTAGCAGGCCAGATATTCAATTTGCAGTTGGTGTTTGTGAAAGATTTCAGGCTGATTATAAACTCTCTCATTTTACTACTGCTAAACGTATTCTTAAATACTTAAAGGGAACTCAAAATGTGGGACTGTGGTATCCGAAGGATTACAGTTTCAATTTAACTAGTTTCTCAGATACAGATTATGCAGGGTGCAAAATTGATAGAAAAAGCACAATTGGATCTTGCCAATTCCTTGGAGATCGTCTAATCTCATGATTCAGCAAGAAGTAGACATCAGTTGCCACGTCTACAGCTGAAGCATAGTATCTTACTGCTGGCAGTTGTTGCTCTCAAGTTCTATGGATTCAACAAAAGCTCAAAGACTATGGGAATGAGACTGATGAATCTCCAATTTTCTGTGACAACACGAGTGCTATCACAATCACCTACAATCCAGTTCTGCATTCTCGGACAAAGTATATTGAAATCAGGCATCACTTCATCCGAGAACACGTCAATCAGAAGAAGATTCGTCTTGAACATGTTTCTACAGATCAACAAACTACAGACATTTTCACGAAACCTCTACCGGAAGCTAAGTTTTCTCATTTTAGAAACATGTTAGGTCTTGTTGATCTTTATTGATGTGATTATGTGCATAAATTGAGGGGGAACGTATTGCTCAAAATATAACTGAACAGACATGAAAGACATAGGTCTTAATACGTCCTAAGGATTCAGGGTTTGAGAAACACAGCTACTTAGACGTACGTCTACTCTAACAGTTTAATCTTCTTTGGAATCGTTGTCTTGGTTATATTAACCTGCATGGTTAGACGGATACGTCTAATAGACGGATATGTTTAATAGACGTTAGATGTTTTTACGTTATGAGCAAGAGGATGATCACGTCTAACCAGACACGCGTGTTGCACGTGATGTTATTGCATAATTAGACAAATACGTCTAATAGACGAATTTCCAAAAGGAAGTTGAAAATGTGAAAAGGAGAATAAACGTCTAACTACTGGTTTAATTAGACCCTTCATCTTCCGACTATTAGGACAGCTGTCCTTTGCTTATGTTTCTGCTCAAGTTCATTTTCCCGCCAAAAATCAAATCTGTCATTCCTCAAAAGAATTGAAGACACGTGTCTCTCAATACATAAAGAATGACTAATATTTCTGACAACTTTTGCTTGCACATTTAGTATTAACTGTTCGTTTTCATGATAATATTAAATGATATGTTTATTGGGAACAGACTTTTGAGTTCTTGACGGTAGGAATAATCATTAGATATTTTCTACATGATTAGACTTTGATATTTAATAAGTAACTCACTCTAAAGATAAGAGTTCTTCCATCTCTCTCTCTAGAATTCGAATCGTTTACGCCTTTGTTCATCAAGTCGAAATGTCTCTCTTCCGTCCAAAATCGATTCAAGTGGATTTCAAATCCGTATCCACGCTAAAATCTCCGGGCATGCTCAAAATGTTTGAATCTCTAAAAGCCTCCGGGCTGAGAAAGTTCCTCACCCCTCATGAACTCTATCACGAACAGTTGGTCCGTGAATTTTTCGATACAGCGGGCTTCTATCAGGACAAAATCATTGCTGTGGTCGTGATGGACCAAATGATCTACATCACCGAAGAATCATTCAGTATGTTTTTCCAGCTTCCAAACGAAGGTATTCATGAGTTTTCAACCACTCTGTCTGACATAATGTTTACAATGATGAAAGTCTTTTCTGATTCTCCTCAAATGGACATTCATGGAAAGATAATATTCCTGAAAGATGAGTTTGCACTTCTAAGCGATATCATCTCAAAATCTCTTCTCTTTAAAGAGTCCTCTTACAAGTACTGTACGAAGGTCTTTCAGATGATGGTGGCTATCACCAGGGGTGTTCCTGTCAACTGGACAAGCTTCCTCTTCGGAAACCTTGTCAGAATGGTCTATGCTCGGAAGACTATCTTCGGCTTTAATGGTCCTCTTAGTTCTTTCCTCTGCTTCCTTCTGAATGAACCTGGTAAGAGCTTTCACCTTCCTTCCAAAATTCTGAACAACCAAAAGGTTGTCGAATACGTTCTAAGGGTGAAGAGGCTCAAGTCCAAGAAAAGGAAAAGAGATGCCTCCAACCCTCCTCTAACCGCAGTCTTAGAGATTTCTTAGGTTGAAGTCTATCCTTTCTAGAGAAACGATTAGGAGGAGGAAGAAGAAGAAACGAAATTATTATCTTTTAAGATGAAGTTTTTGAGAATCTTTTGATAATGTTTTGATGCTAACTTATTTTGGTTTTTTTAGGAATAATGTTTTGTGTGTTTCTTCTGAAAACACTCATATTTGGTTGTTTATGAATATGATATTTTGTATGTTATATTTGCACGTAAACAGATGTTTATTTATACGATGAATGCGTATTTTGGTATATATATGCAGGCTTTCAGTTTCTTCTTCAAAAAGGGGGAAATTATTGGGTCAAATTATTTTGACTAAGTGTTGAAATAATTTAACTATTGGGATTTTGATGATGAAATGATTTATGCATTTTGATGCAGGTGTATCGAAATCATATTTCATGAGACTTGGCTCTAATGAGGCTCATTAAACTGATTTTGGCATTAGATGCACAAAATTAGACGTGCAGTCTAACTCAACAGAGTTAGACGTGCAGTCTAACTCAACAGAGTTAGACGTGCAGCCTAATGAATTTCCTAATTAGACGTGCAATCTAACTCGTGGAGTTAGACATGCAGTCTAATAGATCTCGGAATTAGATGTGCAGTCTAACTCGTGGAGTTAGACGTGCAGTCTAATAGATCTTGGAATTAGACGTGCAGTCTAACTCGTGGAGTTAGACGTGCAATCTAATAAATCTCAGAATTAGACGTACAATCTAACTCAGTGGAGTTAGACATGCAGTCTAATGTATACGGAATTAGACGTGTAGTCTAACTCAGGGGAGTTAGACGTGCAGTCTAATGTTTACGGAATTAGACGTCCAGTCTAACTCATTGGAGTTAGACGTGCAGAGTAATGTATTCGGAATTAGACGTGCAGTCTAACTGAGTGGAGTTAGACGTGTAGTCTAATGTATACGGAATTAGACGTGAAGTCTAACTCAGTTGAGTTAGACGTGAAGTCTAACTCAGTGGAGTTAGACGTGCAGTCTAATGGATTGTGAAAGTTTAACGTATGTCTAACTCCTTCACACAAGTCTAAAGTTGAACCGGAATTAGACGTGCAGTCTAATTCAGAGGAGTTAGACGTGCAATCTAATAGAACTTGAAAGTTAGACGTAAGTCTAACTCCTTTAGACAAGTCTAAGGTAGAACCGGAATTAGACGTGCAGTCTAACTCAGTGGAGTTAGACGTGCAGTCTAATGGTTTGTAACAATTAGACGTCTAGTCTAATTGGTGAAAGTTAGACGTAAGTCTAACTCTTTCAGATTACTCTGAAGTGATTGTAATTATACGTATGTCTAATCCCATTAGACCAGGCGGTCTAATGGATTCTGCTCTTAGACGGGGATGTTTGATTTAATTAGACGAGGTCGTTTAACTAAAATACGTCTAATGCTAAGCTTAAGCAGTATGCTTAAAGCTAGCACCCGCCTACCCACGTGCTATAGCTGTACTCTACTCCTGCTCCACTTTCTAGTGAAGATCAGTACGATAGCTATATGCAACCAACCAACGAATGCCACGTAAGAGAATTTCCCTCATATTACTTGTTTTGTAGGTACATCTCTGATGGAATATTCGGCACACTACCAGTGATGTACGGCCACGATCCTTGTGCTCAGAACCTGCTGTGTACAATGGAGGCTTTCCAATGGAAGAATGCCACGTATCATTCTAAAAGATTCGACTGTTGGTCTCTGCCCAGTATTTATCAAATCCTAAGGACAACGGACGAATAGCCAGATTTTACAAAAAGCCTTAGCGAATCTACAATCCTGCTTGTTGATATTTTCAGAGAGAGAAATCAAGCTTTTGAATATTCATACTGTGAAGCTGCTTTCCTAATTGTACTGTGTGTGAATAAAGAGAGAGAGCTAGAATCAAAAATACCGTTAGCTGATTGATATTCTTCATATTGTAAATTGAACAGAGTGTGTTCTGTTCAATAGTGAGCTAAGTGTGTGTAAACTGTATTTGATTCGAACTATTTTATAGTGAATTCTTCCGGTGGTTGGAAGAAGGGGTGACGTAGGAGAGTTTCTCTGAACATCCATAAACAAACTGCTGTGTTCTTTCATTTCTGTCATCTTTCATCTTGAGCTTCAAACCCAAGTAAACAATTCCGCTTTGAATCTGTTTCAAGTGTTTACAAAGGTTTTCGTAGAATAGAAAGCGAATTAAATCCTTAATAAGATTTCTTTCAAATCGTTTTTCATAAGCCTTCATCAATAGTCAGACTCCCGTCTCTATCGATAAAGCCGATCCTATAAAAAACAGTCTCCACTTATAATATTTTGACCATTTTTAGAAAATATTTTCCCCTTATTTTTATAAATTTATTTGTGAATTTTTATCTAGTCTTAAATATATACACTAGTAAAAATAGGCCCTATAGAGAGCATGAGTGGCGATTGGTCTAAAGACCAATCATTATAACCTTAACATAACGACGATTGGTTCCTTTTTCAATCGATACAAAAATGGAACCATCCTTTGCCGCGTTTTCGGAGTGTTAGTAGCGATTGGTCCCTAAACCAATCGCAATTCCTTTAGCATATTAGTGATTGAACATAGACCAATCGCTAAAAAGATTGGTTATAATATTTATATAATAATTATGATCAATTGAGAACAAATAATTGTTTAGAAAAGATTGAAATGAACAATTAATTGCCTTAAAAAGAGTTTCACTTGACATTTATATACTTATAAATACCAATAATACAAAATAAATTTAAGATTAACTTAATATAAAATATATATTATTTCTCAAACTCATATTGTGTTAATCAGTGTGGTTTGGTTTATCATTGATAATAGCATTTAAATCCATTAATTTGGGTTTTGGGTTAATTATTTCAGCTTGGTTTTAGAGTTTTCTTGTTTTTATTGTATTTTTATCATTTTTTTAACTAATCCGCATTTAAAATTATTATTTAAAAATTAATTCTCTTAAATTTGTTATTTGAGTTACTCAAATTATTACTTATTATTATAATGAGATTTTTTTCAACACTATTTATTTACCCTAAAGTTTATTTCATACAAAAATGTTATTAAATTTATTTTTTTTCAAAATTATCACAAAAACTGATTTTTATAAAGTTTTATTAAAAGTGGTAAAAAAAATTAAACTAATTGGGCTCGAACCATGACCAAAAGGTTATAATAATAAAACCAACATTATAGCAATTGGTACATTGACCAATCGCAATTACCATTATACTAGCAATTGGTTTGAAGACCAATCGTCATTCCTTAAGTGATACCAGCGACTGGTGTGGGTACCAATCGCCATTTCCTATTAAATCTAATTTCAACCAAGAGCCATCCCTGCTCCGCGATATTATTTTCCTCCGTCAATTTTATTTTCCTCCGATATTGGTTCAACAGATCCTCCGTTCTCCTTCGTTCGTTCAAGATCGGTTCTTCTCTTCTCCGCCGTTCGACAGATCTATTCAAGGTAGGTTACCTTCTTATCTTGAATTTATAATTAGGGGTTAGGATTTCTATGTTACCTTTGTTTCTAATTGAATGTATCTTGATTTTGCTATGAAATGGAATTTCCTTCTTATTAAAACTCTTGTATTTAACGATGTAGATTGATGGATTGTTTAATCTGAAATCTTGTTTGGAAATAAATAGGAGGGAAGCTAGTTTATCAAACCACAAAGAAGAAGGCTAGTGGTCCAAAATGTCCTGTTACTGGGAAGAGGATTCAAGGGGTAAGTAAAACCTAAGTTTGATCTTCATATTTGAGATATGTTATGAACAATCATTTGTTTTAGTTTGTATTGATTAAGGAATTGTGGGTATTGATTAGATTATAAGATTTGTCATTCTGGATTTATGGAAGAATCTATACTGGAGTTTGTATATAATAAAAAGAATGGCTATAAGATTCAATATAGTAAAGGAAAGTTCTATTAAGATTCAATAATTTTAATAGCTTGGTTATAAGATTCAATAGAGTAAAGAAAAGTTCTATTAAGAATGGCAATAAGATTCAATAGAGTAAAGGAAAGTTGTATTAAGATTCACTGATTTTTACAATTAAAAGGAAAATGGGTCTCTTTTAAACATTGCATTGAATTAAGGGTTGTCTATTCTTCTTTTTTCTTGTTGCTGTATATTCCTCATCTGAGACCTACAGAGTAAATGTTTGATTAAATGAAACTTGTTTTTATTTGCTTCATTTAAATGTTTTATATATTGATTCTTCTAGGAAATTAAAGGAGAGCAAATACTACAAGATTAGCAATATTCATGGTCTTCTAGACTATCTTTTTGCCCCAAGCATCAGCTTCCTCTAAGTAAGATATTCTTAGTTCATTGGTATAGGTTTTTGATAAATATAAATTTTTTTATAAATATAAATTTAGATTTTGACATTGATTTAGATTTTGATAGATATGGATTTTTGATTGATAATAATTTAGGTTTTGACATTGATTTAGGTTTTGAAAGATATATATTTTTGATAGATATGATGAATTTAGGTTTTGACATTTATTTAGGTTTTTTTATAGATATGGATTTTTTTATAGATATTAATTTAGGTTATGATATGACTTTTTGATAAATATTCATTTTTGATAGATATTGAAATTAGTTTATGATATAACTTTTTGATAGATATGACTTTTTAATATTGATTTAGGTTTAGATATGGATAACCCTAATAAAAAATGGATGATGTATACAAAAAAACGACATCTACCAGAATATATTCAAGGAGTCGATTCTTTTCTTAGTTTTGCTGTGAATTCTGGCCGAATTACCAACATTGCATGTCCATGCGTTAAATGTGGTAATAGAGTATATTTAGACAAACAAGATGTAAGAAACAATTTGATTTTTTATGGAATAAGGAAGAGCTACACATTTTGGAATTGTCATGGAAAAACACGATGACGCAATGATAGGATTGATAGTAGAATTAATGTACAAATTGATGAAGATAATTTGGGAAAACTTCATATCGATGCTACAGTGGATGTAAATTTGGAGCGTAATGATTTTGATGGGGTTGTTTGTATGAGGATGGAGCAAATGAGGATGCTAAAAAATTCTACAGACTCTTAAATGAATCAAATGAAGCATTGTATAAAGGCTCCCGAATTTCTAAGGCGTCAACATTACTAAAATTACTCCACCTCAAGAATGTTGGACGATGGACAAATTCTTCTATTAACATGTTAAAATTGTTACAAAAAGAAATATTATCGGTGAATTCTAATCTGCACGATTCTTATTATCATTGTAAGAATTTTCTTACAGATATTGGTCTTTCTTATGAGAAGATAGATAGATGTAAAAATAGTTGTATGATGTATCGAAAAGATGACAAGATTTTGAATTCTTGTAAAGTGTGTGGAGTTTCTCGGTGGAAAACTGAAGAATTGAGTGGAGAACCCTAAGAAGAAAGTGAATGGAAAAACTAGACCCAATAAGGTGTTACATTACTTCCCACTAATACCGAGATTGCAAAGATTATATATGTGTTCTAAAAGTGCTCATTTAATGACGTGGCACAAAGATACAAGGATTGATGATGAAGTTTTGCGATATCCCGCTGATTCTTTGATATGGAAATCATTCGATAATTATTATCCAAAATTTTCAATTGAGCCTCGTAATGTAAGACTTGGTCTCGCAAGTGATGGATTTCAACCGTTTGCAAATGGAAAGACATCGTACAACATTTGGTAGTTGATCCCAATTCCTTATAACGTTCCTCCAACACTTTGCATGAACTCTTCCAATTTTATACTATCCATATTAATTCCGGGTCTAGATAGTCGGGCAATGCAATTGATGTATTTTTACAGCCATTAATTGACGAATTAAGTGAGTTGTGGAGTAACGGCGTAGAAACTTATGACGTATTAACTTCTCAGAATTTTAAATTGCGCGCTAGTTTAATGTGGACAATAAACGACTTTCCTACTTATGCAAATTTGTCTGGATGGGGTACGAAGGGAAAATTGGCATGTCCATCTTGTAATAAGAACACTTGCTCCATGAGATTGATAAATGGTAATAAAGAGTGTTACATGTGTCATCGACGATTTCTCCCAACAAATCATAAATTTCGTAGACAAAAGGAATTGATCAATGGCACTATCGAATCGAGAAGTGCGTTCAATTATTATCAGGACATGAGATTCTTAGACAAATACGCGATTTAAAAGGTAGAGTTCTCACTCGAGATCCCACTAGAAAGGATATTATGAATCATCAAAATCGGGGTAACAATTGGAATAAGATGAGTATATATTCTTTGAATTACCTTATTGGAAAGATTTATTGGTGAGACATAATTTAGACGTGATGCATATTGAAAAAATATATGTGATAGTGCTCTTGGAATCATCATGGATCTAAAAGGAAAGACCAGATTTAATTTAAAAGCACGTCAATATTTGGAGTTCATGAATATACGTCATCATTTACATGCAAAAGTTGATGCAAGGGGTGTTCTTCAATATTCAGTCGGTCCTTATACATTGTCTAATGAAAAAAAATGAAGTTGTTTCAATTTTTAAAAGACATAAGAATGTCATAAGGGTTTTGCTCGAACATTGAAGGATGTTTAAATGTCAAAGAGTTAAAGATTTCCAAATTAAAATGTCACAATTGCCATATTTTACTAGAGTATCTTATCCCGCTTGCGACACGTGGTTTACTTGAGGATGAGGTATATGAAGCTATTATGGGCCTTTCAAAATTCTTTCAGAAGTTGTGTTCAAAATCACTATTAAAAGCCGACTTAGAACAACTTCAGAATGATATTGTTGTAACACTGTACAAGTTAGAAAAAATATTTTTGCCCAGATTTTTTGACATCATGATACATTTTCCTATTCATTTAACAATGGAGGCTTTGATTGGAGGGTCGGTTCAATATAGATGGATGTATCCGATAGAACAATATATGGGAATTTTGAAATGATATGTTCGAAATAAATATAATCCTGAAGCATCAATTAGTGAGAGTTATCTGGTAAATGAAAGTATGAGCTTGTGTGCTACATATTTTCAAGATTCCTCGGTCCATATGTCACCCCAACCACCGAGTTCTCTTGCTATATTTTCATCTATTGAGGATTTATCATCAGGGAGAATATACATTTACGAATCAGATGAACGAGAATTGGCTCATTCATATGTGTTAAAGAATTATGAAGAAGTAGAGTCGTTTTATTGGTATGAATTTTCTCAAGTTTTATTGGTATGAATTGATTATGTGTGTGATATACAGCGAGTATATCCAAGAATGCTCAAGTGGTCGATGCGATGAAGAATATAACACATGGTTCAAAAATAGAGTTAAACAACTTTCTGAGAAAAACAAAAGAAGTTTTGAACTACAAATGTTAGGAATCGGTCCCACACAATACGTATCAACTTTATTTGGAGTAAAGTAAATGGATATAAATTTACCATTAGAAGACATGACCTTGGATTGAAGACTCAGAATAGTGGAATACTCGTGATTGGTTGTCATGGCACGGAAACACAAAATTATTATGGTGTGCTTACAGATATAATTGAAATGTATTACCTTACTGGTAAATGAATTGTTGTATTTAAGTGCATTTGGTATTATATGCATTTCGGAGCTACACGACTTCAAACTGATAAATACAGATTTGTTATCCTAAATCGTCAACGGAAGTCTCAATATCAAAATGAGTCGTTTATATTAGCAACTCAAGCAAAAAATTATTTTATGCCAAAAACATTGGTAATAAATCGGGTTGGGATATTGTAACAAAGACAAATTTTAAATAGTCAAATGTATGATATTATTATTGCTACTTTTCTTCATTATTCTTCGTTATTATTTATATGTTAATGTTAAATATTTCTTTCAGATGTAAATGGCACATTCAAAGAGTTTTCAACCATGATTTTTACAATCACAACTCAATGCCCTTAGAAAGAAAAAATGGAATTCGGGTGAGTCTTCGTCGCATACTCGAGTGAAGAATATCCCTGAGGAGCAAAATGTTATAGAGCTAACACGACCATCTAGTGATGAGCGGCCATCCACGGATGATGATGTGCAAAATTTAGATGAACCCACACAATTGACGGATGAAGGCACACATATATAGTCTTCAAGCTCCTAGAGAAGGCGATGTACCAAAAAAAAATTTGAATTGGACAAATTGACGGCTATTGCTGAAAAGGTTCAAGTCACATTTAGCCCAATTGAAAGAAAGTCGTCCTGCAAAAATAAGGGCATGTGGAGTCAACATTTAGGGGCCATTGTTCGAGAGAATAATATTATTCCACATTGCACGGTCCATTGGCGCCACCTCACCCCATCACCTTAGATACTCTATGGCAATCCGTTATCGTAAGTTAATCGTTTTTAATAAATTTCTATTTGAAATTAATCATTTTCTCTTATAAAACGTTTTATTTCAGGATAAATTTTATCCAGATGATAATGATAGTTATCGAGACAACGCTTTGAAACACATTAAGGCGAGGTGTGAGAATTTGAGGTACGACTTAAAACTCACTAGGATAAGGCTGATGATGTGGAAGAAATCAGGGCGAATAAGCTTGATGAAATGACCCAACAATATTGGGAGTGGCTTCTAGAAAACCATTACTTTACCGGCATATTCTAGGTTCTTCATTCATATTTTGTACTAAATATAACATTTTGAATCTAACATTATATATTAATTACAGAAATGAAGTGCTACCAGCATAGAAAACAAAAAAAAATCAAAATATGCACATCGTTCTGGTAGCAAATCTTTTACACATCTGCAGCGAGAAATGGTAAGACTTATTTTTCAACTTTATTTTCAAATGAATTGAAATATAACTTACATTATCAGGAAGTTCAAGAATGATCAATTCCAACCTATGAAGAATTGTTTTTGGCGACTAGGACAAAAAATGATAAAACTGTTGATCCGCACATACTAGAGAAAGTGGTAAGTATATATATAAATATGTTTACTTTTCATTTTATATATTATTGGTATTAACATATTTTATTGTAGGATGAAATAAGACAATTGCGAGCTGAACGCCCCAACATTTCTGATGTCGATTATATATAGATATGTTACTTTACATTTTATATATTATTGGTATTAACATATTTTGTTGTAGGATGAATTAAGACAATTGCGAGCTGAACGTCACGACATTTCTGATGTCGATTTGGCTGAAGGAGTTTTTGGTACTCATTACAAAGGAAAGATTATAGGAATGGGATCAGTATTAGCTTCTAGAGTTAGAGGGTCTGCAATATTCAAAAAAGAACTACGTCGAGATAATGTGACAATGCAAAGAAAAATTGATGATATTGAAAACAAAATGGAAAGCAAAATTGAAGAGAAAATCGAAGAGAAGATGAGGACAAAGAAGGCTAAAATGAAAGTTGAGATGGAAGAGAGGTTGAGGATAGAGAGAGCCGAGATGATGCGTTTATGTCACAGTTTATACCTGGTGGTGCATCGATAGATCCTTCATTATTTTCCCACTTTACTAATCTTGGCGGTCAATCATCGGGTCAAGGGTCATCAACCGCAATTCCACCCGTGCAGCCCCAAAAAGACGACGATGATTCTGGGGAAGACGCGAATTAAGTAAGAACTTTTGTTATATAATTTTGGTTAGGTTTCAAATTTTGGTGTAATACTACTTTGATTTTAAATATTGGTGTTTGTGTTAAGAACTTCTTTTATTATGATCTTGGTAATATTTTGGTTGTGTGGTTGTTTAATAACATTGGTTATGATGATATTAGTTTAATTGAGTATTTGGTATTTATGTAGTAATTAAATTTTCGGTTTTATAGGTATTATTGTTAAATTATTATTAAATCTAATATTTTTTATTTATATTACAAGTAGAGATTGGTTATAGGTCCAATCTCAATTTGCTAATGAGTCTATGGCGAAATCAATAGGAAATTGCGATTGGCCCAATAACCAATCGCTATATAATCATTAGGAAGTTGCGATTGGTTTTTAAACCAATCACCATAGAGTAAAGTGAATTTGCGATTGGTATAATAACCAATCGCCATAGAGTAAAGGGAAATTGCGATTGGTATACTAACAAATCACCATAGGCATCTAGCGATTGGTAATCTACCAATCGTCATTTCCAATTAAGACAACAACTAGGACACCTCCGTCGATTGATAGCGATTGGTTTATGACTAATCTCTATATGCCTATAACGATTGATTTAGAGGTTAATTGCGATTGGTAAACCAATCGCTATAGAGCCTTTTTTTTATTAGTGATAGTCTATACCCTAAAAGTTAAAGTCTAAGGATAACAATTTATTTATTTACATTAATATATAACTAATATATAACGAATTCCTAAATAAAAAAAATAAGAAAATAACCAAAGGAAATTAAGAATTTATTATATTAGTAAATTAATTTTATAAATATAAATATTTAACTTATAAATTTTAAAGATTTTTTATAGGAAAATATTTAAAACAATCAATTTATTTTGATTAAAAGCATTATTTTTTATTTTTTTATAAAGTGGTTAAAGGCATTTAAATTTCAATTTAAAAATTAAATAAAACTATAAAATACAAGGATAATGTGTAGGATGTTTTTGGGTGCTCATTCTTGAGCAAAGCTCGAGAACAACAAACTTGTTTTATAATCTTAAAATTTAAATTTAAATATTTTCAATATAAAGTTAATTTAGTAAAAAAAAGGAAAAAATAACTTTAAACGATATTAGTAATGAATATAAATTAATAATATAAATTTAAAGAAATTAAATCGTAAATGAAATAATTTAACCCAAAATATAAAATTAAAATTTATAGATAAAATTAAGAAAATAAAATGAGAGCTTACAATGAACCTTAAATGATTCATAAAATACTAAAAGTTACTTAAACATGTAAGAAACTCACAAACAATCTCACAAAAAAATTGAAAGAAAAAAATTGTGAATATAATTTAAGTCTTTTTTCCCTTTTTTTCTCTTCCTCCTCCTCCTCCTCCTTTTCTTTTTTACTTGTCTTAGTTTGCTATTTATAGTGGTATCAATGCATTTCCTCCGTGATAGATTATGTCATTCTTTTAACATAAGAAGTTTGAAATTTATAGCAATAAATAACACCACTACTACTTTGCCCAGTCATTTAGGTCATTTGTGACTTCAAATAATTTTCCATTTTTTCTTCTCTTTATTTTCTTTAATCCCTGCAAAAAAAATCAATATTAATATAAATTTATTTCATTTAGCCTATTTATTTTCACAAATAAATTAACATTAATATATATATATATATATTAGCCTATTTGTTTTATTATTTACTTTACTTAAAACATATAAAATAAAATAATTTTTTAATAATAGATTAAATCATTTAAAATTCAACATATTTATTAAACTATTATTTATTTAATTTGTAACATTTTAATTATTAATAATAGTTCGTATAATATTTATTTTTGGATCAAATGAGATACGATATTATTTTCCAAAATAATTATTTAAAAATAAAATTAATTTGGTAGGCTCTAGTTTTATTTTAAAATATAAATTTGAGGAATAAAAAAGAGTGTCTATAGGGTGAAACAAACTTCATTTCTCGGTCTTCGGGTGCATCAAATGACGGCCTCGGTCCTCGGGCGCAACAAGCTTTCTCTCGGTCCTAAGGTGTAGCGAACATATGTTCTTGGTCTATCGGGTGCACAAGCACAAGTCTTGGCCTTCAGTAGAAGCGGGTGAAGACTCTCGGTCATGGGTGTGCAATAGGTTCTTATCGGGTGTAAGATCGTCGGTCGGATGCTAAGTATCGGGTGCAAAAACGTAGCCAACAACAGGTGCAGAACCTTTGGTTGAAATTTGGGCGTAGTTTGTCGATCGTTAACTTTATAAGGTGCACAAATCCTCGGTCCTACCGTGTTGGGGCTTGTATTCGGCCCTGTGCGATCGACATGTCTATATCCTCGGTCCTAGGTGATCACTAAGGGGTGTCTATCAGTCAGATACACCGGGAAAAAATCATGTGGTTTCCATCGCTTAGTTGGATGGAAATCTATAGTAGAATCCATCAAGTGGATCCCTCCATAGGTCAGAAGCGACGGGAAAACGATCCCAAGGCTAAGTCTTCTCATTCGGGTGAGGAACCTGTAGTAGTCGAGAGCATTCCCTCGGTCCTATGCATCGTTAGGGGAGAAATTGATTTTGTCGATTAGGTGAAGAATCAACCGTGCACCCTAGGTCAATTTCACTGATCATATGTGCCAAAAAATCTAGTTGAGCACAGAGCCTGGCTAGATTTCTCGGTCATGTGTGTGCAACAACATCCAAAAGCGTTGGAAGGATCCGGGAATACATCGTTCACCGCGTGTGCAAGGCTTCTCAATTCAGTCGCCATCTAAGCGTGGTCTAGGGTGCCTTTTCCACAGTTATATGCAATGTATACTTGCTCCAAGGTGTGTTTTCTTGGTCCTATGCACCGCTAACAATAAAAACATGTTCTTTTGAGTTTCTGACCTAACCCTAACTAACTAAGTGTTTGGTAATCTAAATCGATCCCAATTTAAACAAAACTTTGATCCCAATTTAAACAAAACTTTGCAGAAACATTATTAACACATGAATAAATATGTATATTTCATAAAACTCTATTTCTAATATTCATAAAAAAATTTTAAAAAAATTCAAAGAAAAGAATTGAAGACATATTTTTTTATTTTTAGGGATAGTTGTTTTAGGTTTTTTGAAAATATTTTGGTCAAAGGGTCATCAATCCAACATTAAATCAGAATTCTTCCAATCCAAAATGTTCAATTTATTTATTAAAGACTTTTAGCTCGGAAGGATCCAAATTCAAATTAAGGTGAAATGTTTTTGACCGAGGGTCTTTTCAAATGACTACTTCTTGAGCCGTTTTTTATTTTACAAAAGGTTTTGGGTCAAGAGAACTTTGTTTCATTTTAGTTTATGTTTTATTTTGTATTTTTGTTTTATCTATTTATTTACATGTTGGTTTAGTTTACATATTTACATAAATAAAGAAATAAATTAGAAACCTAAACTAACAATTCAAACATGCAATCACATATTGAAGTAGAAAAGACAAAGGCACACCATTTATTAGATTAAAGACAAATACAAAGGTGTAGATCAAAAACTGACAAGTGCAACTGTGTTCTTGATATATACAGTTCTTGATATATGGAGATTAAAAGGTTGCACCTTAAGCAAAACTTGTGACTGATTTTATAAGAATCGGTGCTTGCTTATGGGATTCTTTTGAGAGTAGTCTATAGTGTAAAGGGAGTCTCGTTTTGGTAGCCTATTGGCACTTAGAAAATTAAAATATTGGACTTTGTGCAAGTGCACCAGGGTATGTATTTATAAGGAAATCTCAAGAGAATCCCTAAGGCTCATTTAACTACCCTACACATTTGAATTAATTTCCCTTTTAAACATGTCAAAAATGTTTATAATAGAACATTATTTAGTTGACATGTGACCAATGTCACAAATTGTCCAATAATATTTAAGATTCTTTTAATTATAATGTAAATACTTGGTTATTTGATTTTTAATTCAAAAATACCAAGTCTTCTTACTCTTCATTCTTTTCTCATGATTGGAAGCTTCTAGTACATTCAATCACCTTTTTTTGGATTAAATCTTGAGATTTCTCATTTGCCTACAAAATTTTATTAAACAAAAAAATGATAAGAATTTTGTGATACAAACACATATAACCCATCATGATAGGTGTAAATTTAATGTTTCATTTAAATAAATTTTAAATTAGTTAATCAAGATGTGAGAAGACAAGACACACAATACTCACTGGAAATTATAAATATTAAAATGGAAACTTTATAATGAGTAAATGCATTTTATTCAAAATTTGACAATACATTAAATAATATTTTAAAATTGATATGGATCAGCAAAAATCTACTTTTTAATACTATCTACATAAAAACATTATGTCAACTATTATTACATTTAAATATAACATTTATTTACTTATGGTTAGTATTATTGTCTTTAAATTAAAAAAAATATATAAAAGAAAGATGTTACAAATAAATCAAAGAAAAAAGAAAATACGAATAAACGAAATCACCGATTTGAGAAGTTGATCCAAGACATGTGTCAAACACATTTTCCTTAAAACAGTTTCATCGTCCACCATTGTGCTAGAGCTTATCGCAGATGACTGTCTCCCAAGGTATATCGAATCTAATAGTGTTTCAGCACTAGAATTATTACATAACAAACTTGACAAAGTACCCGAATCAATCACAAGGTTTCAACGAAAATATGTCAAGTAAAGAACTCGAAGAACACTCAGTTGAGTGAAAAGCTTGAAAACACTCACCTGAGCAAAGATCTCAAAGAACACTCATAAGAAATAAAGAAAATACTCCTCAGATTCTAGAGAGTTAATAAGATGAATGAAGAAAGGATATGAGATTGAGTTACAACATAGGGGATATAAATAGCTGGAAATTAAATCATCACAATAAATTCATTTATCAATCTGACTGATAATTTATCCAACAACTGTTATTTCTAGACTCTTGATATTTCTAGACTTTTGGAATTTAATCTTATCCAATGACAAAGACATTTAACAAATTCACATTTGAATTTGGTGTAAATTTATATATATTAAATTATATTTTATTTATTCATCCAAATTTTCAATTCCATTTAATTAATGAAATTAATTTAAAATTCCAACAATCCCCCACATTAATGGAAATGGAACGATCAGTAAAAGTTGAAACAGTTGAATCCTACATAAGATATGTATGTGTAACCTCTTTGAACCTTTTCTTATGAAAATATATAACTTTATTAGTCAATTAGTAGACTCGATGTCCTTGACTATTCTACCATTTGTGTAAACGATTACACATTTTACACAATAAAAGAAGGATAAATTGCGACAATGTCCACCGATTGGTGGTAATACCAATCGGTATTATTAGAATAATACCCAATTGGTTTTAAAATAAATCGGTATTATTTTAATAATATCGATTGGTGTTACAACCAATCAGTATAAGTCCATTAAAAATATCGATTGGTGTTAAAACCAACCGGTGTAGCCCTAGAAAACCTTACAAAAAATTGCCGGCAATTTTGTCCCGTGATAGTACCTATTGATTATAATATCAATTGGTATTTCCCATTTAATTATCAAATAAATCTTCTCTAGATGAAGAAAGATTCTTCTCTCTTTCTCTAATCTATTGCCGTCAAAAGAACTCTAGATGCAGATCGTCCCTAAGAAAGACGTCTCTCTCCCAGATTTGCCTTGTAATTGTCAGTATTCCTCTTAGTCTTGTCTATATGTTAGTATTCCAGATGTCGATATGTCAAAATTCATGATACTCTCGTTTTCTATATTCAGATGTATTTAGTCTATTCGATTGCCCTAAATTGTTTTTATTGTAATTACCCTAATTTTGTTAGAATCATACCGCATGTTTGATTCCTCATATTTATTGTTTCGTAGATTTTTGAATATAATGGAAGTTCCCTAGTAGCTATGGTGGGTAAGAACTGTTTCACTATTGCCAGCGATCGTCGGCTAGGGGTTTAGCTTCAAACCATCTCTATAGATTTTAAAAGAATTTCAACTATTGCCAGCGATCGTCGGTTGGGAGTTCAGCTTCAAACCATCGCTACGGATTTTAAAAGAATTTCCCGTATTCATGATAAGCTCTTCATCGGTCTTTCTAGGCTTGCAAACGATGTCCAGACTCTATTAGTGATCACTCTATATTTTTATAGTTGGCCATGGATTTGGTAAATAGTTTTTGAGTTTTTTTTATAAGTATCAGCGTCTTGTGTTTTGTCATAAACTCTATCAGCTTAGGGAAGAAAGGGATATGAAGTCTGAAACTTTTCAAGTTTCAGACTATCCATGACTACTAGTGAGTTCCCTCTATCTATATATATATATATATACATATATCTTATCAGGATAATTAGCACTTCAAAGGATCTTCAAAGGATTGTTGCTTGATTTATTTATATAGTAGCCATGCAAGTCTTTCAATTAATTTTCTCCCTTTGTTGAACTTGTTTTCTCCCTATCTAGGGTTTGTGCTATGTAGCAAAATTTGAATGGTTTATATAATAGATGTGGATATTATGTATGGTGATAATGGTAGATGGTTGACATAAGAGAATGCCAAGAATGCAATATGAGACTTGGTGGAACATTAATCAATTGATGTTGTTGAACCTGAATGCTTTGATACCTTTTGCAAGAAAGGTAATTCCCAAAGTTTGTTTCATTTGTTGAGCTTGACCGTATTTTCCCCCTATACTGCACGAAGATGTTGATATCATGGCTAATATGGGATTTCATGCATATCGTTTTTCATTATCATGGTCTTGCATATTTCCTGGAAATATATATTTTTTGTGATATACAAGGATGATGACAACAACATTTTTTTTCTTTGAAAAAAGTTATATATCAATTGGTTAGAGTCCAATCGGCATGCCTTTAATTTGTAATATCGAGAGAGTTTCTAACGATCGGTGACAATCAGATTAAATTCAATCGGTATTTCTCTATACCGATTGATAATCAAGTTATTACCGATAGGTAAACCGATCGGTATGGAGACTTTTTTACTAGTGTTAACATATAATTCTTTCAGATACATCTCAAGCTCTCATGATTGTGTCTGTTTTGGACATGTAACACGCGTCTGGTTCTGTGAGAGGGTATATAATTAAGTCATGCAATTCTTTCAAAGTGACCCCACTTCTCCCTCACATAGGTGATCTCTTTGTTCACAATGAATCATTAAAAGTGATTTATTTATCCTTGTAAAAATATATATTATTTCATTATAGGATTAATCCTTAACAATAATCTTCCAAGTCATTGAGCCTAGTTCTTGGGATATTCAATCTGCACATGTTGGGTTTCCTTTATACCATTTTATAATAAGCTAATATCTTAAAATATTTTCAAACTAACTCTCTATTCAATAGTTTGATTAGTGGATGCACAATGTTATTGTAACCCTCAAAACGACCTTTCTACCTTCGAGGTCCCATAACTTAGCACGCGCCGCGACGAGGCGGACACGTGGCAATATGGTAGGGAAATATCATATCGTGGGGTGGCCCGAGGTTTGATGTGTTTCAACCTTGGTTTGCGTGTAATACATCTTTTAAAATGAAATATTTAGTTTTTAAAAGATTTTGAAAATACCTGGAGCAATAAGAAAATTAATTATGTAAAAATAATTAATCTTTTATTCAAATTTAAATAATTTGGGAGACTAATAACAATTTAACTAGAACCCGGTTTAAATTAATCAAACATAACTAATTTAAAAGATTATCTATTTGAAAATTAAAGTCGCCAATTGATTTTATGAAAATCAATAAAATGATACGTGTATAAATGTATTTATACTAGAGTTTCTGAAAAAGGTTGGTTCATGTTTTGTTTATGCCCGGAAAAGGGATTTCGCTCTATGTCCACTACGCCCCACCTAAGGAGAATTTTCAAAAATTCTTCTAAAATAAACAAAGTATGGGTTTTATAAATTAATTTGTAACAATTATTACCTTTGATTAGTAGTCTAGGGAACCTAAATAAGGAGGGTTTTAAATAATTGTACAATTTTTTTTAAAGAAGTGTGTATTTGTTGCTCAAGTATTTAGATTTAACAAAACCTAAAAATATTAGAGGAGACTGTTAGAATTTAAAAATAAATTTCAAACGGAGTCTTATCCAAAACATTGGTTTAGGAAACATCCCAAAAATATAAAATATATCATTTTTGACCTTTTAGGATTATTTGAAAATGAGTTCAGGTTCCAAAATTATAAAAATAATTTTAAATTTTGAAAAGTGGAACCAAACAGGCCTTAGTATCGTAGTCATAGGGTTTGGGTTCAGTTTGGATGATTTAGGCTCGGTTAGGCTCGGTCAAGACTGGGGTGGCCCAGACCATGATTCGGGTTGTATGGGTCAAGAAATTAGAGAACTTGGTTCAGGTTTTGGAAGGCTCGGTCCCAAACTCAGGTTGCTCGGTCCTAGACCTAGGAGGCTCGGTCCCAGGTCACGTCTTCCGGTCCAGGTGCTCGGTCCTAATCATTTCTCCTAGGCTAAAGGCGCTCAGTCCTAGGTCAAAATAAGGCTCGGTCCTAGGTTAGAAAACTCGGTCCTAGACAAAGGGGAGGACTCGGTCCTAAGTCAAAAACTCGGTCGTGATCCACAATCCTAGGCTAAAACCATCGTTCTTGGGCTCGGTCCTTACTCAAGAAACCCGGTCCTGATCCTTAGTTGGAGCTGAAGAACACCAGTTAGGAGGAATAAAAGTCCTAACATAAATCACGATTTCAAGATCTTTAAAAAGATCAATTTCAAATTACCATTTCTATATCAAATTATTTGATTTTTCAAATTATGTCATTTCAAAGTACGATTTTTATTCCCTTAGCTTTGAAATGATGAATATAGTTGAACTTAACCAAAACAAGAATATCATTCAAACATTAAAATAGTTTTTGAAGATTGAATCAAAATCTAAAATTTTCCAAAAACACAATTTGATCAAACATGATCAAAATGATGAAATGGTTATTTGGAATTCATCGTATCATGTTAACAAACATGTATAACAACTAATTAAATGAATAAAAAAAATGATCAAAATGATGAAACGGTTACTTGGAATTTTTCATATCATGTTAACAAACATGTATAACAACTAATTGAATCAACAAGTTTAGATTAAACTCAAGAACACAACATTTCAAAAATTTAGTTTTTAAGTTTAATTTTAAAAACTTCAGTTTGATTAAAACATGATCAAAACGTTGTTACAGTTGCTTGAAATTCATCCTAACATGTTAACAAATATGTATAGAAACTAACTAGCTCAAAAAATATAGTTTTCTAACTCATATCTTCAAAATTATTGATTTAGGTTGATTTGATCCGACTTCTTTCAACAGAAAGTTCATACATGATAGTATAATTATTCTAAACATAGAAATCACATAATCAAGCCTTAGAACAGATCAAACTCGATCAAAGTAGGAAAATTTGAAAAAAAAAATCAAAATTTCAATTACAAAATGAAATATAGAGCTTCTAGATTCATACCAACACTTAGAGAATAATCCTGGGAGGTGTTGGAGACTATCCGAAGCCTGGATCGAAGCTGTGGTGGCCGGAGGAGGTTTTGACAAAAACTAGTTCTTGGTTGATCTTCAAAACATTGATTCAGATCATTATACTGTGTAATTTGTTGTCGTTTTTCAATGATTTGGTCTACAAACTATGGGGAAGTATTTATACCGCCTTTAAGGCGGTTGAGGAGAGGTAATTGAAGTCGGTTTTGCCCTTCTTCGTTCTTATTTCTAATTCGTGGCAGCCTTATCTACGACAGGATGAGTTTGGAGGATGATGACGAGGGGAGCACATGGCCGAAAAATCGAAGGATAAGGATGTCGGGGAGGTCGTGTTTCCGATGAGGTCGCGAGTCTAGTGGAGAAGACGAGTCAAACGACATCGTATCAGGTCACGAAACACAGGGTTCTGTTGGAGTTTCATCCGTGGTCAGCTCATTTGACTAATGGGCTTAGTCCATCTCGTTGGTTATTCAGGTGTGGCAGGTGCGCACTTGATCCATTATAGCGGGCTGCGTGGGAACGTCTGGGCTGTTGGATGAAGCCTAGGCGCTCATCTGATGGTCCAGAATCCTGTTGCAGAGATTAAACTAATTTCTGTTACATTGGATTATCATATTTTATTTTTATTAAAAAGGTTATTAAAAATCGATTTTATGTCTAAGATAGTCAAATGTGATAATTCTATTAGAGAGCGTAGTCTAATGACATTATGTCTAAGACATGTATGTCAAGACTTATCATTGACTCTAAGCTTGTACAATTTTAAATTAATATCATAATAATTACAAAATTTTGTTTTACAATATTGGAATATTTTCTAATAAAAAACATAATCATTTGTACATGCTTACCATTTAAACATTATTTTGTGAAAAAATGTATATTCTTTACTTGATTTAACTAGAAGACAAAATGCCTTTGAACTATCATGCCTTCGTGTAAACAATTACATATTTTACAGAATTATTTTTGATAGGATCGGCGACACCAATAGAGACGGGGGTCTAGCTATTGATGACGACTTCGGATAAACGGTTTGATAGAAATCATGTTAGGGATTAATATCTCTTTGTATTCTTCGTAAATCCTTCGAACTCTTAAAACATATTCAAGTGAGCAAATGTTCGTCGGATTTGAAGCTTTGAACCAATGAAGCATGAATGACAGAAAGTAAAGAACACAAGAAGTTGTTTATTGATGTTCAGAGCAAACTCTCCTACGTCACCCCTTCTTTCAACCACTAGAGGGATTCACTATACTTCTTTGAATAAAATACAGTTCACTAATCTAGCTAACTCTCTGTTGAACAAAACAACCTTTGTTCAACTTACAACACTGAAGTTTTCTCACAGAAAAGACAGTACGTAAAATAATGTATTCACAACTAGATGATAAGTGAGATGTTTGATTTCAGGAACTTTCTTGAATAATATATTAATGAAGCAACTCTCTCTCTCACTTAAATTTTCAGCCAGCAATTTGTCCGTTGTCTTAGGCAGCAATTTATTCTTGTAAAGATTCAACGGTCAAATCCTTCTTTTGGACACATGTCTTCTTTCCGTTGGATGTACTATCCATGAGGTACTGGGTACTACAGCAGGAAAAGATTCTTGAGATCGTGGTAGTACAATGTAGTACAAACAATTTGAATAATAGTAAACGTGACAGTTATTCATTTGATGAGCTTTACTGCCAGCTGCCTGGACGACTCTACTGTCAGTAGTCTAGAAGAGCATCTGCCTAGACACCTCATCTTGGCCGTCCATCTTCTTAGACGCCCCCATCTGATCATCTTCTCCGTCCATCTGCTTAGACGCCCCATCTGATCATCTTAGCCGTCCATCTGATTAGACGCAATCTGCATTAGACACCCCATCTAATTAGCACATTAGACGCCCCACGTCTAACATTAGACGCACCCATCTAATATTAGACGTTTTCCATATAATTGGTCTATTAGACATTTTTCATATAATCGGTCTAACTACGCGTTGACTTTAAGTTGTGCCTGCAAATTAACAAAACTCAAATAATTAATTCTACATCTGGTGAGATTTGAACCCAGGACACCAACATGATACGCAGGTGTACTTACCATTACACCACAGACTATGTTGATATCTAAATATATATTTGTATATTTAAACTAAATCAATTAAAAATCTCAAGCCAACAATTTCTACCTTTTTGATTATTTAAACTAAATTATCAAAACCAGTTTAAACATTAAAAATTTCAACCCAATAATTTCTTCCTTTTTGATTATTTAAACTAAATTATCAAAACCAGTTTAAACATTAAAAATTTAACCCAACAATTTCTCCATTTTTTATTATTTAAACTAAATGATCAAAACTAGTTGAGTTCATGATTTAAACATAATCTAGGCATTATCATAATCTAACAATCCTAAAATTATTTCGAAGGTAAGAAAACATAGACTCGGGAAGTGGCTTCGTGAAGATTTCAGTCACTTCAGGCTGTTGAATGTCATATGCTATGTCCGAGCAGTCGGCTGTCCATATGCCGTTTGACTCTTCTAGGCTGTTTTCCTGTTTTACCTGGATTTAAAGATAATAAATCTGGTTCCTAATTTTCTTTGAGTCAATGGATTATTAGTCCATTGGGAATCCATACTTTGATTATTTTTATAAATTTCCCATGTTGCGTTGTGATCGGTGCGTATGATTTAGGCTTAGCAGACGTCTTCCTGCTAGCAGCTGAACTGTTAATCTTAGAGGATGATTTTTGTCTAAAACTCTTTGACTTCCTGTCAAGTTTTAATATTCCAGACTTACTGGCTGCTTCCATCTTAAGTTTCAGCCAGCTAACAGTTGGCGGAATATAAGTAATCTCATCCTTTAAGGTTAACTCATCACAACTTGGATCAATTCCATTCTCAGTTAAGATCCCTTTGACAAAGTTTATAGACTTAAACTTGTCAGTTTCTGGGTTTAATTTTTCACAAGACTTGTCTGAGTCATTGCCATCGAATCCTAAAACGGATTTGCATCCTGAAGGCCTCAGCTTACTTATTTACTGTCTGACTGCATCTCTAGACTTCGTCTAGGAACCGACCACATATGTCAAACCTTAGTTTTCAGAAAACAGAGGTCGAACATTTTTCTTGAGCTTCTCATTCTCAAATGAGAGCTCAGCCATTTTGTTTTTAAAAACTTCAGAATCATTATTTCGAGATGAAGAAGAGCTGTCAGATTTGTTTTTCAATTTTAGTTCATCAAAAGAGTCTGACAGTTTCTTGTACTCAATGACCATGTCATTGAGTGTAGTAATTAACTCATTTCTTGAGAATTTTTCAGAGGAGAAATCAAATACCTCTAAGTCAACTTCTTCTTTTGTCATGAAGCAAGTGATCTCTCCATCATCACTAACGTTGGATGATGAAACATCTAAGTCGTTGTCGGCCCACTTGGCTTTGTTTTCAGCCGCCATGAGAGTCTTCAGCTCTTTCTTGTTCCTTTTCTCATCTTTCTTTTTCTCATCACGCTTCGGCTTGCTGTTTCCTTCCTTGAAGTGTCTCTTCTTCATGAATTTGCAGATTTTCTTCATGAAAAGAGTCATGGCATCGATGTTAATCTGCTTAGCAGCAGCCTTCACAACAGTGGCAGTAGGTGGCTCCTCAGCGGTCACCAATGCCTTTGTTATGATGGTGGATATGGAATGCTGCTCTTCATTCCTAAAGTTTATTTCAAACTCGTAGGCCTTCAAATCGGCTAACAAATCATAGAGCTCCATCTTGTTAAGGTCTTTAGATTCCCTCATTGCCATCGTCTTGATATCTCACTCTCTGGGCAAAGCACGCATGACCTTGATCGCAACCTCTCTGTTGCTGTAAGTCTTGCCCATAGTGGATAGAGAAGTGATAACCTTACTAAATCTCTCATCGAACTCAGTCATCGTCTCTCCAGGACGCATCTTGAAGTTATCGAACAGTTGAGTGGCAACCATGAGTCTGTTTTCTTTTGTTTGCTTGTTTCCCTCACACAGTTCAGTCAGCTTCTCCCAAATATCTTTGGTAGTGGAACATGTGATGATCTTGTGTACCATGTTGTCATCCAATGTCTTGTAGAGGATGTCTTTTGCTATGTTGTCGAGGTTGTTCTTTCTTTTATCTTCACTGGTTCACTCAGATCTAGCCTTCTCAATCTTTATCGGACCGTTGGTGATGACAAACCATATGTCATCATCTATGGCAGCTAGATGAGCGTGGACTCTCGCCTTCCACACGACGTAGTTTTCCTATAAGAACATGGGAACATTGTTGATGATAGCCATAAGTATGATTCAAATTCTTAGAATCTTGAGAATAGAAAACGAGGCTCTGATACCAATTGATAGGATCGACGACACCAATAGAGACGGGGGTCTGACTATTGATAACGACTTCGGATAAACGGTTTGATAGAAATCATGTTAGGTATTAACATCTCTTTCTATTCTTCGCAAATCCTTCGAACTCTTGAAACAGATTCAAGTGAGGAAATGTTCGTCGGATTTGAAGATTTGAACCAATGAAAGATGAATGACAGAAAGTAAAGAACACAAGAAGTTGTTTATGGATATTCAGAGCAAACTCTTCTACGTCACCCCTTCTTCCAACCACTGGAATAATTCACTATACTTCTTTGAATCAAATACAGTTCACTAATCTAGCTAACTCTCTTTTGAACAAAACAACATTTGTTCAACTTATAACACTGAAGTTTCTCACAGAAAAGACAGTATGTAATACAATGTATTCACAGCTAGATGATAAGTGAGATGTTTGATTTCAGGAACTTTCTTGAATAATATATGAATGAAGCAACTCTCTCTCTCTCTCTCTTATATTTTCAGTCAGCAATTTGTCTGTTGTCTTAGACAGCAATTTATTCTTGAAAAGTTTCAATGGTCAAATCCTTCTTTTGGACACATGTCATCTTTCCGTTGGATGTACTATTCATGAGGTACTGGGTAGTACAGCAGAAAAAGATTCTTGAGATCGTGGTAGTACAATGCAGTATAGACAATTTGAATAATGGTAAACGTGGCAGTTATTCATTTGATGAACTTTACTGCTAGCTTCCTCGACGACTCTGCTGCCAGCTGTATGGAAGAGCATCTTCCTAGACACCTCATCTTGGTCGTCCATCTTCTTAGACGTCTCCATCTGATCATCTTGTCCGTCCATCTGCTTAGACGCCCCCATCTAATAGTCTATTAGACGCCTCATCTGATCATCTTATTCGTCCATCTGATTAGACGCAATTTGCATTAGACGCCCCCATCTAATTAGCACATTAGACGCCCCCATCTAACATTAGACGTTTTCCATAAAATCGGTCTAACTACGCGTTGACTTTGAGCTGTACCTGTAAATTAACAAAACTCTAATTATTAACTCTGCATCTGGTGAGATTTGGATCCAGGTCACCAGCATGACAGACATGTGTACTTACCATTATACCACAGGCTATGTTGATATCTAAATATATATTTATATATTTGATATCACTAACAATTATTGAACTTAGTTTTATCCATTTATTATCAAAAACCATTTCATCAATCCTCAAATCAAAATTGTTAATTTATTTTAAATCAATTAAAATCTCAACCCAACAATTTCTCCCTTTTTGATTATTTAAACTAAATTATCAAAACCAGTTTAAACATTAAAAATTTCAACCCAACAATTTCTCCCTTTTTGATTATTTAAACTAAATTATCAAAACCAGTTTAAACATTAAAAATCTTAACCCAACAATTTTATTTTTCAATAAATGTCAAAAATATATGAATATAGATTATATATATCGTTTAATCTATCAATCATAATTTTCGTAGAAGATTTTCATACGCATATTTCGCTTCTATGTGTAAACATATTCACTTATAGATGTAAAGTCTTTCAATTAATAATATCAATATATCATTAGATAACAACGTGATATTTTGTGTAGTGCAATTCACATCTTTATTGAACTTAATCATTTTTATAATAACTAGAAAGATTCTCGTGCAATACAAATGGAAAAAAATATAAATAAAATAAATTTAATAAAAAAATATTAATAATATGTATTCAATGTTTCAAATTCTTAATAAATAACGAATAATATATTAAAATTAAAAATAGAACACTCTCATTCCACATTTTATTCAATTCGGTAAAACAACTTATCTTCTCAAATATCTCATCATATATTTTTTACGAATGAACCTCTAATCTCGTGACCTTACACTTTCACTTTGGTCAATCAAATACTTGATTCATATTTTAACCATTTTCAATTGATATCGGCCTATTATTCATCGGTAAACCACATCCCAATCACACTTGGTTAAATGGTTGTACTTGTTTTGTTAGGCTGCAAATTCGAAACATACATATAACATTTTTAACATTATTTTTAACCGTCTCAAGTTTATGGGCGGATCAACCCACAATGTGACCCAAGTATCTATTTACTCTCACACATGTATATCCAAATTAACCACAACTCTTAACATGACAATTCATACAATTTTAAATTAAGCATCATTATATATATATATATATTAGTTAAAAAGTTGAACTTATATTCTTAAAAATGTCTCATGTTCATCAAATTTGGTGTTGAATTTAAAATATAAAGTTTTATTAGTCTAGTTGGTTAAAAGGTTGTACTTGTTTTTGTTAGATTGTAAGTTCGAAAAATACATATAGCATTTTTAATTTTATTTTTAACCGTATTAAATTTATGGGTGGGTCAACCCACAATCCGACCCAAGTATCCTTTTACTCGTACATATATATCCAAATTAACCACAGCTCTCGACCTGACAATCCAAACACTTTTAAATTAAGCATCATTATATATATATATATTAGTTAGTTAAAAAGTTGAAATTATATTCTTAAAATGTCATGTGTTCATTAAATTTAGTGTTAAATTTAAAAATGTAAAGTTTTATTTGTCTAGTGGGTTAAAGGGTTGTACTTGTTTTGTTAGGTTACAAGTTTGAAACATACATATTTTATTTTTAATCGTTTTAAATTTATAGGCGGGTCAACCCACAATCCAACTAAAGTATCTATTTACTCTCACATTTATATGTAAATTAACCATAGCTCCCGATCCGTCTTTCCAGACACTTTGAAATTATGCATCATTATATATATATATATTAGTTAGTTAAAAACTTAAACTTATATTCTTAAAATATTTCGCGTTATCAAATTTGGTGTTAAATTTAAAATATAAAGTCTTATTAGCCTAGTTGGTTACATGATTGTACTTGTTTTGTTAGGTTGCAAGTTAGAAATGTACATATAACATTTTTAATTTTATTTTTATCCGTTTTAAGTTCATGGATGAGTCAACACACAATCCGACCCAAGTATCTATTTACTCTCACATATATATATCCAAATTAACCACAACTCTCGACCTGGCAATTCAGACACTTTGAAATTAAGAATAATTATATATATATATATATATATATATTCAATGATAATTTTTTTTGTAAAAAAGACAGGTATTGAAATAATCACTTTCATTGTCTTAATGACATACATTATCTGTCAAATTCATTTACTTAAATTTACTTAAAATTATAATATGATCAATTTTTTATGACATTATTATAAAATTTGTTATAAGTCAAACAACAGTTTATAGCTCGTATTTATTTATTCATCTATTTCATAAAATCCATTTCGAAGATATTAATTCTTTAGATTTGTATGAAAATAATGTCAAAGAAAATGCATCTCTTGATTTTAAAATATTCAAATTTGAAATATCGATTTGAGCACCAACTCAACATATATAAACAAGACTTTTTCTGATTATTTTATTTCATTTTTTAAAATTGTGTAACTTTATCTTTTATAAAGAACATACTTCTCTAACAAAATATTATTATTTTATTTATTATAATATAAACAATAATATTTGTGTTATTATTAATAAAATATTTTCTCCCTCATTCATATTGGTATCTTTTCAAATTAAAAATTAATGTGAAATAAATTAAGTTTTCTAATCAAGAAATGACCACAAATTTCTTTTACATATTTTTCTTTTGTTATAATTATTATACAATAAATAAGATAATCATTATTGTTCGAAAGAATCCGATTTTGTTTTCTAGTCGAACCATTTGGTCTGGCCGGATTTTGAGCGGTTCGAAAGATAAACGTATTGAAGTTAAAAACTGAACCGCCCAATCAACTTGTAATTCCTGAAAAACCTTTGTTCTGAAAAAACCCGAGGTACGGGAAATTCAACATCGGTTTGCGTGTAATGGATTTTCTTTTAAAATAAAACATTATTTTTAAAAGATGTTGCTGATTCCTAAAAAGTTTTTGAAATTAATTAAAATTAATTAATTTCGGGGTTCAATTTTAAATAATTCGGAGATTTACGGTAACCAAATCACAATTTCATTTGTTTAGAAATCATTCAATTTAAATTAATTAAACATAATTAATTGAAAAGATTATTTATTTTGAAACAGAATGGCCAATTGATTTTTTTAAAAATTAATAAAAGTTGGCAATGTATACAAACATATTGACCATAATTTTCTTTTAGTTCGTAGTTTGACGATACTCGGAAAAGAGCTTTCGCGCTTCATCATCCGTATCCATTTTAAAAACGATATTTACTTATGAAGTTGGATTTTGAAAATTTGTTGTATAAAGTTTGAGTTTTAACCGTTTATTCTTCCGATGCTAACCATGTTTCTAGGTTTAACGTTATTTAAAATATTGAAACATCAATATTTAAATGTTGGTACCTGTAGAGGATGTTAATTAAGGATGAAATACCTGAAAAATATTAGTCGTTTTTAAAGGCATTGGGATTTAAAAATAAAGACCAAATAAGCCTTTGTTGAAATATTTTTGTGAAATTATTAAAAATATTAAAAATGTATTTTCTAATTTTTTGGGATTTTTAAAAAATGATTTGGAGTTTCAAATTTAATTTTATAATTTTGGATTTTGAAATATGGAACCAAACAGGCCTTATGATCAGAGTCCTAAGTCTGAGGGTTCATTTTTATTGGTCGAGGTTAAAAAAGTCTTGGTCTAGATCGAGGTTCGGGATCTTCGGTAAGGACCGAAGTCCCTTGGTCGAGGTGTTAAGGACTCTCGATCATTGGATGATCTTACTAGTCTAAGTGTATAAACATATCGGTCCTAGGTTAGCCTGGGGATAGGTTTCTTGGTCGAGGTGTAAAATTTCTCGGTCTTAGGCTAGCTCTAGGCTAAGTTCCTCGGTCCTAAGTTTAGGAGCTCTCGGTCCTAAGTAAGGATTCTCGATCCCAAGGTTAGAACCCTTGGTCCTAGAGTTAGGACTCTCGTTCTTAGGGTTAGGGAGTCTCAGTCCCAAGGTTAGAACTCTCAGTCCTAGGGCTAGGAGTCTAGGTCCTAGGGTTAAGACTCTCAGTCCTATGTCAGACCTCTTGGCTCACCCTTGGTCAAATCTCTAAGTCTTGGCTCAAGAACATCGGTCTTAGGTCTTTGTCCTAGCTCAAGAAAACCGGTCTTAGGCCTCATGTCCTTGATCTCGGTTCAGACCGAGGATCCTCGGTCGGATCTTTCGGTCCTAGGCTAACGAGCCTCGGTTTTCAAGAACACCAAGTGTAGGTTTTTTAAATTCATTTTTTTGCTCTAATTATTTTCTCTAAGAAATAGGGTAGCAATAAACATGGATGATGATCAATTTGTTCAAAACAGTTCGTGATAAAAAACATGTTGATCATCATCTCATGGTATCAATAAACTTGGATGATGATCAATTTATTCAAAATATTTCGTGATAAAAAAATTGGGTTTTTGATTTTAAAATTATTTTGAAGTGTAAGAAGTTATCCAATAGCTTCATTATATTACATATACTTGATTGGTACCCAAACAAGAACACTAGTTGTTCATTTTGACCAATCAAGAACTCAAAATTTTCAATTTATTTTGAAAATTTATATTTTAATCAAACATGATCAGCATGGTTCAAATATGATCCAAATAGTTGTCCAACATCATTACAATCATGTTGGGAATTTTATGGGCTATGATTCAACATAATTAACCCAAGAACAACAAATTAATTTTTTTTATTTTGAAATTTTTATTTTGGTTTTTGTTATTTAGATAGATTGATCAGTCCTATCATATCCAGATAGTTTTGAAATGAGCCTAGGATCATTTTCCATCCATAAAACACCATAAACATCAACCATACAAGCTTAAACAATTTGAAATATAAAAATTTCAAATTCAAAATGTAAATATGAATTAGAGGTTGATTGAAACCTTACCAAGGATTGAAGAATACTCTTTGTTCCTTAAGTATGCTTTCTAGATGAACAGATCCAAGTTTTAAGGCCTCAAACACTTTTTCGAAAAATCTATAAGTTTTGAGCTTTAATGGTGGATTTCTTTAAAATCGTGATTTGAGAGGGGATATTTGATTATCTAGTTTGGGAACGACTTAGAGGGGATATTTATAACTAATCTAAGTCGATGGAGGCTTCTAGTGGCCTGAATCGGCCATAAGCCATTAATGACTTTTGGTTGTTCTTGACTAAAGTCACCGGAATAGGAAGGATTTATCCGTAATCTGATAAGCAGAAATGATCACCATCGTAGGGTGATCAATCTGGGCTTTAAATGGTGGACTAACAGAAGAGTTCTAAGTTGGAGAAATCATCCACGATTCTTCATCCTTATCTAGACGTCATCGCAGTGAAGAAGAAGGTGGCGCTCAAAACGACATCATTTTGAGCACATTTGGGCATTCTGTTAGTGTTCCGTCCAGGCTCTGTTGCGTTGGGTGTTCCATTAGAGTCCTAACTAACGGGGCGTTAACCGTTCTGCTGTGGTCCGAACGCGCATTGCTTTGGCTACAACCGGCTACACGACTCTCACCTGGGCGCTGGAAAAAAATTCAGCACTCATCCGATGGTCCTAGCGTGCGCTGCAACAAATTCTTTTAGTTTCGGTCACACAGGATCATACACACACACACATATATATATAGTAGAAACTCTATAAAATAATACACTTGGGGCCGACCAAAATTTATTAATTAAAAGAGTTATTAATTAATTGATAAATTAATAATTATTAATTTATATATTGATTAATATTTTATTAATTTATAGTAAAATACTTAGTTTACAAACACCTTAAACTTCCACTTAATTATTGTATACAATACATGTACTGTATATCAAATGAATGGCCCAATTTGAAAGAAACATTCAATCTCCCACCTTATTATGCTTCTTGTGTTCAATGTATCACTTTATGGACATTAAAAATATTTTCTATATAAACAAGATAAAAATACTGTAGGTTAACACAAACAAATCATACACACAACATGGCTTCCCTTCTCAGAGGTGTAAAAAAAACAACAATGACAGACGAGATTCGAAGGTGGTGAAAGCACTCACGAACTCTAGAATTTGATCAAAGAGTTGGGTTATTGCAATGCAATGGACTTACCCAGAAGAAAATGTAATTGCACAGTTGTTGACTGATAAAGAAATTATTGAAAGCGTTATTGGAATTAATAAAGATGATATCGTTGAAGAAGATGATGAAAGTTCTACAATGGAGCCCCATTCGCGAAACGAAGCTATTAAAGCGGTAATCACAAAAATTTTTTTGAGCTATGAGAAAACAACACCAGAAGTTCTTACCATTCTAAGGAAAATTAGAGACGACATTCAAGGGGAAATTGATTTCAACAAAAAACAAAAGACAATTGAGTCATTTTTCAAGAAACCTTCATAAATCATTCATGTAATATACTATATATAAGGAGTTATTAATTTATATTTTATATGGGGTCTAAAGAAAATATCAAAAATGTATTATCTTATAATTTTAGCGAATTACTAATTTAGCACCCTATCCCCGAGTCGGGACCGGCCACAAATATTATCTTAGAGAGTTTAATAAATAATCGAGTATTAATTTATCGAGTTTCTACTGTAAATATATTCTTTTTTTATTTGAAATTGATTTTTTTTTGGAAAAATAGCTTAACGCCATTTTATTAAAAACTCAAAAGTGGGACAAAGGGTCAATTATCAAAGTTAGACAAACCCTAACTTTGATTAAAAGAATCAAACGACCCTAGAGCATCTATTTAGAAACAAACAAAAAAACAAAGATTACAGACAACTAAAGCATACGAATCATACTACTTAACATTTTTGTTCAATGTAGCCAATATCATTTCCACTACTTTCGGATCCCAATTTGCTGCTCTCGCAGCCCACCTACTTTTTTTAATCACCTGTTTGGTTTTATGCTTCTTTATTGGTGATTGAACTGTTACATTTGATGATGAATGTTTGTGAACATTGACTTCATTCCCTTGGATCTGTTTTTCTTTAGAGAAGTCATCAGTAATCTAATAAAATGAACTACGTTTCAATATTTTAAGAATTTCACATTTACCTTCACATTCTTTTGTTTCATTTTTGTCTGACTTGATTTTGTCTACTTTCAATGTTTCCTCTTCACTATCATCCACTTCATTCTTATTACTTCCTTCCTCTGATTCTTCCCCTTTTCCTTCCTCTAACTCTTCATCTTCTTCTTTCTCTAATTTTTCATCTTTCATTTCCTTTGATTCTTCATCATTCTCATCATCTGCATCTCTATCTTTAGCTTCCTCATTTTGATTGTTTGATTCTTCAGTTTCAGCTTCCTCATTTTGCTCCTAAACTTTTAGCTTTTCTTTCTGTTCCTCAATTGCTTTTGTACATTTGTTAATGGGATGTTAAAAAGTATTGCAGAACGTACATCTGTTTGGCCTCCATTCATACGTAATATCCATGTCAATGGGTTTGCCTCTTCTATCAACTACTATCATCTTTGCTGGTAAAATGCTTCTAGGATGTACTTCAATGCTTATCCTAGCATATGTGATGTGTTCGCTTTCCTACATTTTTGGGTCCATATATAATGGTTTCTCCAAGAGACTAGCAAAATGGCTAAGTGCTTCTGCGTTATACATATGAGTTGGAATGTTCCTTAGTTTGAACCAAATTTGATCTGTTTCCTTCGGTTTGTTGAGTAGGTTCATACCTTCGGACTATTTTTCTAGCTTCATACAGTTTGACCTAACATATGTGTGTCCCAACTTGAGAATATTTTCCAGATTTATTCTCTGCTTGAATATCAAGAAAAATAGATCATGGATATTTGTTGATACCTTTTACAGTCCCATATGCTCCCATTGTTTTAGCAAAACATCTTTAGTGACTGTGAAAAATACACGATTCATACCTATGTAGTTTCTAATAACTACATTTTCTCATTCTTTAATGCATTTTCCTCCACTTCAATATGTAATTTAAACTCAAAAGGAGATTTAAGAATCTCAACTTTTGGTTTAAAATCTCCCAAGTATGTTTTGCCTTTATATTTCTCCCCATCTTCATATTTCTGATCTACATTTTTCTTTAGACTTCATTAACTTTCCAACTGAAATTACTTCTGATAGTATAGGTATTGGTTTTTGGGCACTTCATAAGTTCCCTCATTATTTCTACAGACCAACTAACTACCTTCTTGTATTCCTTTTGTTTTAGTAAGTTCCAATCCTGAAGATAGTGAATATTGAGTTGAATAGTGGTTTGCTGTGTTTTTTCCTTGCTGAGCAGAATCTCTCATTTCTTTGCTTGGAACAATAATGTCGCAATTTGATTCTTGAATCCGTAGAGATTTTCCCTTTCAGTGTATCCAACCTTTCATATTTCATCATTTTTTATTTCAGGCTTCAAACTTTTACTTTTATTCTTCATTTTTTCCTCAATCTTCTGAGAGCTCTGTTTTTTAATTTATGGTTTCTCAGAAATCTGTTTTTTTTCCTATTTCATCTATCGTTTTCTTGCTTGAATCGATTTTCACAAAGTCATACACTTCTTTTGCCTTATTCCTATTCTTTCTGCCAATCTTAGCAGAAGAACTGGAATGCAACAATAAGAATGCAGGCAACTCAACCAAACTCAATTTACTTACAACAAAGAAAAATCTACGACTAGGAATGACTGTAGACTAGCCAACTAGTGACCCTATTTCACAACCCAGCGACCTAAGAAATGAAGGCAATCGATGACCTAAAGCAATCACAACCCCAGACTTGTTCTCAAACAACCCTATCGACATATTTATAATTTCCCGACCCAATATTCGTGACACAAGTGAACAATTTCTAGAAAACGTAACAGACGTGCCGATTATGTCGATCTTGCCGAATATACCAATGATCGTGACTTTGACCACGTTTCTCGTAACTACGTCCAAATCAAACAACCGAATTTTGCGCGACCGTTCTGATTGTGCCGAACGTGCCAAACTAGTTACTGTGCTGATCATGTCGATTGTGCCGAACGTGCTGACAATTGTGATTCTGATGTGATTCTCTCCTAGGGTTTTTTATTTGAAATTGATTTTCTCACCCTTTTGTGTTTAATTTTGATATTTTTAAATGCACAAAATATTAAAATAAACATGGCAAATATTTTACTAATTTATTTATTTATTTTTAGGGTTAAAATAATTGTTTTAAATGAAATAAATACATACAACAATTCATTCTAAATTATTTATTTTTGTCCTTTTAATTTTTCTATAATTATTTAGATAAAATGGGTACAATATTTATCTTAAATAATTTTATTTGTTTTTGTTTTGACCTTAACCTATAATTAATTTGATTAATTAGTACAATAATTAATTTTAATTAATTGTTTAAAATGAGTTTTTGGCCTTAAGATTAATTATTTTAATTTTATTTATTCAAAAATAATTCAAAATAATTATATTATTATTAAAATTAGAGTGTATATTTTTAGTGCTTACAAAAATATTTCACAGTCGAATAAGTTGAATTGACGGTCAGATCGCATATGTTTTAAAATATAATAAATAAAAGATATTTCATAAAAATAAATTAAAATAAAAACATTAAAATAAAAATTTTAATTTATAAAATATTTTAAAATATATTTAACTAAATATGTTAAGATTTAAAGTGATTGAAAAATGAATTTGAAACTTATTTATTATAATAAAAATAAATTAAAACACTATATACCAAAAAAAACATCTTTTTAAAATAGACGTAAAATTTAAAGAGTAAAATATTATTTACTATATTTTTTTTTATTTACTTATATATATATATATATTAATTAAAATATGTTCTAATATTTATCTAATTATCTTTTATAATAATTTATTTATTTTAAAACAATTAATTATATTCATTTTTTTATATTTTTATATTTTTTATCTTTAATAAATATCAATTTTATTAAATTTGATTCATAAATAATGAAAATCAATATTGATATAAAAATAAATAAAAAACATAAATGAATGGGTAGGTGATTTTTTAATATTTATTTTTCAAATAAATATTTCTTTCAATAATAAGTAATATTATACCCGAGTAAAATTTTATATAATTTGATTAATAATTTCATCAAAAATTTAATAAAATTTAATGATATCTTGTCGAAACTACTTCCTTGTCCACCTAACAAATGTTAATTTATATGATTAGTCAGCATGCAATGCATGATTTATATATTTGATTTTTCTTTTAAGTGTTTTTTGAAATAATTAAAAAAATAAATTTGGATAACTTTAGATAATTCATGAATTTAAAAATATATGTTAAAATTAAATTTTGATTGAACAACAAATCAAAACTAATTTAAAATAAATTAAATTTAAACAATATTACTTATATTTAAAATATTTATATCTAAATAATATACTGTTTAAATTCTCACCATGCAAATGCATGAGATTAATGCCAATTTATATATAATTTAAAATTTTAACCAAAATCTTTAACTTTTTATTTTGTATTGCAAATCTATCAATGTGTATTTGTGTTTGGATTTTTTTATACTTAAAATTCAAAATGTGTTTAGATTTTTAATTAATTTATTTTAATTATGGAGAATTAACATAACATTCAACCTTCACTTCACTTCACTTTCACCACTTTCACGTAAAACATTTTTTTAAATAGACTAGAGTTAAAATATACAAATTTAAAATCCTCTGAAATTTTCAATCAACCGTGTAGTTCTATTATTACAAAATAAAATTTAAAGATAGTATTTCAGTCAAATACTATATTTTATTACAGGTGCATCTACAACTATGGTTAAGTCCTTCATAAATTCACAACCAACACAACTTTAAAGACAATCATTGATATCATCAAGTTTTGGAAAACTTTGTTTAGAGTAGAAAAATATTAAGTACAATATGTTTTATTTTATTATTTTTATATATATATATATTTATATTTAATATTTTCTAATATTTGTTCAATTATCTATTATAATAATTTATTTATTTGAAAACAATTAATTATATTCATTTTTTTATCTTTAATAAATGTCAATTTTACTCAATTTTATTCTTAAATAATATAAATCAATATAAATATAAAAAATATTAAAATAAATGTAAAAGAATTTGTTAAGTTATTTCTTAATATTTTATTTTTCAAATAAGTTTATCCATAATAAGTAATATTATAACCGAGAAGAATTTTATATAATTTAATTAGTCATTTGATCAAAAACTCATTGTTTTAAGATATTTGATCGAAATTACATTTTTTTTATCTAATGGGTGTTAATTTATATGATTGATTCACGTACTATGCACAATTTATATATTTGATATTTTTAGTGTTTTTTAAAATCATAAAAAAAAGAATTTTGGTAACTTTAAATAATTAATGAATTTAAAAAGACTGTTAGCATTCAATTTGGATAGATAAAAACTTAATTTTTACAAACCAAAATCACAACTAATTTTAAATTAATTAAATTTAAATAATATTACTTTTACTTAAAATATTTATACAAAAATTTTATTTTGTTTAAATTATTACCGTGCATCTATTCAAAACGTTTCCCAGAAATGAAAATTTATGATTATATATAGAGTTTAAATATACAAATTGAAAATACTCTGAAATTTTAAAATCAACTGTCTAGTTTTATTATTACAAAATAAAAACTTAAAATAGTATTTCATTCAAATACTATATTTTATTACAGTTTGAGCATACACAACTATGGTTTAATAGTTGGTAACTTGAAAGACAATCATTATCGTTTCAGCATTGTGCCAATTCATCAACGATATCATAAAATTTGTTTAGAGAAGTAAAAACAATATCCATCATAACATTTGAGTCTATAATAAGATAATATAATTTGTTTAGATCTGCAGTCTCCTTCCTATGTACATTCAAATCCATATGATTGTGTGATAATATATATACATATATTATTTAGTATATACATATATATATATATAATTATAAATTAAATAACCATTACATATAATGAGAAATATACCAAACAAAATAATATTAAGAAGTAATATCATCTATAAAATAGTGTTCACCATGTCAGATTTTTGTTATTGGACCATTAAACTCATAATTATATAAAAATTATTTTTCCTATATTTTGCTTTAGCTATCCTGAAATATTTATAGTAGATTTTTATTTAATATAATATATATATATCTGATTAATATTAATCCTAATATTTTTGAAAATATAAATATTCACATAATCCCTCAAAGTTAACTTTTACTACCAACTTTTTAGGGATTCACTAAATATATATAATGATATTAATAAATAATTCATTAATATGAAATATTACTATTTTTTAAGAATTTAAATAAATAAATTTATATTGATGACTTTTTATAAAACAATATTTCGATATAGATAAGATTCTCAAAATTAATTCTAAAGTTTATATAATATTCACTAAATATAATAATGATGATTATATACATTCTATTGTACGGATTTATTCATATTATCCTTCAATAATATATTTTAAATTTCTATCATCCCTAAAATTGAATATGTTTAATTTATTATATTTTGGCATTTATAAATATTAAATATAATTTTATGGGATAGTTCATTTGTGTATTGATAAATTGGTAAAATCATTTTGACACTAATTTTAATTTATTCTAATTTGTTTTTAAATTTTTGTTTGTTTTCATATAACTGAGTTGAGTTTGGCTCATTTTTTTTAATTTATTTAAAAATTCTATTTGTTTACAATCTTTTATTAAATATTTTATTAAATATTTTATTAAGGGGTTGATTTATGTGAATTAATATCATGAAATATTTTTTTAATTAATTATATTATCAAATTTAATAATATTTGTACGTTCAATTTCAACTTCAACTCTAAACATTTTCAAACAAAGTCATCGTTCTCAAATATGGAATTATATACCAACCTAAAACCCAACATGGGATTAATGTTGTTTGAATTTTGTAAAATATAGACATATAGATTGACTTTTTTTTTAAATAAGAAAACAAATCTAAATAAAAACAAAACATTATATTAATTGTACAATTATTATTTCTTTACAATAAATTTATCAATAATTAATTTTAAAATCTGAGATGGCGGCTGACGAACACTTCATTCTTGTTTCAGTAACCCTCCTCTCTCCGAGAATTCTCCAGATCTGGTGAGCTTGTAGAGGATTTTGCAGATCGTAGTCTGTGAGAGAAAAGTTCCAAGGGTGCTCTACTTCATTTATATCTGGACTCGTAAGTTATATACAACTCTATAGAGATTTCAAATAAAGGTATGTAATGGCATTATCTTATGCAGAATTCTCATACTATAAATACATAAAAGATAGATGGACGGTGTTGGAGTTCTTTATATCTCTAGAAAAAATAAATTATCTAGGAAGATTAGTTCTTTGGTTAGTAGGCGAGGTTGTGTGGCCCGCTTGGTGGACGGACAACCTCATGTGAGTGTACAGGTAAAGCAACAACAAAATATAATGAGATGGTTAGGAGAAGTAAAATGGTATATAATGAGATGGTTAGGAGAAGTAAAATGGTCATATCGGACATTAGTCTTCAATCGACTTTCTCAACAAACCCTAAAGATGTCTCACACGTTCAGGTCCGGGGAGGCTATGTTTTGTCCCATGAATATCATTGGTTGTAGATGGAGAGTGTTAGGATCGGGGTCGCCCTTGTAGGACCGGGGTGTTCCAGTTTTAGAGGGTTGACCGCTTACAACAACACAACACACAGTTTGGTGATAGTCCGGTTAAAGACTAAAACTGTTCTTAACACTGCGCAAACTGTCACAGACTCTTGAACCGGGTTCAAGGGCGGAAATGTATGTTTCAGTCTGAAGCAACACACACGACTTGATGAGATTTATGAGGGGTCGGTTTAGGGAGTATGTATATATCGGTTTTGATTAAGGAGTTGGATTATGTTTTGGTTAGTATTTGTTCGGTTTTAGAGTAAATAAGAAGGAAATAAGTAAAAAGACACGAGATAGGATTTTTTATGCATGTTCGGAGTAAATCCTCTTACGTCACCCCTTCTTCTCAGGTTATGAGAAGGATCTCCACTAACTTTCAAAGTTACAACACTTACAATGCCGGTCGAGCCTAACTCGCTACTCGCCGGTTACACCAACTCACTCTTGATGTAATACAATAATACAGTGCAATAAAGCTTTCGGTAAATGAAACAATAGTTTTTGGCTCGCGCGTGAGATTTCTTTCTCTCTCTTAAAGTATTTTTGGAACCGTAATAAATGAGGTCGCTTCGTCTTCCTTTTATAGTGAAGAGGATCCCAATGGTCATTTTCTTCTCTCACCGTGGGATTGGTCAGTTTGAGGCCACGCCGATTCAGAGATGTTGCGTGCACGTTTCAACTTCCTTACACTTGACAAGCATGCATATACCTCTCAGGTATGGATGACGTAACCGGCTTGCAGTTTTGGACACGTGTCAGACATGCACCTTCCGGTTGTCTGAGTCGGATCTTCGGATCAACAAATCATCATTGTTTTTATCGCATGCTTCTGATCCGGATCTTATCTTCTTATATTTTCCCAAGACACGTCTATTTTGTCATATCACGTCATCTTTGTAATTCTTAGTTTTCCGGTTGAATCTTTCGTAGTTTTATCCGGCTGGGATGAGAACTTTTCTTTGCTAGCCGGTCTGTTGGGAATGTTGAGGCCGGTTCCTTTTGATCATGAATTGATCATCTGGAGCCGGATTGCTTTGATGTATTCTCCAGTCGGTTTATACGACTTGGTTTGTTCCTGCACATAAGAGTTTATAGTAGTTTAGTTTTCTGGCCGGTAAAAATTAACTTACTTAATTTTTCTATCAATTTATCCCTTTTTGATTATTTAGAATAAATATTCAAAAATTGTAATGTATGTCCGTTTTGAAAATTAACTTACTTAATTTTTCTATCAATTTCTCCCTTTTTGATTATTTAGAATAAATATTCAAAAATTGTAATGTATGGCCGGTTTGAAAATTAATTTACTTAATTTTTCTATCAATTTCTATGTGTGGCCGTTTTTTTTTTTAAAAATGTGTTTAACAATTTCTCCCTTTTTGATGTTTTTTAAAAAAAATTTCAAAACAATTTGGTTTTTCAAAAAGTGTTTAGTATAATCATTACTTTTAGATATTAAGAAAAATAACTTAGTTCTGAAACAAAACACCAATAAGTAGCGTAAGTAAGTTGTTCATAAATAGAAAGACAAGCTAAGTATTGGATGATCCCCCCTTTTCCTTTTCTTTCTGCCTTTCCTCCTCCTCTTTTTCCTTCCATTCTCGTTCTCTTCTTTCCGCGTCAATTCGCCATCCGGTAAATACACTTGATATGACTGGAGTTCGTTGGTTGAACCAGAATGTACCGCATGCTGGTCTAGGAGGACGAGATGATTGGGCAACAGTCGGACCGGAACTTGTAGATGCGTCAACTGCCTTCTTCTTCTGCGGGTTGAGCTGTGCAACATCTTCTTCTTCTTCTTCATTTAGAGGTTCCCCAAATTATTCATCCGGTTGAAACTCTTCTATATCGCTTTGTTCCACCTGATGCAACAAGCTCACAATCTTCTTTCTTTTATTCTTGTTCCTTGTTTTCATTGAGTGCGAGGCTTGTGCTGATGTGGACTCCGGTTGATCGGCTTTTTCATCTTCATTGAGTTTATTGGCCAACTCGAGATCCTTGTCCTCAATTTCCTTTCGTAACCGTTCCCCAGCATATTCTTCGTCTTGAATTCTCCGAGCTGTTTCGGCATCTGCACGAATCTGCTCTTGAGTTCTATCTGCTTGTAGCTTAAACAACTCCTCAATCTGAGCTGTCATAGTTTGCATCATTTCAAGCAGAGGAGCGGTTGCGGTTTTGATAGACTCGTCAATCATTGTTTTGATCGATGTTTGAACCGTTTCGACAATCTCAGAGTGAATAAATGCCCAAACTGTTTTAATCAGATTGGTTTGAACGGTTGCAATTTTGGCATCTATAGCAATGTTGTACTCATTAAGAGAGGAGATGATTGTGTCAACAACTACTTCCTTCATTTGCTCAAGTCCCGGAGTCTGATCATTCTGCGGTGGAACTCTGCTCCGGTTTTCTGCTGTTTTGGAGGATTCTCCGGTATTGAAAATTGGTTTGCTTTGGAACTGATCAGCATGCAGCAAAAGATTTTTGCATTCTTCTCTCCATTCTGCCTCGAGCCGGTCAACATTTCGTGCAAGATCATTTCGTACTATCTGAAACTGCTCAAACATTTTCAACTCCATTGGAGTTAGTTCTGCTCCTTCTGCCTTCTTCATGGCATCATTTACCGCTTGCAGCTTTGCGTATTCTTGCATCACAAGAGTTTTAGCATATGCGGCTTGGATTACATTGGTACCCGTTACCTTGAGAGCTTCTTCTTCTAGAGACAAGAGTTTCTCCCAGTATTCATTGCCATTGAAATCAGGGATCATGTCTGATAGCTTCGTTTCACAACGCAACCTGACCCATAGGTGATAAGGGGTGGCCAGCTCTTCAGCTTCCTTGTTCATATCCCGAATGAAATTTTGGAACATTTCTTCCTCTTCTTCTGCTGAGATAGAGACCTCGGTTTCTGGCACAATTTCAGTTTGTCCGGGTTTGGTTTCATTGTCTCCTTGCACCGGAGAGTCTTCAATCATAACTTCTTTACCTTTGTTGACCTGAGATGGACCTTCAAGTGTGATCGGTGGATTTGTCGGCTTGAGCTAGTTGAGGAGTTGATTCGGTTGGAACGGATTTGTCCCCAATCGAACCGGATGGTTCCTTTTCTTCGTTGTTTCCCTCCTGAGCTGGAGGGGTGATGTTTTCTGAGTTTTCCGTTTCTTCGACCGAATGGATTTCAGGTTGATCGGTTACTTTTACCTGATCAGATTGCTGGAGAAGACTTGTTACGTCGTCTTCGGTTTCATGAATAACTGTTTGGACTACGTCCTCTATAACCTCTGAGGTTCTCAATCCCACATCGTCAATTATATCATCGAGGTTCTTGGTTGGAGATTTGGAGTTTTCAGATTCAGCCCTAACCTCTATATCCGGATTCTCCTTTGATTTGGACTGAGTTTCTTGGCTCCCCGAGGGCCTGGCTTGCCTCGATGAAGGGGAATCAACTTCGTTTGGACAGACAGTGTTGAGCGGGATCGGCTGAAGTAATTGTTCAGTTGGTTTGGGTGAATGGTCCGAGGATAGAGTTTTCTCGGAATCTGCCGATTTCTTGGCGCTTTTCTTCGCCGATTTCTTTACCCTTCCCCTTTTTCTGCGAGACTTCGGTTTGTATGGCCTTTCCCTTTGGATCGACTTGTTTTGAACTCTCACCAGCCGGTGCAGCCGAGCTAGCTTCTTTTGAGGACTTGGTCCTAGATGATTTCGGCCTGGCCGTTTTAGTAGTTCTTTTGCTCATGTGCTCAGAATTTAAAATATTACCGGATGCGAGCGGTTCACCTTCACCGAGTTCGACTTGAAGGAATCGTAGGATCTTCCCTATCTGCATGGCGTATGCATGAACCCGACCGTTCATTTTTATCACCATTTCACAGAACTGTTCGAACAGAACACTTCCCTAGTCAATCTTGTCGCCGCGGACAATCGTCATCAGCATTTTCAGTTTTAGCTTTGTCAGGTTATCAAAGTTCCCTCCTCTACCCTGAAGCGATTTGGATATGAAATCTACCAGCCATCTGAACTCTGGCTTGATTTTGTTCTTCCGGCTGGAGTGAGACACCAGATATGGCTAGCCGGACAGCGTTAGATTCCGCATCCAATAAGCTTGTTTTGAAGTCCAGCCTAGTATTCGGCAAACCGAGAGCTTCTAAGAAGATTTCTTCCGTGATGTTAACTGCCTTGCCGCACACGGTGGCGGAGACTGTCCTCTTTGTCAGTGTCTCCGTTTTCAGAAACTCTTCAACCTCTGTCGGATGCACGAAGAACGGGCCAGAAAGATAAGTTTCTAACCCAGAATCTCTCAACGATTGAAGCACATCATTGTGTTCTTCTGCAGCGTGTTCATCAATGTCGTTGAAATCGACCTGCAAGATGTATTTAAACAGTGCTTTATCTGATTCCATGGCGAGATTATGAACGAAGAAGATAAAGAGCAGAGAGAATCGGAATGCAAGAGAAAGCTTAAGTTTTTAGAGAGAGAAAGCGTGTGCAAATAATGAACTGTTTCTGTCTTATATAGGGTGCGGTTTTGAATGGTTAGAAGTTGAACCGTCACTTCGTTTTGCATTTTGGCGCCAATTTTCCCTCCAAAAGTTACTGCAGTAATTTTAGGCGGTAATTGCGGAGAATAACTATGGGCGGTAATATTGTGGGCGGTAAACCGTGAGCGGTAAACTTTGAAAATTTTCAGATATGGTTTGAGATTTTTATTAACCGAAAATTTTGTTAACCGAAAGTTTTGATTAACAAGAAGTCATTTAGTTAGAGCAGAACCGGAAATAAGCTTATGTGAAAACCGGAGACTTAAAGATGTGAGATTCTTTATATTAAGTCGAAACAAAGGTAGATTAATTAGTTGTCTGGTCGTACAACAAAATGACCAGATAACGGGAAACTACATTAATTTAAAAAAGATCAAGCCACTCCCCCTCGATCATTCTGTCAACCCACTCATCCACGGTGTTACCGGTTCGTTCCTCAATCCTCGATATCCATCTGTTCAACATGGGTCGAGTCATGGTGTTGGCCGGTCCGACAGGAACACCGGGTCCAAGGTTGGGACGATGAACTTCCAAGTATCGACTGATTTGGGGAGCGAAGCCGATCCTTCCCCTTGGAGCTGAGACAAGTTTCTTCAGATTATTGAAGAGATATGAAGCCCAGTTTATGGGCGATTTTCTGACGACGGCTATCATGATGTCGAAAGCCTCCCGGTTGTAGCTCTGGTTGAGCATTCGGCCCATGATAGATCGCTGGACCAAGTCATGAAAGACTTAGTATTGTAGAGCAAGGTCGTCCTTTTCTCCGTGTTCATCAACCGGATGAATGGAGCTGGAGAAGATGAAAGCATAGTCTTCTTTGGCCGGAAAATACGGCGTTGGGAAGTCTGAAAATCCTTCGGTTGGGAGTTCAAAGAAATAGGCAAAGTGTTCTTCGGTGATCTGAAGGAATCTTCCGTCAATGATGGTCCTTATGCTCCCATCATCAAGTATGTGCCCATTGTTAAAGAATTCATACACCTCCTCTTCGAGTATGGTGTCCGAACCTTCGAGAAACTCTTGCAGCCCCGATTCTACGATCGCTAAGAATATGGTTTCTTTAAACTAAAAGTTTTACATTTCATGGAAGTCGACAATGATGGTGTTTCTCATCTCAGCATTCATTTTTTTTAGGAAAGGGTCTGAGCAAGGATTGAATGAGATTTTGAAGTTTCGAGCTTAGAGAGAGAAGAAAATATTTGAAGTGTGATTTGATGAAGAAGGATGAGGCCTCTTTTATAGTGTGGGCGGTTGGTTGCATTTAATGAGAATATTTGAAAAAATCAGACCGTTTATGTTTGGTCATAAAGGCTTTATCAATTTTCAAGGGAATAATGAATTGTCTGGTCCATTCGAATTAGGCATGCTTCTTGGAAAGCGAACATTTCAGTTTTCAAGACTGATTTGATTTGGTTTAATGTTGGTTATTTCTTTAGGATTCCTTTGGTTTCAATCGAAGAGGAAAGAAAAGATTTTCATTAATAAAATATATCTCAAACCGGTAGTGCAAAAAAATTACCGGTTTGATGATTGAGAAAAGAGATGAAAAAGATTTAGACATTAGATGAGCCGTCAGCTTGATTCTTCTTAGCCCTTGCTGCTTCCCACCGGTCGATTAGTTCTTGGATTCTCTCCTTCGTAAGCACGTGCTTCGGGTGAAGGGTGACGAAGGGTCCGTAATGAATGTCCAGACTAGCACAGAAACCGCTTAGCTGAGGAGCGTAACCGATTTTGTTTGAGAGAATCATCTTCTTCAGATTGCTGAAGATGATCCAAGACCAATTTACCGGTGTCCCAACCGTGACGGCAATCATCATTTCAAAAAGCCTCTGGGTGTAATAGTAGCTTTTCTCTCTACCCAAAACTGACTTTCCCAGAATCTCACACAGAATTTGGTACTTGTGAGATAATTGACTCTTAGCACCCAGGGCTTAACCGGGATGTTAGAGTTGGGGAACTGATGACACATTTCTTCAATGGTCACCGGGGAGTAAGTGAGATCGGTTACCCCTTCAGTGGGTAAGCCGCAGTATTCAGCTAAATCCATCTCGCTGAATAAGAAAGATTGACCATAAACCCGTGCCACGATAATGTCTCGGTGCTCCTCCTTTGCCGTTTCGAAGAACTCATCGACTATTAGGTAGTCGATGATGAATCTGTTCTCCAAAAATACTCTTAGCCCGCTTCTTTCAACGGCTAAGAACATGTCTTTGATTTCATGGTCTTCATATTGGTATATAGAATTAAAATCAGCCAGCAGAATTTTCTTGGCGAGTGGATCGGAGTTCATGATCTTGTAATAATCTTAGCTCAAGAAATCTTTGTGAATAGTGAATTTTGTGAAGTGTTGTGAAGAATAAAGGGTTGTTTATATAGCCAGGGGTTCGGCTAGATTAGTAGGTTAAGCATGCTTAGTGATGTTATCGATTAATTAATAGGCTTTAACTTGTTGAAGTGTATAAAGTTTATTTCTAATGCAAAGTTAATCATTACTAAGGATATTCATGATGACAATAAATCTATTGACAAGATGTTAGTCTCCCTCTCTTGATGATGGACACGTGTCGTCATCCCGATTGAGGTAAACTATTTTATTAATTACAGGCTTCATTTCTCAAGGTGTGCATGAAAACGCAGTTAGTTATCCCAAGTTAATCCGGAAAAATTCAGTTTATCTAAACCATGATACATTTATACTAATTGGTTTTCCGTGACCGGTTTTAGTTGGATATTTTATTCCGGTGTGAAGAGATGTTGAGTCGCATCAATATTTGTTCAGCTTTGGATTAAATTTATCCACTTCTGCCAAGTCATTTGAACCGCTTAGTGTGTATACATGTGGTTTGATATCATGAAGTGATCAGGCATAACCGGAGACTTCCTTCCGGTTAGCATCCTTGAATATTTAATGGCCTATTTGAATATGGTTTGAGAAGCAAAAGCTTCTCCCTTAACGCATATCCTGGTTTTTTCATGATAATGTATGTAAAAAGTATGCATGGATGATCATGGTATAAGTTTCTTGCTATCAGTAAGTCCTAGAATATTTTTGAAATGAGAAAACTTAGCTTCCTGTAGCGGTTTGGTGAAGACGTCAGCTACTTGTTGCTCGGTTGAGACGTATTTCAGCCGGATGTGCTTCTGTTGAACATGCTCCCGGATGAGATGATGTCTTGTGTCAATGTCTTTCTTTCTTGAGTGCAACACCGGATTTTATTTGATCGCTATTGCACTAGTGTTGTCACAACATATTGGGGATTCTTCAGCTATTACACCAAAATCTCTAAGTTGCTGTTGGATCCAGAGGAGTTGTGCACAATAGCTTCCGGCTGCTAGGTATTCTGCCTCTGTGGTTGATGTTGCAACTGAGGTTTGCTTCTTGCTGTTCCATGTAACGAGTCGATCTCCCAGAAATTGGCAAGTTACACTTGTACTCTTTCTATGGATTTTGCATCCTGCGTAATCCGCGTCTGAGTAACTTATGAGATTAAAGCTTGAATCTTTTGGGTACCAAAGTCCCACATCTTCAGTCCCTTTCAGATACTTCAATATTCTTTTAGCCGCGGTGTAGTGTGATTGCTTTCGATTGGCTTGAAATCTTCCGCATACTCCGACAGCAAACAGAATGTTCGGTCGGTTGGCTATTAGGTAGAGCAAAGATCCAATCATTCCTCGATATGCTATGATGTCAACGGCTTGACCATCCTCATCTTTGTCTAATTTTACAGAAGAGCTCATAGGTGTAGCCGCCTCAGCACATGTATCCATTCCAAATTTCTTCAGCAGTTCGGCTGTGTACTTTGGCTGGCTTATGAACGTTCCGGTTTCGATCTTCTTAACTTGAAGTCCTAGGAAAAAACTCAGTTCTCCCATCATACTCATTTGAAATTTGTCAGTCATCATCTTCGTGAATTTATCACATAGCTTTGGATCTGTTGATCCAAAAATAATATCATCAACATAGATTTGAACAAGTAATATATGTTCCTTTTTCTCAAATTTGAAAAGTGTTTTATCGACCGAGCCTATTGTAAACTTGTGATCAAATAAGAATTGCGTTAATGTGTCATACCAGGCTCTTGGGGCCTGTTTCAAACCGTAAAGGGCTTTGTTTAGCCGGTAAACATGATTTTCGTATTCTGAATTTTTGAAACCTGGAGGTTGATTATCATATACCTCTTCATTACTTTACCGTTAAGAAAAGCTCTTTTAACATCCATTTGAAAAACTTTGAAATTTTTTAAAGCTGCAAATGCTAGAAATATTCTAATGGCCTCAAGTCTAGCTACAGGGGCAAATGTTTCTTCAAAATCAATGCCTTCTTCCTGTTTGTAGCCTTGAGCCACTAACCGGGCCTTGTTCCTCGTAACTAAACCATCTCCATTGAGTTTATTTCTGAATACCCATCGTGTTCCTATAACCGGTTTGTTTTTCGGTCTAGGAACTAGGTACCAGACTTTATTTCTCTCAAACTCGTTTAGTTCCTCTTGCATTGCTAGGATCCAGTCGGGATTTGACAATGCTTCATCCACCTTTTTTGGCTCAATTTGTGATATGAAAGCTGAGTTTTCATAGTGTTCCAAATTCTGTTGCCTAGTTCGGACGGGTGAGGATATGTTACCTATTACTAGTTCAAGAGGATGATTTTTGTTCCTTCTGAGGTTTATCCGAGACGTGTCTTCCAAGCTTTCGGTTGGCTGATCAAGGTTAGACAGATCGGTAGGCTGAATAGAGTCAGACCGACCGATTTCTTCAGTTGAAACTGAAGAGTCAAATTTCTACGGTAAAGCAGCTTGAACAGGATGAGGTTCAACATCAACCGCTTGATCATTAACAAATCGTCTAAAAACCAGAACCTCATCTTCATCATCAGAATAAATATTGAAATTTTCCATTCTGTTGTGAATGTCGAAGGGTAATGCAGTGTTTCGTTCAACCGATTCATCAAAAACAACGTGAGATGTTTCTTCAACTGTTAAAGTCCTAGTATTATATATTTTATATGCTTTAGATACAACTGAGTATCCCAACATTATTCCTTCATCGGATTTAGCATCAAAAGCGGTCAAATAATTTTTTCCGTTGTTGTGAACAAAACATTTACTACCAAAAATTCGAAAGTACCGTATGTTTGGAATTTGATCATAGTATATCTCAAAAGGGGTTTTAGAAAAACGCTTAGTTACTAGAGACCGATTTTGAGTGTAACATGCGGTATTGATAGCCTCGGCCCAAAATTTTTGAGCAATGCCCGAATCGGCTATCATTGACCTTGCGGCTTTCTTGAGAGTTCGGTTTCTTCTCTCAGCCAAACCATTTTGTTGAGGAGTTCTGGCACTAGACAACTCGTGTCTAATACCGGAATCATCAAGAAAAGTAGTTAATTTGCTGTTTGTAAACTCAGTTCCTCTATCACTTCTGATTTTGTTTATCCGAATAGATTTTTCATTTTGTATTCTCAAAATCAGCTTAATCAAGTTTGGTGTTGCTTGATTCTTAGAAGCTAAAAATATTACCCAAGTAAATTCAGAATAATCATCAACGACTACCATAGTGTATTGCATGCCTCCTAGACTTGTTACTCTAACCGGACCAAACAGATCCATATGCAGGAGTTCTAAATATCGTTCGGATTGATGATTTCCTTTACTTTTGAAAGATGACTTTATTTGTTTACCCATTTGACATGTAGCACATACTTTATCTTTTGAAAACTTGATATTTGGAAAACCGTGAACTAATTCCTTAGAACAAATGAAATTTATTGTTTTGAAGTTCAAATGGTTTAGCCGTTTATGCCAGATCCAGTTTGGATCATTTCCAGCTATCATGCATACAGGATTTTCAAACTTAGTTTTCCAATAAACTTTGTAGATATTTCCCATTCGGTTACTGGTTAATAGAATGTCATTTTGATGATCTTTAACTAAGCATGCATTCTTATGAAACTCAACTTTATATCCTACATCGCACATTTGACTAATGCTTAACAAGTTGAAATGTAGGTTTTCTACCAATAATACATTATTTATAGACAGGTTACCATGAACAATCTTACCCTTGCCCACAGTTCTACCTTTTAAATTGTCACCAAATGTGATGACTGCTCCGGTTTCATAGGTGATATCTGCTAGTAGTCCACTGTTACCGGTCATGTGTCTTGAGCATCCACTGTCCAAATAGCATTCCGAGTTCTTTAGCCGGTTGCTTCTCCTAACCTGTAAAATAGAAATATTTATACCTTTTTGGTACCCACATTCAGTTGGGTCCATGGTTGATAGTCCCTTTGGGATCCAGACTTGAATAAGTCGGATCACTTTCCCGGTATCTGTTCTTATGGTATTTGGCTTAACTTCTTGATCCTTGCTCAAGAATGCCTTATATCGAGGTGATGAGTGTTTTTGAGGTTGAGATTTACTTGTTTTGTTTCTTTTATCTTTTGTCCGGTTGGCTTTCCTTCTCTCAGGATGAAGCCATTTTTATGATTCAGTTGGGTTTACATATTTTAGTTCCGGTTTTATGACAGTTAACACCTCATTGTTGGTTGAAGTACTCTTGACAAATCTTACGAAGGGAAGATTATCTTTTGTGAGTTTCATCCCGTTAGGTTGATTCGGTTTGTTTGATTTGTTTTGTTTGTATCCAACACTAAATTTACACTTAGGATATCTTTTATAATTGCACATCTGATCTACGGCTTTACAAGATCTTTCCCAAGCAGCCGTAATATACAATGTTCGTTCATTTACTTCAGTTACCGGTTGAACTGTCTCCTCATTCTCTAAGGATAGTTTAGCTGGTTCATACACTGTGGTTTCGTATGGCTCATCATCAATACCACTTGACTCTACAGTTTTATGTTCTACCGGAGTCGGTATATAGGCAGATATGTTTCTGAACTCAACGACCATTTCGTTGAGTGCAGAAATCAGATCTTCCGTAGTAAACTCATCAGAGGAGAAATTAAATACCTCTTCGTCGTTTTCCATGAAGCATGTTACTCTCTCCTCATCATTTTCGTTGTCGGAATACGCCCATTCGCTTCCACCGTCGGATGCAATGAATGCCTTTTGTATTTCATTCCCTTCATCGGCTTGCTGGTTATCATTTCTTCGGTAATCGTTTTGTTAGTTGTCATTTCTCCAATAATCATTCCCTTGGTAGTTGTTGCCTTGATAGTTTCTTTCAGGTTTTCGATCGTCTCTTCTTGGTTTTCTACATTCTGACCTGAAATGTCCAAAACCATCACAGTTATAACATCTTTTATTTGATTTATGAACATAATTATAATTGAAGTTGTTGTTAGATGGCGGTTGGTTCTTCTTCTTGAATCTTCCAAATTTCTGAGCTAGCATCGCCATCACATCTTCACTGATCTGATCATCGTTTTTGACTGGAACCGGAGCGGTTGATACTTGGACCGCCGGTTCCACCGATGTAACTAGAGCTCTGGTTGCGGTTGACGTAGATGCTTCGTCTTCGATCCGATACTTAATCTCGAACTCATAAGCTTTCAGATCTTCAAACACATCATGCAGTTTCATCTGCCCGAGATTGCTTGACTCCCTCATCACCATGGTTTTGATATCCCATGTGCTTGGTAGTGATCTTAAAGCCTTAATAATTACTTCCTGGTTGTCGTATCTTTTTCCGAGTGTTTGTAGCTCGTTGACCACGCTGGTGAACCGGTTGCTGAATTCTTTAATGTTTTCCCCCGGTTTCATCTTGATGCTCTCATATTTTTGAGTAGCCACCAAGATTTTATTCTCTTTTGTTCTTTCGTTTCCTTCATAGATTTGAATGATCGTCTCCCAGGCTTCTTTTGCACTATCACAATCTGATATCTTGTTTAGTGTGTTATCGTCTATAGCTTTGTAGATGTGTCTCATGCAATGGTTGTCCAGGTTACTCCTTCTTCGATCCTCAGTTGTCCATGCGTCTATCAATTTGTTGATCTTGATTGGCCCTTCCTTCAGAACTCTGCTCATTTCATCATCCATCGTCATCCAGCGTAATCAGATGTAGATACATCCTTCTAGCTGCTAAATGCTTCACTATTTAGCATTGGTGGCTTGTCGTTGTGGGTCATGCTTCCCATCTTCTTTGGTTGTTTGAGTGCTAAGAACCTCGCTCTGATACCACTTGTTAGGACCGGGGTGTTCCGGTTTTAGAGGGTTGACCGCTTACAACAACACAACACACAGTTTGGTGATAGTCCGGTTAAAGACTAAAACCGTTCTTAACACTGCGCAAACTGTCACAGACTCTTGAACCGTGTTCAAGGGCGGAAATGTCTGTTTCAGTCTGAAGCAACACACATGACTTGGATGAGATTTATGAGGGGTCGGTTTAAGGAGTATGTATAGATCGGTTTTGATTAAGGAGTAGGATTATGTTTTGGTTAGTATTTGTTTGGTTTTAGAGTAAATAAGCAGGAAATAAGTAAAAAGACACGAGACATGATTTTTTATGGATGTTCGGAGTAAATCCTCCTACGTCACCCCTTTTTCTCAGGTTATGAGAAGGATCTCCACTAACTTTCAAAGTTACAACACTTACAATGTCGGTCGAGCCTAACTCGCTACTCGCCGGTTACACCAACTCACTCTTGATGTAATATAATAATACAGTGCAATAAAGCTTTCGGTAAATGAAACAATAGTTTTTGGCTCGCGCGTGAGATTTCTTTCTCTCTTAAAGTATTTTTGTAACCGTAATAAATGAGGTCGCTTCGTCTTCCTTTTATAGTGAAGAGGATCCCAACGGTCATTTTCTTCTCACCGTGGGATTGGACAGTTTGAGGCCACGCCGGTTCAGAGATGTTGCGTGCACGTTTCAACTTCCTTACACTTGGAAAGCATGCATATACCTCTCATGTATGGATGACGTAACCGACTTGCAGTTTTGGACACGTGTCAGACATGCACCTTCCGGTTGTCTGAGTCGGATCTTCGGATCAGTAAATCATCATTGTTTTTATCGCATGCTTCTGATCCGGATCTTATCTTCTTATATTTTCCCAAGACACGTCTATTTCGTCATATTACGTCATCTTTGTAATTCTTAGTTTTTCGGTTGACTCTTTCGTAGTGTGATCCGGCTGGGATGAAAACTTTTCATTGCTAGCCGGTCTGTTAGGAATGTTGAGGCCGGTTCCTTTTGATCATGAATTGATCATCTGGATCCGGATTGCTTTGATGTATTCTCCAGCCGGTTTATACGACTTGGTTTATTCCTGCACATAAGAGTTTATAGTAGTTTAGTTTTCTGGCCGGTAAAAATTAACTTACTTTATTTTTCTATCAGAGAGTTCTTGAAAGGGGATAGTCATCGAATAATCTCCGTGTCCACAATAAAAGGAAGATAATATGTATCTAGTTAGCACACAACATATGCAGAAAACTAACATCGGAGTTGTGCAACCATATCCTTGTAACACTAGTAGAAAAATAGGCATTAGTAAGAGCTAATGCTGTTACTGAAAGTCTTTAAAGTCGTTACTGATGTCTTTCTGTAACAACATATAGTGTCGTTACTATTCGTTATTGAAACCAACATTATAGATATTTAAAATTATCAATAACGACATTAGAGAGTCGTTACTGTTGTTCATATTAGAACGGCTATACAACCGTTACTAATATAATCAATAAGGCTTTACCAATGGTAATGTCGTTACTCCTATTAGTATCAGTAAGGGTTCTATCAAAGGCATTTTCATTACTGATATTAGTATTAGTTAGGGTTTTCCCAATGGTAGTGCGGTTATTGATATTAGTATTAGTAAAGGTTCTACCAAACGTAGTACTGTTACTAATACTCATATTAGTAAAGGTTGTCCCATTGCCAATGTTGTTACTGAAATACTTACGACGGTTCTCTTTTTTTAAATATATTCCGTTTTGTAGTTATTAATATTTATCCCTATAAACAATATTTAATAGTTTTTTTGTCAAAATATTTACATAAATAAATACACTAATTCAAATAATATTAATAAATAATATATAAAATACACAAGGGAACAAATCCAAACAATTTTTATAAATAATATACTAATTCATCCTATCACTAATTACTGTTATCCTATACTATTATCCTCTTGAACTCTTCATACAAATTACTATTGACGAATTGATTTTTTTGAATGATTCTCACATAACTCTGAAGGAACTCTACCATCTTCTCATTACCTAACCCAGGAAACTGCCAAAGCATGAAAAAATTCTCAACTATGTAAATTAAATGAGTAATCTAAATAATGTCGATATCAAGTCTTGAACAAGTGGCATAACGTTCATTAAACAACTCATCCATCCCGTCTAGGAGTGATTGTGAATCGGTGTTGGTTTAGTTAGTGGAAAAGTATCAATCCATAAATGAATTCAGGTATAAAAACAACCATACAATAACAATTTCCAATAGTCCTCCAATTGAACCAACCTTGTTTGTTAGAAAGATACCTAGGAATTAAAGTGTATTAGTTATAAAAATAGTAATAGAAAATAACAGTTTAAAATAAAGTTTTCTAAATTAATAAATATAGAAATAGTAAACAATAACTTAGACATCTAAAATTTTTCAATGAAATAGAGACAAATGAAGTGATGAACAAAGGCAACCAACAACAACACATGAACAATACCAAGCTTAAATTATCTTATTCATATGTATGCTTATTTTCATATTTGAAAAAAACAAATATTACTTTTTTCTGCATTCGTATTAGCTAGATGATGAATTTGTTCTAACCAACTAAATTAAGGGGTGCTTGGTTCATTTTTTTTTAGAAATGGCTTACGCCATTTATTATAAAGACCCAAAAAGAGTAAAAGGAGTACAATAGATGAAATGAGCTTACATCAATTTGCTCAAAGTCAACACATGATGGCCATGAGAAATTCACAGTTGGCCTAAGAAACGCACACGAAATGAAATTAAAGTACAAAAGTGAATAAGGAATGAAAGTAGCAATTAATCAACTAAAACAAGACGATAGAGGTTGATTTTCTCGGACTCGTCTCTCTTGTCTTTGCCCTTGTTCTTTCTTTCTTTCTTGTCACCCTTAGGTCTTTTTGGGATATTTTTCTGGATAGAGTTCCAGCTTCTTTGTCTTCGCTAGCTTCTCTTGTCACCTTTTTTCCTTTTGGGCTTGAGTTTGGAGTTGAGCGTATTAGTTCTTTCCCTTAAGGTGTTTTTTTTGACAACGTTGCTGCTTTCTTTGGTTTCGCTATCATTCACATCGATGTCGGGCTTTCTTTGGCTTTCGCTATCATTCACATCGATGTCGGGCTTTTGAACCTAATCACTAAGAAAAGGGCTTCGGTTTCAGGGTTAGTGGGATTATGATCAGTTTGGTTCTTATTCATGTGTTCGTTGTGGCTTTCATTTTCTTTGAGGATTTCATTATAGGATTTCTTGACCACCTTGACAATCTCTTGTTCAAGGGTAGCCACGGGCTTCTTTTGTTTTTCTCTGTCCTCTTTTTCTAGATGCTCGTACATGACATCAATATTGACCATGTTTCCATTCTGACATCTTAGCTCGAATTTTTCTAGTTTTGTACTCGTTGAGTCGATCTCAATGCAAATACGGGCAAATGTGACCAGTTCAAACGAGTCAAAGTCGGGATCGAGCTTAAGCGGCTTTCCAACGAGTCTGATGAGATAAGAAAGTGATTTGGAATTACAAATGTGTGGTAGGATGTTTCTCAGTCTCACCCACTCTTGTTCGGATTGTGACGATTTGCATTGATGTCCATTTATTAATTACATTTGGCGAGCTTGAAACTTAAGCTGAACATGAAGGTGAAATCTGAGTCGACAATGGCTTGGGCTTCGGGCTTCGTGCCAAAAGTGAGGAAGAAATAGCTAAAGTCGTTGACTTTTATTTTTTTGAGTTCCTTTTCACTCAATTGTCGGAAAAGGGCGACCTTGATTTCTCAGAATGGGACCTTATGGGTGCCCATCAAGTGACCGAAGACAACTCGCTTCCAATCGTTGACGTATCCCTCTTCAATTTCCATGGGGAGTTCGATTTGGAGCGGGTGTTCGAGTGTTTTAATTTTTAGGCTAGGATCCACATTGAGTTTTCCTCCATTAGTTGTCTTGTTTTTTCCCCAAACCTTGTTGGTTTGCCATATTCGGTTAGCATTTGTTTTTTTGTGTAGGCATAGGTTTTGGGGCACTTGTAGAACTCCCTCATGAAACTAACCGACCACAAAACGATTTCCTCGTATTCGACTTTTTCGAATGAGTTCCAATCTTGTTCGAATCGGATTTTGAATTAGAAAATGATTTTCTCGCTTCTTTCATTGGTCATGACAAGTTCATTCTATTGGAATTGGGAGAGGGACTTGAGAATTTGGTTCCGAATGCCCTCCAGATTTGTGATTTCATTTCGTCCTATGCTCCACAACTTATCGGGGATTTGAGCGATCGGGATGGGGATGTCGTGACATGTCGTAGTAGTTGAGGTGAGCCCGACTAGAAAAACAACATCGTGACCTGTCATGGTCGAAGCGGCATGGCATATCGAAGGAGTAGCGCTGCTGGTTTGGTTGACAACAGCTAGGCCGGTCGGGGTGGAGGCTACATGACCGGTTGGGGTGGAGGCTACATGACCGATTTGCTACATAGATGGTGTTTTTGTTTATGGTGTACGTCAGCCTTATGAAAAGTTTTTTTCAATCATCTTTTACTGGGATGACATCACATTGTTAGAGATTACCATGTTAAAAGCTCGCACAAGTGGTTTTGGGCTGGGCAGGGCAACGGCATGCCTATTAGATAAAGAACCTGAGATTCAAGTTAATTTATTGGAATTACCTGAAGTCGATGAGCAGAGGTATGTTGAAAGAAGAAAATGACTCACATTTGTCTATACTTTTTTGTTTTTTGAGACTAATAATGGATGTTTTTTATAATCTACAGATGTTAACATCTAAAGTCTTGCAAACTTTTAAAGATACAACACAACAACTTAATTACCTATCAGGGGAGTTGGAGAAATGCAACATCGATCCGAAGCCTATTTTTGAGGTTGGTTTCTTGAACCTAACAGAGTCTGAAGGGTTCATGAAACACTTGAAAGTGAATAATGCTGATGTTTGTGTAAGTAGGGAAGATCCTCCAAAGGAGGCACTTGGGGACACTTTAGAGAGTGGGGGCTTGAAAATGAATAGTCCCCTGGTTGAATACCCATGTGAGGATGCAATTGAGCACAATGAAGATAGTCCATCACCCTCTGTTGAACGAATGATAAGGGTGAACGGAATGAAGAGGGTGAGGAAACCAAAGCTTTCAAAGCTTCTAAAGCTAATGAATCTTCTGAAGATGAAGATGAAGATGAAGATGATGGGGGACGCGTCAACATTAGATACTATCCGAAGAGGAAGATCACAAAAATTCCGTGGCACCTTCATTCCCCTTACATGAAAGTCGTTGCGAAGAAGTTGGACCAAAAAATAACCAACAAGGAACAGAGATTGGCCAATTTTGTGTTTTGTGAAGATCTTGATGAAAAGTATGTGAAGCATGCATTTATAAATTTGAAATATTAAAGTAGTTATATTCTAAATGAATCTATTTTGCAGGGAGGTACTGTACGAAGGGTCTCCGGGTAATATAACCCGTAAATTATTGCAAACAATGAAAGATAAACAAGAAGTTGCGAGCGAAGTGGTGGACGCTTGGGCCATACATCTGCACTTCAAATTTAGTAGGTTTGCAAGGCATGAAAAACGAATAATTTGTTTTTCAACAATATCATATGCAAGTGCTTCACTTGGTTTTGTACTATGTATTGTTCAATGTTCATGACTTTGATATTTTAGAATTTATTTGCAGATTGGTTTGAAGTTTGATTACAACTAATTTTGCCATTGCCTTGAAGAAGACATGAAGAACTTCAAAATAAAAGAAGAACACATAAAAAACGTTGACCTAATATGTACATAACAATTCCAAGTAACGAAATTCGTTTATGCTTATATGCAATAATATCAAATAATTCATGTTTCTATTCTTTTTATAGATATTCCTACCGGTCCTCCATGCCCAACATTTCTTTCTTGTATGTGTCAATATGTCTCTTTCCAAAATCGAAATAATAGACAACGCCAGACGTCCGCGTAATGTTAAACTTCTGGACAAGTATACCAATTTGACTAACCACATTACTAGTTTTGGGACTTTCTTGGGAGGACTAAGCCTAGCTGAACTAGTTGAAAAAAATCCAAATTATAGGAAAATGGCTCCAAAGCTGGATTGAAAAGATAGTTCAAACAAAAACGACTGTGGTATATATTTAATGAGACATATGGAAACATATAAGGAGATATGAAGCAGTGGGATATTGACATCACAAGCGACAATGTAAGTGTTAAACATATGTGAGTGTATGACAATTTTTTATATATTTTCTTGTACTTTCTCTTGTTCTTTTTAAGGTCGAAGAAGGTTTGAGTACACTGAGGATCAAATATTTATACAGTGTTCTTATGTCAGACCATAATGTCAATAAGATTAACTTAAAGAAGTCAATAAGATCAAGATTTTAGAGAGTTGTATGTATAAATAGAATTTTAATTAGTGTACTTTCACTTTATGCACTTATAATTTATTTATGTTTATAATTTTCAATGATTATATTTCACATTCTACTCTTCTTGTACCCATATTTTTAATCGTTACTATTGGACAAAGGTATTGAAAAACATCTCTTCATGAATGTGAAAATATTTATTCATTCATGAAGCGATTTTAACTTCACAGAAATTATAACATTAACGAAGTCGGCTTCACAAAGTTAGGTTTTTAATTTCATAAATGAAGCTGGCTTCACAAGTTCAGTTTTCAAATTCATAAACGAAGCTAGATTCACAAGTTATGAAGCGATTTTAACTTCACAAAAATTATAACATTAACGAAGCCAGTTTCACAAGGTTAGGTTTTTAATTTCATAAACGAAGCTAACTTCACAAGTTCAGTTTTCAAATTCATAAACGAAGCTAGCTTCACAAGTTATGAAGAGATTTTAACTTCAAAGAAAATATAACATTAATGAAGCCAACTTCACAAGGTTAGGTTTTTAATTTCATAAACGAAGCTAACTTCACATGTTCAGTTTTCAAAATTCATAAAAGAAGCTAGCTTCACAAGTTATGAAGCGATTTTAACTTTACAAAAATTATAACATTAACGAAGCCAGCTTCACAAGGTTAGGTTTTTAATTTCACAAATGAAGCTAGCTTCAGAAGTTATGTTTTTAAATTCATAAACGAAGCTACCTTCACAAGTTATGAAGCGATTTTAACTTCACAGAAATTATAACATTAACAAAGCCAGCTAAACAAGGTTAGGTTTTTAATTTCATAAACAAAGCTAGCTTCACAAGTTCAGTTTTTAAATTCATAAACCAAACTAGCTTCACAAGTACTGTTTTTAACTTCACAAGTCCTATCATGTAACTCCCCTACCGGAGTTTTGTACATATGTTAATACATTAATGAAAAATCTTTTATTACTTCAACAACATGCACTAAAATTTGATTCATTTCGCCTCTTTAACTCTTTGAAGTAGCTAGTGTCATCATATTTAGTCTCTCTCTCTTTCTGTTTTGACTCTCTCCCTCCCAAATCTCTACCGCAAACATGTTCTTTAACTACCTCATTCATTCTTTTCATTCATTTAGTGTAATACTCATCTTAGGAGGCAGAGATGGAGTTAGAGATGCCGGTTTTATCGCAGCAACAGTTGGAGCAATACATAAGTCGGATCATCGATGGCCCTATCCCTTTTGGTGTCTATCATGTAGATGAGATTCTACCTGTTATCCGAATAAACGTTCACAACGGATTGATGGCCCACATGCAAAGCAGATGGAATACAAACACTTGTTCTTTTGTCATTGGAGACATGCACATACGCCCGACGATTGAGGACTTCGCTTTAATCCTCAAGTGTGGGAGTCATTAACTCATGATTTTGTCTATCAATCATGATCCTCATTTTGCATTCGAAACTTGCCATAACTTCTATGGTTGTACAATGTTTGGTGTTGTTTTGTTTACCCTCCAACATGGATTTCTCAACATGACACACATAGACGATTACATTTGGCGTGTCTAGGGAGCTGAAAGGACCATCAGCCACACACAAAGCAAACTAATAATGCTTGTGGTTCTTGCTCATTTTTTTTGTGTCCGGCTGAAGGACTACGGTCTTCAGATAGGTTCCTGGAGTAGTTCCTGCATTGATGGGAAATGCCCCATGCTTGGCTGGCCTTGTACTCACTGAGACACTCCTTGGTCTCAACGACTTTGTTCCAGACCCAAATAACTATTCCCGTCATGGATCACCTTTTCTTCTATACCTCTAGTTGTTAAACAAATTGCATTGGTTGCCCCATCCTTCAATTCCTTACCCTTCCTTTGCAAATCTACAGTTGCAAAAGATCGCTGGAATCGGGGTTGAAAATTATATTTCTGATATTCACCCAATTCAGTTTATTGTTCCGTGGTATCTCTTTAGTCATATGATGTACGAGATGAGGGGTTCTCCTTTCATCATTGTGTTGGGCCTAGAGGTATCCACCTCCTACTATACATCTATTATATATCGACAATTTGGCCTACGGAATCCCCTACCTTGGAATGCACTTAACCCTCCTACGGACTCATGCCTATTTCTCCTGATATTTACCTCGAGTACGCATCAATAATGGAGCTTTCTATTACAGTTCAATTCCCCAATCGATGGATCAATGTTGTGAACGAAGCAATTCAGCTATACATTCCACCCGTCGTCGAACAAGAAGTTGTAGCGATGACAAGACCGAATGAGGAGTCAAGGAATGATGTATCAGATTAGGGCTTAATTTATTTATGTACAACTTCTAGCTTGTGAACTACTTTTTGGTTTCTTATTCTGTATAATTTATCTACACATATTATGAAATGTTTTTGTGTTTTTTTGTACTCAAACGAAAATCAATTGTGGTGAAGTTATAATTTGAATCATTGTCGTTATGAATGATTGCAATATGGATGTCATTTTCATTTAAAACTATAATGTAAAAACCCCTAATGCCTTCATGTAAAACCCCTAATGCATTCTTGTAAAAACATAGAACAAGCTTGCTTCGCTTGATAGTTACCGTTTATAATGAATCAAGCGAACAAAGCTAGCTTCGTTTGTTTAATTGTTTATTATAGTGAGTCAACGCTAGAGAACGAAGCATGCTTCGCTTGTTATTTATAGGTTATTTAAATTAATTTTTATTCGACACACGTTCTTGTAAAATCCAAAACTCACTAATGAAAACCCTAAATACACTAATGCCAAAGCCCTAATGATTTAATGTAAAAACATTAAAGGGTTCATGTAAGCACAATGCTTACAAAGAACTAAGAATGCTTCACTTGTTAGTTACGGTTTATAATGATTCTAGGAATGAAACTTGCTTTGCTTGTTAGTTAGTTCATTAAAGAGAACTTTCTCTAGAGAATGAAGCTTGATTCGCTTGTTACTAAGAGTTTACAATGATTCTGAGGAACAAAGCTTGCTTCGCTTGTTAGTTATTTCATTAAAGAGAACTTTCTCTAGAGAACGAAGCTTGATTTGCTTGTTACTAAGAGTTTACGATGATTCTAGGGAACGAAGCTTGCTTCACATGTTAGTTAGTTCATTAAAGTGAACTTTCTCTAGAGAACAAAGCTTGATTCGCTTGTAAAAAATATCTCATCGATGGTCAATCCCTATTAATGAAGCAATCTACATGATATGCACTAACCGGCTTGTGAAGCGCCAAAATTTGTCTTGTCCCATCAGCTGACATGTGTACGACAGTCTTTGTATACAAATATATAGTGATTAAAGAGAAGTATGTTTTAATATTATAAATAAATGTGTGGGAAATACTGAAATGTGATTTGGATCAAATAATCATTATGAACATATAATGACGATGATGGTCGTAGTCTGTATATGGCCTGAAATTCCAACTGCTACCATTCAATCAATTGTCAATCTAAAATATTTTTAAAATATTGAAATATATAAATTATTTTCTGAGCGAAGCATGCTTCAAATGATCAAGCGGTAACAAGCGAAACTTGCTTGCTTCACCTATTCATGGTTTTCTTATTTTTAAAATATTGAAATATATAAAATATTTCCTGAGCGAAGCATGCTTCAAATGATCAAGCGGTAACAAGCAAAGCTTTCTTCCCATATTCATGGTTTTCTTATTTTCAAAATATTGAAGTATATAAAATATTTCTTGAGCAATGCATGATTCAAATGATCAAGCAGTAACAAGCGAAGCTTACTTCCCATATTCATGGTTTTCTTATTTTTAAAATATTGAAGTATATAAAATATTTCCCGAGCAATGAATGCTTCAAATGATCAAGTGGTAATAAGCGAAGCTTGCTTCACTTATTCGTGGTTTTCTTATTTTTAAAATATTTAAACGTAGATGTAAAAATTAATGCTTCATTTCTAGTTCACATGAACTAATCAATAGATTTTCATTAATTTGGTCATTTTTTACATAAACCCTCCATGAATACATTCTACCTTGTTCATGGTTTGAAATCAAATTTACATACTGATAGGATCGGCTTTATCGTTAGAGACGGGGGTCTGGCTAAGGATGAAGGCTTATGAAAAACAGTTTGAAAGAAATCCTGTTAGGGATTTAACTCGCTTTCTATTCTACGCAAACTTGTGTAAACACTTGAAACGGATTCAAGGCGGAATTGTTTACTTGGGTTTGAAGCACAAGAAGAAATATGAAAAGATGACAAAATGTAGAACACAACAATTTGTTTATGGATGTTCGGAGAAACTCTCCTACGTCACCCCTTCTTCCAACCACTGGAAGGATTCACTATATGATGAGAATCAAATACAGTTTACACAGACACTTAGCTCACTATTGAACAAAACACTTTCTGTTCAATTACAAGAAGATGAAGAATATCACTCAGCTAATGGTGTTTTGATTCTAGCTCTCTCTCTCGATTCACACACAGTACAATTAGAAAGAAGCTTCAAGAATGAGTTCAATAAGCAAGATGATTGAGTAGTCTCTCTGCAAAACCAGTATGCTTGTTCGTAAGGTTTCGTGTTAGGCAAGATACTTCGTCCGTTGCTCTAAGGATTGGTTAAATACTGATCAGAAGTTGACGGTCGAATCTTCAAGAATTATACGTGGCGCTCTTCTATTGGAAAGCCTCCATTGTACACAACAGGTTCTGAGCACAAGGATCGTGGCCGTACCGAACTGGTAATGCGCCGAATATTCCATCAGGGATGTACCTGCAAAAACGGGTAATGTGAGGAAAATTCTCTTACGTGGCATTCCTTGATTGGATGCATATAGCTGTTGTACTAATCTTCACAGGAAAGTGGAGTAGGAGTAGGGTACAGCTATAGCACGTGGGTAGGAGAAATGCTAGATTCAAGCGTACTGCTTGAATCAGAGCATTAGACGTATTTAAGTTAGACGAATCAGTCTAATGAAATAAGTCAACTCATTCTGATGAAAAACGTCTATTAGACCGACTGGTCTAATAAAATTAGACTCACGTCTAATATTAATAACCATTAGACGGGTACGTCTAACTCCACTGAGTTAGACTACCACGTCTAATTCCGGTTCTACTTCAGACTTATCTGAAGGAGTTGGACCCACGTCTAACTTTCAATAATTAGACAAACCGTCTAATTATAATAACCATTAGACGGGTACGTCTAACTCCACTGAGTTAGACTACCACGTCTAATTCCGGTTCTACTTCAGACTTATCTGAAGGAGTTAGACCCACGTCTAACTTTCAATAATTAGACAATCCGTCTAATTATAATAACCATTAGACGGGTACGTCTAACTCCACTGAGTTAGACTACCACGTCTAATTCCGGTTCTACTTCAGACTTATCTGAAGGAGTTAGACTCACGTCTAACTTTAAATAATTAGACAATCCGTCTAATTATAATAACCATTAGACGGGTACGTCTAACTCCACTGAGTTAGACTACCACGTCTAATTCCGGTTCTACTTCAGACTTATCTGAAGGAGTTAGACTCACGTCTAACTTTCAATAATTAGACAATCCGTCTAATTATAATAACCATTAGACGGGTACGTCTAACTCCACTGAGTTAGACTACCACGTTTAATTCCGCGTATTCATTAGACCATCCGTCTAATTCTTTACGTCTATTAGACTTACACGTCTAACTCCGATGAGTTAGACTGTACGTCTAATTCTATTAGACTCACGTCTAATTCCGTGTATTCATTAGACTACTCGTCTAATTCTTTACACGTCTATTAGACTTACATGTCTAACTCCACTAAGTTAGAATGTACGTTTAATTCCGTTAGACTCACGTCTAATTCCGTCTATTCATTAGACTACCCGTCTAATTCTTTACACGTCTATTAGACTTACACGTCTAACTCCGATGAGTTAGATTGTACGTCTAATTCCATTAGACTCACGTCTAATTCATGCGTCTATTAGACTGCCCCCGTCTAACTCCGTTGAGTTAAACTGAGCTTCTATTTTCATTAGACTTGCGTCTAACTTAATGCGAATGGAGATCAAAATCGGTCTAATGACCCTCATTAGAACCAAGTCTAAAGACATATTTGTCTTAATACACCTGTATCAAAACTTATAAAGTATTCATCATCAAAATATCAGGGGCTAAATTATTTCAACACTCAGTCAAAATAATTTGACCCAACAATTTCCCCCTTTTTGATGAAGAAATTGCAAACCTGCATACACATAACATAACATGCATTCATCCAATAAATAAACAACCAACTTGTTCACTTACATAAACCATTCAAAGGAACCAGTATTCGAAAAATGTATCAAAAACCATGTTCAGTAAAGTTAAGTAGAGTAAAAGAAGAGAGATCATTGTTCTTCCCTTTTTACTCGAGGATCGGTTGGACTCATTTCTTGCCCAGGAAGCATGTTCATGAAATGAGGATAGCCGCGACCACCACGACCTCCTGCATTCGATTTTCCTCCACGCTCAGCAACAAAGCCACGTCCATCTTGATCAAAATCAGACAGCCTACCTCGGTCGCCACCATATCTTCCACCGCGTTCAAAGCCACTTGGGCCACCGCCTCTCTTGGTTGTCTTAGGATTGTCATCAGAGTATACGGCCCGCCTAGATCTTATCCTGGTTGCTACGCCATCGTTCCTCCTGCTAGATTACGCTTGAACTAGTTGAGGTTGAGCACTTTCATCATTACGTAAGGCATCTTCCTTGGCTTGAAATTTCCTGGCAAGGTTCTCGGCAAAGGCTTGTCGTTCATTGTTGTTTCGGTTCATGCAACCCTGCATTTTCACCAGCTGATTCTTCACCAAAGCGAATTCATCTAAGGTTTCCTTGTGGTGTTCGTCGTTGATGTGCCTCTCAATGTCGAATAGTTCAGATTGACGGCTGAAGCATTCTTGCTCAAACTTTCCAAACTTCACATTAGAGACATGAGTCTCATAGGTGTTCAACTTCAGGGTCTTATCCAACTCAGAAAGGATATTGAACATTTTATCAAAGTTCGCTCTTTCCTCTTCCCTGGAGATCATTGACTGGCACATAGTCTTCTACATTGTCGAAAGCATAGACCTCATAGATCTTAACATATTATTTCCTCCAGCGGATGGACCTTCGTGAGAAGACACTTCTTCAAATTCTGCAGCCATACTTTGAATAGGCTCAAAGTTTGTATGAATCTGCAAGGATTGCTCAGGCTGATGAACTTCAGCATCCTTAGCAGCTTTCTCTTGTGCCTCTTCATCGTCAACTTCTTTCTGTGCCCTTTCGAATCTTTCGAGCAAACTTCCAGCATAGTGACGGGGATTGGTTATATTTTCGTGAACACTTCCCACATCACCTTTGGGAAATAAGTCGATCTTAACAAATTTGGGTTGTTCATCCCGTTCCTCCTCGGGCGAGGAATCTTCTTCTTCATCACCTTTTTCCTTAGAGGGTTCCCCCTCAGTTCTTGCAGTCTCTGGCTGAGTTGCCTCGGCCAGTTTTTCTTGAATATCCTCTGTTCTCACTACAGGGGTTAGAATCACATCTTCTTCAGAAGGAGCTTTCGAAGCCTCCTCAATTACATCTTCCAAAATTGCTTCTTCAACATTTGTTACAGGACCTTGTTCAGGCTCTTGAACATTCACCATTGCTTCAACTTCATTGGGAAGCTCTTGAACAAGGTGATCTTGAATGCGTCTCTCTTTGGCACATAGGGTCCCGAATTCGATCAGGAGAGCGACATCTGATTCATCGGCATTTGAAATGTCCATGGCTTCTTCTTCGTTAAGAGGTTCTGCGCTAGAGCAATCGGCGCCATGAATATATCTGGATGCGGCAGAGACATAGCCTTCCATGATGTCATTCAACTTCTTCAGCACTTTGGCTTCAACAACAGCTCCTCTTGCGTCAGGGTTGAAGTTTGCTTTTCTGGCTTCATAAATTGGGAACAGAGTTTTCCCAAGAATGCAAGCTTCCACCAACTCTAATTTGTTCAAGGCTTCAGCCACATCTGAAGTTCTTGCCCACTTCAGGACCTTATTCTCGTTTGTCACTCTCTTCTTCCATTCTTTCGTTATGGCAGCATTGGATAGAGAGCCATTATAGCTAGAGGACAACCTCTCAGAACGCCAGGAATCATAAATCTCTAATTTCTCAGCCAAAAGGACCTTTACTTGATCCAGAATGAGATCAACAATTCCTCTTGCTTCAGACACCTTCTCAGGGTTTGAAGAGCAGCAGATTTACCTTTTTCAATAACCTCTACAGGTTTTGGAGCAGGTCTTGGTTCACCATTGACAATTCCTTGTGCCCCTTTCCTGGCTCGCAACAACTCGAAAGCGGATTGGGGTTTCAGACAAAGCTCAACAGGAAGCTCTTTGCAAATGGTTTTTCCACAACCAAGGAATCCTTGGGAGCAGGAATGATGGGTTCACCAGCAGCAAGGGGAGAAACATCACCTTGTTCTGGTATGGACACTTCTGTAGCACAAGCGGCTACCTGATTAGATTTAGTAACAGGGGATTCTTCCATGTCAATAGATTCATCAATTGGACCGACTGACTCAACAGCAGGCCCTTCAGCAGATTCTCTCAAGGGAGAGAAGACGGATTCGGCTTGTTCCACTTCGGGAACAACAAATTTTGGCACAACAACCACAGACTTAGAAGATGTTACCTTTGAAGATTTAGACGCGCGAGGCGCCTTTGTCTTCTTCTCCTTTGAGGCACAAGATCTCGAAGGTTTCCTCAAGAAAGTTGAGGGAGTAGATATAGATGTCATCGGGGTTGCAGCAAGTACGCCTGAACATTATTTTACCCTTGAATCTACCGATTCTGTGTCCTTCTGACTAGGACTCTTCATGCTGGAGGAACTGGTCTCCGATTCATTTACGGTTATGGTTCTCTTTGTCCCTGTTGACACAACAGAAGAAGATGGCTTTGATCGGGTGGAGGGCCTTCCACCAGTCTGGAAACTAGAGGCTCCAGAAGCAGACTCTAGGTTATTCTTCACTCAGATCAGAGTGCTGGAAACCGTAGAAGCGGTAAAAACTCTTGCATAGTTAATTTGCGCTGGTTCACCGACAGGAACCCCCAGGAACTTCAACAGATGGCTCAGTTGAGCCACATAGGTGATGCTTTCCTTGTTACTCTGGCAGATGGAGTAACACAGGTTCTAGAACAGGGTATGACCCCAGTTCACTTGGATTCCTTTAGAGATAGCGCACATATAGTCAAAACAGTCTTGACTATAAAGGTTGAACGAGCCAGACTTCCCTTGCAGCGCCTTTGCCACAACGTCGTTCAGGAGAATAAAATGGAACTTGAATACCTTTTTATATCCATTAACATGGATTTTGGAACCATCAGCAGAGAAGGAAGTCTTCATTTCCTCCATAACCTCAGACGAGAGCACCAAATCGAACAGATGACCCTCCGTTGGGAGTTCAAAGAACTCCGCATACACTGCTTCGTCGAATGAGATCTCCTTTCCGTTGACGGTTGCTACGATGGAATCATCCACCATAACCGTCGTTTTGAAAAACTTGCGAACTTCCTCTTCATAGAAGATGAACGGTCCGCCCAAATACTTCCTCAACCCAGAATATTCTAGGGTTTGGAACATCATCACCACCTCTGGCTGATCGAATGTGTACACAGATGGAAAGTCCACCTGCAAAGTATAGTGACCGAGCGTGATTTTCTTCACCATTCTGACAGAATATGAATCGATATGATATTTCAGAGAGTTTTAGTGAGAGAGATGCAAGAAAACTAGGGTTCTTAGGAATTTCAAGAGATCGAAAGTTTTCAAAATCATGCAGGAATATCCTTATATAGATGAAAGATGGAAATACGGAATAACCGTCTATTCTAGGGGTATGGCCCATTAATAAATGTTAGACGTCCTTTTTCAAAAATTATTCATTAAAAATGAAGGTATATTAGTCATTTTCTTTAAACTTGATAGACACGTGTCTTCATGTTATTAAGAGATGACTGTTCGATATTTTGAGCGGGAAAAGAAGATAACTCTCAGCGTGTGACAGTTGTTCCTGATCAGTTTAATCGGCAAGTAGTTAGACGTTTTCTTACTTCACAAATAACACAACGTCTATTAGACGGATGAGTGTATCAGACGCATACGTCTAATTCCGTGTTTATAATAAATCCATCTAATGTTTATTAGACGTATACGTCTAATTCCGCATGAACACCACGTGTTAGACGTGTGTTTATTAGACGTGAGCATCAATTTGCTCAAGACGTAAAAACGTCTAACGTCTATTAGACGTGTCCGTCTAATTGCGTGGATATAAAATCCCAACATATAGACTTAGACGTATAGATTGTGAATAAAAATACGTTTAAGTACATCCTTTTTCTTTTAGACACCCTTGTCTAATTAGACCGATTAAGGATATTCGTCTAGAGAATATCTTTAATTCCAAAGAAAATTTTCTTCTCAAAAATGAATATGGACAAAAGAGTTTTATAAACAATTTTTGTGGTCCAAAGACCAAAAATAATTTTAACAAATAAAAGCAATTATTCTTCTAGAATGGAAAATGCCATTGTTGATCCTCCAAGCTGTGTACTCAGATGAGTACTCTTCTAGCTTCTTCCCTGCTATCCTCCTGCATCACCTACAAAATAAACTATTTACAAATCTTGGTACCCATACTCAATTGGGTCCTCGATCAATTAGTCCCTTAGGAATCCATATTTGAGTTATTTTGATGGATTTCCCATTTTGTGTTGTGATTAATGCATATGATTTTGACTTAGCAGATGACTTCCTGCTAGCCACTGATCCGTTGACTTTTGAAGAAGGTTTTCTTTTAAAACTCCTTGACTTAGAGTCAGGTTTTAATTTACCATACTTATTAGCCTTTTCAAGCTTATTCTTATGCCAACTAACAGTTGGTGGAACATAAACTATTTCATTTTTAAAAGCAACTTCTTCATGAATAGGATCAGATTCAATGTCAGTCATACTTTCTTTGACAAAACTTATTGGCTTAAGTCTGTCATTTGGCTTTGACTTTTTTCAGGATAGGTTAGGGTCATTGCTATCAAATCCCAATCCGGATCTAGATCCAGCAGGTTTCAACATGCTGATCTGATATCTGACAGCATCACCAGACCTTGTCCATGCACAGACAACATAGTTAAGCCTTTTGTTTTCAGATGAAAGAGTTTGAATTTGTTCCTTGAGCATCTCGTTTTCAGATGTGATCTCTTCAATTTTCTTTTCAAAAACATGTGACTCTTCCTCTTTGAACTGATTTGGTTCATTTAAATCTGATGAAGATTTAGTTTCATTTAGAGACTCTGCTAGCTTTCTGTACTCGATGACCATTTCATCTAGTGCAGCTACCAGTTGTTCCCTTGAAAACTTTTCGGAGGAGAAATCAAATACCTCAGTTTCCTGAGTTTCTTTCTCATCTTCTCTGGCCATGAAGCAAGCCACGTCTTCTTCATCACTTTCAATGGATGAGAAGTACGAGCCACAGCTGCTTCCTCTGCTCTTTCCGTCACCGGCCATAAGATCCTTCAGCTCTTTTCATTCTTCCTTAGCATCTTCACGCTTTGGCTTCAGGCATTTCCGATGCGTAATGACCTTTAATACCATAGTTAAAACAAGTAACATTAACTTTAGATTTTCTATTATCGTTAGAATTTGAAGAGTTTTAGTTAGAGTTGCTCTTCTTCATGAAGTCGCCAAACTTCTTCACAAAGAGAGACATGGCATCGCTGCTCAGCTGCTGAGATGCCATCTTCACGTCCGGAGCAGTTGGTGGCTCTTAAGCAGTCACCAACACCTTCACAATGATAACGGACGAGGGTTGATCTTCTTCCATCCTACAGTTCAGCTCGAACTCGTAGGCCTTGAGGTCAGCGAAGAGATCAAAGAGAGAGATCTTGTTCAGATCCTTGGATTCTCTCATCGCCATAGTCTTTATGTCCCATTCCCTTGGAAGAGCACGCATGACCTTAATAGCAAGCTCCCGGTTGCTATAGGTCTTGTCTAGGATGGACAAAGAAGAGACGATCTTGCTGAATCTGGTGTCGAAATCGTTCATTGTTTCACCAGGACGCATTTTGAAGCTGTCGAACTGTTGAGTGGCAACCATGATCTTGTTTTCCTTGGTTTGTTCGTTGCCCTCACAAAGTTGAGTGAGTCTGTCCCAGACCTCTTTGGCAGTGTCACATTCAGTGATATAGTTGAACATGCTGTCATCGAGAGATCTGTACAGAACATCAAGAGCCATGTTGTTGAGGTTGTTCTGCCTCTTTTCATCAGCAGTCTAATCGGCCTTCTCCTTTTCAATCTTGATAGGACCTTCTGTGACAACAAACCACATGTCATCATGAAGAGAGGAGAGATGGGCACAGACTCTTTTCTTCCAAACAACGTAGTTTTCGCGAGAGAAAGTTGGAATGGCTGTAGCACTGGCATCTCTAGGTATGTTCGACATTTTTCAGGAAAGGCTTGAGAATAGAAACAGGGCTCTGATACCAATTGATAGGATCGGCTTTATCGTTAAAGACAGGGGTCTGGCTAACGATGAAGGCTTATGAAAATCGGTTTGAAAGAAATCCTGTTAGGGATTTAATTCGCTTTCTATTCTACGCAAACTTGTGTAAACACTTGAAACGGATTCAAGGCGGAAATGTTTACTTGGGTTTGAATCACAGGAAGAAATATGAAAAGATGACAGAAAATGAAGAACACAATACTTTGTTTATGGATGTTCAGAGAAACTCTCCTACGTCACCCCTTCTTCCAACAACCGGAAGGATTCACTATATGATGAGAATCAAATACAGTTTACACACACACTTAGCTCACTATTGAACAAAACACTTTCTGTTCAATTATAAGAAGATGAAGAATATCACTCAGCTAATGGTGTTTTGATTCTAGCTCTCTCTCTCGATTCACACACAGTACAATCAGAAAGAAGTTTCAAGAATGAGTTCAGTAAGCAAGATGATTGAGTAGTCTCTCTGCAAAATCAGTATGCTTGTTCGTAAGGTTTCGTGTCAGGCAAGATACTTCGTCCGTTGCTCTAAGGATTGGTTAAATACTGATCAGAAGCTAACGGTCGAATCTTCAAGAATGATACGTGGCGCTCTTCTATTAGAAATCCTCCATTGTACACAGCAGGTTCTGAGCACAAGGATCGTGGCCGTACCGAACTGGTAGTGCGCCGAATATTCCATCAGGGATGTACCTGCAAAAACGGGTAATGTGAGGAAAATTCTCTTACGTGGCATTCCTTGATTGGATGCATATATCTGTTGTACTAATCTTCACAGGAAAGTGGAGTAGAAGTAGGGTACAACTATAGCACGTGGGTAGGAGAAATGCTAGATTCAAGCGTACTGCTTGAATCAGAGCATTAGACGTATTTCAGTTAGACGAATCAGTCTAATGAAATAAGTCAACTCCTTCTGATGAAAAACGTCTATTAGACCGACTGGTCTAATAAAATTAGACTCACGTCTAATATTAATAACCATTAGACGGGTACTTCTAACTCCACTAAGTTAGACTACCACGTCTAATTCCGGTTCTACTTCAGACTTATCTGAAGGAGTTGGACCCACGTCTAACTTTCAATAATTAGATAAACCGTCTAATTATAATAACCATTATACAGGTACGTCTAACTCCACTGAGTTAGACTACCACGTCTAACTCCACTGAGTTAGACTACCACGTCTAATTCCAGTTCTACTTCAGACTTATCTGAAGGAGTTAGACCCACGTCTAACTATCAATAATTAGACAATCCGTCTAATTATAATAACCATTAGACACGTCTAACTCCACTGAGTTAGCCTACCACGTCTAATTCCGGTTCTACTTCAGACTTATCTGAAGGAGTTAGACTCACGTCTAACTTTCAATAATTAGACAATCCGTCTAATTATAATAACCATTAGACGGGTACGTCTAACTCCACTGAGATAGACTACCACGTCTAATTCCGGTTCTACTTCAGACTTATCTGAAGGAGTTAGACTCACGTCTAACTTTTAATAATTAGACAATCCGTCTAACTATAATAACCATTAGACAGGTACGTCTAACTCCACTGAGTTAGACTACCACGTCTAATTCCGCATATTCATTAGACCATCCGTCTAATTCTTTAAGTCTATTAGACTTACACGTCTAACTCCAATGACTTAGACTGTACGTCTAATTCTATTAGACTCACGTCTAATTCCGTGTATTCATTAGACTACCCTTCTAATTCTTTACACGTCTATTAGACTTACACGTCTAACTCCACTTAGTTAGACTGTACGTCTAATTCCATTAGACTCACGTCTTATTCCGTGTATTCATTAGACTACCCGTCAAATTCTTTACACGTCTATTAGACTTACACATCTAACTCCGATGAGTTAGACTGTACGTCTAATTCCATTAGACTCGCGTCTAATTCACGCGTCTATTAGACTACCCCTGTCTAACTCCGTTGAGTAAAACTGAGCGTCAATTTTCATTAGACTTGTGTCTAACTTAATGCGAATGGAGATCAAAATCGGTCTAATGACCCTCATTAGAACCAAGTCTAAAGACATATTTGTCTTAATACACCTGTATCAAAACTTATAAAGTATTTCATCATAAAAATATCAGGGGATAAATTATTTCAACACTCAGTCAAAATAATTTGACCCAACACATACAAATACATTTCAGCTTTCACATGAATCTGGAATTCGATAGTTGAGATGACAAAAGAACAGTGAACGTAGTATCGACGTCCATGCAGAAACCTTCGTCCCATTGTTGAGGAATTGAGAATTGAGTAGTTATTGTTGTTGGCATTGCATTTGATTGTTGGAACGGTATAACAATTTAAAGGTTGTTAATAAATGAAGAGTAATAACCCAATTATTATTAAAGTAGTTAAGCCAACAAATTCATACCGGATTTATTGGTGATTCGCTTGTTTTTCTTGTCGATTTTCTATTACTTGAATTCTTCTCTAGTCCACATTGCCTTCTCTTACCATACTTTCTTGTCTTCTTAGTTTTGATTCTTTTCGATTGAACATGGGAACCCTCGGCAGAACCTGATACAACTGGTGGAATTTGCGTATTTATATCCTCTTGTAATTTTTTATCCACAAACCTACACTGGCTAAGCATAATTTCTTTCACATGTCTATACGTGTCATCACTTTCTGCCGCCTTTGTAAATAAATGCATGAACAAGCCACACAAATCTCTGTATCTTATGTTTTGAAGCTCACTCGGATCAACATTACTGTTGTCCACTAGTGGATCAGTTCCAAAAAATCCATCTTTTGTTGTTCTTGTCCACCTCTTTAATATCAACGCAGGAGGAATCTTCAACACGTCAATCGTCGTGAAAATCTTTAGAACGTGAGCACACAAAATCCCGCCAAATTCAAATTTGCAGCAGCTACACTCGATATTATAATCATTCTTATGAACTGTAATTGTATGAAAGTATCTCCTAGTGTGGGGGGTTACTTTATATTTTCTACGTGTCGACATCCTCTAACATTTCTACACTACAATCATGCGACATAAACCATTATTGTTCAAAGCACTTAAATACCTCTAGAGTGTAAACATTTCATGTATCCTTTAAGATCAAAACTGGATAGTTGAGACTTGATTTGCTGGTAATTGATTTGAAATCAGCCTTCAACACATCATATCTTCTTTCGTCAATTAGTCTTTCAAAGTGTTTGAAAAATTCTAAGAACTTGTGTTTGTAGGAGCAATAACTTTTCAACACACTGTTCATGCTCTCACTTCTCTGTGTTGTCGTCATATCAACACAAAACATATGTCGTCCATACACTAATGCCCACTTTTGCCTAATGCCAAACATATACGTTTCAACTAGTCGTAGTTTTTAAGCCAGTTTTTTGTCAACATTTGATTCCAAGCTTCAAGAAACTCTATCTCTTCATCAAAATCATATATACATGAAGAAAAATTCTTCGAAAATTCTCTGAAATTATGAAACACAGAGCTTAAATGTATGACTTCATTTTTAAATATGTGCCAAATACAGAGACGATGATTTGTTTCGGGCCATGTAGACGCTAAGGCCTTATCCATGGTCGCGTCTTGATTAGTAAGAATGGTTTTAGGTTTTATTCCACGCTTAGTTGTGGTGAAAGTCTCAAACAACTATTCAAAAGTCATAGCAGCTTAATCGTATAATAGAGCTGCAATAAAAATAATAAATTGTTTGTGATGATTCACACTTACAAAAAGCTCAACTGAACGACCTTACTTATTCTTCTTGTAGGTCGTGCCGAAACTAACAAAGTCTCTGAAGTATGAATAATCAGATCGCATGTTAGAATCACACCAAAAAATATTCGTTATCAAATCGTCCACATCAAGTTGAAAAGCATTATAAAAACCTGGATTATTCGATTAATTTTTCTGCAAATACTCTAATACACCCCATGTGTATCCCCAAAATTACAGTATTTGGTTCTTTTTGTTCGCAAGTAATTTTTGTAATCATCAAGAAGAAAACCAAGATTTTCCCTACCACTGATTTGTTTGGCTATTAGAGCATGGGATGCCTTTGGAGGTATTCCCACATGAGTGACAATCGTAATATGTAAGCCTGCAGATGCAGAAATATTCTTATGGCATCTATACATGTGAGTTTTCTATGGACTTGCAAGAGGATGACAATGATCACTAATAAAAGTTACCACTTCAAACTTTCCATTTACTGCCCTTTTAATCCTCAATTTCGCTTCACAAATAAACATCGTCAAAGAACGACTACATTTAACATAAACATCCTGTTTGTCTTTTCCCCGTTCACCTTGTGCACTACCACAAAAAACTCTATCCTGTAAAAAACTATCTTTGTCAATATGTTTTGAACTACGCCTTATACCAAACCCTATTAGTTTGGCGTATGCTAAATAGAATTCGTAGAAATCTTCTTCACTCTCAAATTCCCGACCTAAATGTGAAATCAAGTTGGCTGCGATGTCCTCCAAAGGATGGCCGTTTTCATCATGACGCCGACAACTCGCAAATTCGCCGGTCAATTATAGAAAATGGATAAAATAAATATTGATCTCAATAAATTATAAAGATACTTGTAAAATTAATGAAATATAAGTGAAGAGCACTTCACTTAACTAGTATTTACAACAATCCTATAAGTGAAGAGCGCTTCACTTCACTAGTATATACAGCAATCCTATAAGTGAAGAGCGCTTCACTTCACTAGTATTTACAGCAATCCTATAAGTGAAGAGCGCTTCACTTCACTAGTATTTACAGCAATCCTATATGAAAAGAGCGCTTCACTAGTATTTATAGTAATTCTATATGTGAAGAGCTCTTCACTTCACTAGTATTTACAACAATCCTATAAGTGAAGAGCGCTTCACCTCACTAGTATTTACAACAATCCTATAAGTGAAGAGCGCTTCACTTCACTAGTATTTACAGTAATCCTATAAGTGAAGAGCGCTTCACTTCACTAGTATTTACAGCAATCCTATAAGTGAAGAGCGCTTCACTTCACTAGTATTTACAGCAATTCTATATGTGAAAAACGTTTCACTTCAATATGAATAAAAACATCTTATAGTATTAGAGAAAAGAAACCAAAAAATATATTTTAAATTATGATTATCATTCTCGTTCATGTGGATTCCTTCTTGATAATTAACAAAAACAAAACATTTCGAGTCAAGTATTCAAAATACAAACAAAACGTTATGAATAAAACTTGAGAAGATGACATTGAAAAACTTACCATTGTCACTCCCAAAATTTAATTTAGGAAAATGGTTCGTGAAGTATATTTCCGGCGAAGAAAAGTCGAAATATTGCTTCACCAGAGAGAGAGAAAATTGTAAAAAGCTAGACGACACGACTGCATTAAATGAAAACATGTGTTAGGTGGGGTGAGGTAAGTAGATAAAAATAATTTTGGATTTTAATAATTAAATTAATAACATAATTATAAATTAATATTAATCAATGTCAAGTGCTTGATCTGATAGCGAAGATTGTTTCACAATAATTGAGATTTATAAATACTTTAAGTGCACTGGCTGCATAGATTGCTAAGTATTAACCAAATTTATACTTTACATTACATTAAATGATTTTTTCATGTTCAAAGATTTCATATTTGGTAATTTTCATATTAAAAACTCATTCCATTGTTCATATATTAAATGAATATTACTACAATACTAAGAACCAAAAAAAGAAATATGAAATCACAAATACATAAAACAAATTCCATTAGGAATGTAAATATTCAGTATTGTCAATAAAAAAAATCTACAAATTAAGTAAACAAAGGCTACAAATCACAAGCAACAATAAATTCAAGCAAACTTGTGTGAGGAATACCATATTCATCCAAATATGCTGACAAAGGATCCATTGCCTCAAATATCCAAATGACTATATTAACATCGTGCCTCGTCTCATCGTATACTATTATAGTTTTGTCGTCCTTTGGCTCAACAAATGGATTCTCCTTTATTTTAGTGGTACCTCCTCCAACAATTACAAACTCTATCAGATCCTGTTTGTAAGCCAGGATGAAATCCCCTACAAAAATAAAAGTGTAATTGTCGAACACTTTCGGCAGCTGAAAAACAAACAAAACATTTTCAGTTATCATGGAGAATAATGAAGATATAGAAGAAGAACTAGAACAAACTTACATTGTTCAAATACCGCATTCTGCTAGCTCTTGGACCGCCCATAACCCCATGATTATATTTCTACACCTCGTACGGTTCCTCATCAACGTAGCATTTTGATCTCATTGATGATGATATGATCGACTTTATCGATAGAGACGGGAGTTTGGCTAAGGATGAAGGCTTATGAAAAACCGTTTGAAAGAAATCCTGTTAGGGATTTAATTCGCTTTCTATTCTTCGCAAACTTGTGTAAACACTTGAAACGGATTCAAGGCGGAAATGTTTACTTGGGTTTGAAGCACAAGATGAAATATGAAAAGATGATAGAAAAGAAGAACACAACAGTTTCTTTATGGATGTTCGGAGAAACTCTCCTACGTCACCCCTTCTTCCAACCACCGGAAGGATTCACTATAATATGATTAGAATAAAATACAGTTTACACACACTTAGCTCACTATTGAACAGAACACTTTCTGTTCAATTACAAGATGAAGAATATCACTCAGCTAAAGGTGCTTTGATTCTAGCTTTCTCTCTCGATTCACACATAGTACAATTAGAAAGAAGCTTCACAGAATGAGTTCAGTAAGCAATATGATTGAGTAGTTTCTCTCTCTGCAAAATCAAATTGCTTGTTCGTTGTGTAAGGCTCTAGTTCAAGTCAATAGGTTCTTCGTCTGTTGTCCTTAGAATTAGTTAAATACTAAGTATGAGCTAACGGTCGAATCTTCAAGAATGATTCGTGACACTCTTCCATTGGAAAGCCTCCATTGAACACAGCAGGTTCTGAGCACAAGGATCGTGGCCGTATAGAACTGGTAGTACGCCGAATATTCCATCAGGGATGTACCTGCAAAACGGGTAATGTGAAGAAAATTCTATTACGTGGCATTCCTTGATTGGATGCATATAGATGATGTACTAATCTTCACTAGAAAGTGGAGCAGAAGTAAGGTACAGCTATAGCACGTGGGTAGGAGAAATGCTAGGTTCAAGCGTACTACTTAAACTGAGCATTAAACGGATTTCAGTTAGACGGATTGTGAAAATCAGTCTAATGAAATAGGTCATCTCCTTCTAATAGAAAAACGTCTATTAGACCGCCTGGTCTAATAGAATTAGACTCGCGTCTAATTACAATAACCATTAGACGGTACGTCTAACTCCACTGAGTTAGACTACACGTCTAATTCCGATTCTACCTCAGACTTGTCTTAAGGAGTTATACGCACGTCTAACTTTTACTAATTAGACTACCTGTCTAATTATCCAATATCCATTAGACTGGTACGTCTAACTCCACTGAGTTAAACTACACGTATAATTCCGGTTCTACCTCAGACTTGTCTGAAGTAGTTAGATGCACGTCTAACTTTCACTAATTAGACTACCCGTCTAATTATCCAATAACCATTAGACTAGTACGTCTAACTCCACTGAGTTAGACTACACGTCTAATTCCGGTTCTACCTCAGATTTGTCTGTAAGAGTTAGACGCACGTCTAACTTTCACTAATTAGACTACCCGTCTAATTATCCAATAACTATTAGACAGGTACGTCTAACTCCACTGAGTTAGACTACACGTCTAATCCCGATTCTACCTCAGACTATTCTGAAGGAGTTAGACGCACGTCTAACTTTCACTAATTAGACTACCCGTCTAATTATCCAATAACCATTAGACCGGTACGTCTAATTCCACTGAGTTAGACTACACGTCTAATTCCGGTTCTACCTTAGACTTGTCTGAAGGAGTTAGACGCACGTCTAACTTTCACTAATTAGACTACCCGTCTAATTACTAACATATTAGACTACACGTCTAACTCCGATGAGTTAAACTGTACGTCTAATTCTATTAGATTTCTTTCTCGCTCTTAAAGTATTTTTGGAACCGTAATAAATGAGGTCGCTTCGTATTCCTTTTATAGTGAAGAGGATCCCAACGGTCATTTTCTTCTCTTACCGTAGGATTGGTCAGTTTGAGGCCATGCCGGTTCAGAGATGTTGCGTGCACGTTTCAACTTCCTTACACTTGGCAAGCATGCATATACCTCTTTGGTATGGATGACGTAACCGGCTTGCAGTTTTGGACACGTGTCAGACATCCACCTTCCGGCTGTCTGAGTCGGATCTTCGGATTAGTAAATCATCATTGTTTTTATCGCATGTTTCTGATCCGGATCTTATCTTCTTATATTTTCCCAAGACATGTCTATTTCGTCATATTACGTCATCTTTGTAATTCTTAGTTTTCCGGTTGACTCTTTCGTAGTGTGATCCGGCTGGGATGAGAACTTTTCTTTGCTAGCCGGTCTGTTGGGAATGTTGAGGCCGGTTCCTTTTGATCATGAATTGATCATCTGGAGCCGGATTGCTTTGATGTATTCTCCATCCGGTTTATACGACTTGGTTTGTTCATGCACATAAGAGTTTATAGTTGTTTAGTTTTCTGGCCGGTAAAAATTAACTTACTTTATTTTTCTATCAGAGAGTTCTTGAAAGGGGACAGTCATCGAATAATCTCTGTGTCCACAATCAAAGGAAGATAATATGTATCTAGTTAGCACACAACATATGCAGAAAACTAACATCGGAATTGTGCAACCATATCCTTGTAACACCAGTAGAAAAATAGGCATTAGTAAGAGCTAATGCCGTTACTGAAAGTCTTTAAAGTCGTTACTGATGTCTTTCTGTAACAACATATAGTGTCGTTACTATTCGTTACTGAAACCAACATTATAGATATTTAAAATTATCAATAACGGCATTAGAGAGTCGTTACTGTTGTTCATATTAGTAACGACTATACAACCGTTACTAATATAATCAATAAGGCTTTACCAATGGCAATATCGTTACTCCTATTAGTATCAGTAAGGGTTTTATCAAAGGCATATTCATTACTGATATTAGTATCAGTAAGTAAGTGTTTTCCCAATGGTAGTGCGGTTATTGATATTAGTATTAGTAAAGGTTCTACCAAACGTAGTATTGTTACTAATACTCATATTAGTAACGGTTGTCCCATTGCCAATGTTGTTACTGAAATACTTACGACGGTTCTCTTTTTTTAAATATATTCCGTTTTGTAGTTATTAATATTTATCCCTATAAACAATTTTAAATAGTTTTTTTTGTCAAAATATTTACATAAATAAATACACTAATTCAAATAATATTAATAAATAATATATAAAATACACAAGGGAACAAATCCAAACAATTTTTATAAATAATATACTAATTCATCCTATCACTAATTACTGTTATCCTATACTATTATCCTCTTGAACTCTTCATACAAATTACTCTTGACGAATTTATTTTTTTGAATGATTCTCACATAACTCTGAAGGAACTCTACCATCTTCTCATTACCTAACCCAGGAAACTGCCAAAGCATGAAAAAATTCTCAACTATGTAAATTAAATGAGTAATCTAAATAATGTCGATATCAAGTCTTGAACAAGTGGCATAACGTTCATTAAACAACTCATCCATCCCGTCTAGGAGTGATTGTGAATCGTGTTGGTTTAGTTAGTGGCAAAGTATCAATCCATAAATGAATTCAGGTATAAAAACAACCATACAATAACAATTTCCAATAGTCCTCCAATTGAACCAACCTTGTTTGTTAGAAAGATACCTAGGAATTAAAGTGTATTAGTTATAAAAATAGTAATAGAAAATAACGGTTTAAAATAATGTTTTCTAAATTAATAAATATAGAAATAGTAAACAATAACTTAGACATCTAAAATCTTTCAATGAAATAGAGACAAATGAAGTGATGAACAAATGCAACTAGCAACAACACATGAACAATACCAAGCTTAAATTATCTTATTCATATGTATGCTTATTTTCATATTTGAAAAAAACAAAATATTACTTTTGCTGCATTCGTATTAGCTAGATGATGAATTTGTTCTAACCAACTAAATTAAGGGGTGCTTGGTTCATTTTTTTTAGAAATGGCTTACGCCATTTATTATAAAGACCCAAAAAGGGTAAAAGGGTACAATAGATGAAATGAGCTTACAACAATTTGCTCAAAGTCAACACATGATGGTCATGAGAAATTCACAGTTGGCCTAAGAAACACACACGAAATGAAATTAAAGTACAAAAGTGAATAAGGAATGAAAGTAGCAATCAATCAACTAAAACAAGACGATAGAGGTTGATTTTCTAGGACTCGTCTCTCTTGTCTTTGCCCTTGTTCTTTCTTTCCTTCTTTCTTGTCACCCTTAGGTCTTTTTGGGATATTTTTCTGGATAGAGTTCCAGCTTCTTTGTCTTCGCTAGCTTCTCTTTTCACCTTTTTCCTTTTGGGCTTGAGTTTGGAGTTGAGCGTATTAGTTCTTTCCCTTAAGGTGGTTTTTTTGACAACGTTGCTACTTTCTTTGCTTTCGGAGCTCATGGTTTTCGAGATGCTTTGGCTTTCGCTATCATTCATATCGATGTCGGGCTTTTGAACCTAATCACTAAGAAAAGGGTTTCGGTTTCAGGCTCAGTGGGATTAGGATCAGTTTGGTTCTTGTTCACGTGTTCGTTGTGGCTTTCATTTTCTTTGAGGATTTCATTATAGGATTTCTTGACCACCTTGACAATCTCTTGTTCAAGGGTAGCCACGGGCTTCTTTTGTTTTTCTTCGTCCTCTTTTTCTAGATGCTCGTACATGACATCAATATTACCCATGTTTCCATTCCGACATCTTAGCTCGAATTTTTCTAGTTTTGTACTCGTTGAGTCGATCTCAATGCAAATGCGGGAAAATGTGACCCGTTCAAACGAGTCAAAGTCGGGATCGAGCTTAAGCGGCTTTCCAATGAGTCTGATGAGATAAGAAAGTGCTTTGGAATTACAAATGTGTGGTAGGATGTTTCTCAGTCTCACCCACACTTGTTCGGATTGTGAAGATTTGCAATTGATGTCCATTTATTAATTACATTTGGCGAGCTTGAAACTTAAGCTGAACATGAAGGTGAAATCTGAGTCGACAATGGCTTGGGCTTCGGGCTTCGTGCCAAAAGTGAGGAAGAAATAGCTAAAGTCGTTGACTTTTATTTTTTTGAGTTCCTTTTCACTCAATTGTCGGAAAAGGGCGACCTTGATTGCTCAGAATGGGACCTTATGGGTGCCCATGAAGTGACCGAAGACAACTCGCTTCCAATCGTTGACGTATCCCTCTTCAATTTCCATGGGGAGTTCGATTTGGAGCGGGTGTTCGAGTGTTTTAATTTTTAGGCTAAGATCCACATTGAGTTTTCCTCCATTAGTTGTCTTGTTTTTTCCCCAAACCTTGTTGGTTTTCCCTATTCGGTTAGCATTTGTTTTTTGTGTAGACATAGGTTTTGGGGCACTTGTAGAACTCTCTCATGAAACTAACGACCACAAAACGATTTCCTCATATTCGACTTTTTCGAATGAGTTCCAATCTTGTTCGAATCGGATTTTGAATTGGAAAATGATTTGCTCGCTTCTTTCATTGGTCACGACAAGTTCATTCTTTTGGAATTGGGAGAGGGACTTGAGGATTTGGTTCCGAATGCCCTCCAGATTTGCGATTTCATTTCGTCCTATGGTCCACAACTTATCGGGTTTTTGAGCGATCGGGGTGGGGATGTCGTGACATGTCGTAGTAGTTGAGGTGAGCCCGACTAGAAAAACAACATTGTGACCTTTCAGGGTCGAAGCGACATGGCATATCGAAGGAGTAGCGTTGCTGGATTGGTTGACTACATGACCGGTCGGGGTGGAGGCTACATGACCGATTTGCTACATAGATGGTGTTTTTGTGAATGGTGTACGTTAGCCTTATGAAAAGGTCTTTTTCAATCATCTTTTACTAGGATGACATCACATTGTTAGGGATTACCATGTTAAAATCTCGCACAAGTGGTTTTGGGCTGGCAGGGCAAGGACATGCCTAACAGATAAAGAACCTGAGATTCCAGTTAATTTATTGGAATTACCTGAAGTCCATGAGCAGAGGTATGTTGAAAGAAGAAAATGACTCACATTTGTCTATACTTTTTTGTTTTTTGAGACTAATAATGTATGTTTTTTATAATCTACAGATGTTAACATCTAAAGTCTTGTAAACTTTTAAAGATACAACACAACAGCTTAATTACCTATCAGGGGAGTTGGAGAAATGCAACATCGACCCGAAGCCTATTTTTGAGGTTGGTTTCCTGAACCTAATAGAGTCTGAAGGGTTCATGAAACACTTGAAAGTGAATAATGCTAAAGTTTGTGTATGTAGGGAAGATCCTCCAAAGGAGGCACTTGGGGACACTTTAAAGAGTGGGGGATTGAAAATGAATAGTCCCCTGGTTGAATACCCATGTGAGGATGCAATTGAGCACAATGAAGATAGTCAATCACCCTTTGTTGAACGAATGATAAGGGTGAACAGAATGAAGAGGGTGAGGAAACCAAAGCTTTCAAAGCTTCTAAAGCTAATGATTCTTCTGAAGATGAAGATGATGGGGGATGCGTGAATATTAGATACTATCTAAAGAGGAAGATCACAAAAATTCTGGTGCACCTTCAATCCCCTTACATGAAAGTCGTTGCGAAGAGGTTGGACCAAAAAATAACCAACAAGGAACAGAGATTGGCCAATTTTGTGTTTTGTGAAGACCTTGATGAAAAGTAAGTGAAGCATGCATTTATAAATTTGAAATATTAAAGTAGTTATATTCTAAATGAATCTATTTTGCAGGGAGGTACTGTACGAAGGGTCTCCAGGTAATATAACCCGTAAATTATTGTAAACAATGAAAGATAAACAAGAAGTTGCGAGCGAAGTGGTTGACGCTTGGGCCATACATTTGCACTTCAAATTTAGTAGGTTTGCAAGGCATGAAAAACGAATAATTTGTTTTTCAACAATATCATATGCAAGTGCTTCTCTTGGTTTTGTACTATGTATTGTTCAATGTTCATGACTTTGATATTTTAGAATTTATTTGCAGATTGGTTTGAAGTTTGATTATAGCTAATTTTGCCATTGCCTTGAAGAAGACATGAAGAACTTCAAAATAAAAGAACACATAAAAAACGTTGACCTAATATGTACATAACAATTCCAAGTAACGAAATTCGTTTATGCTTATATGCAATAATATCAAATAATTCATGTTTGTATTCTTTTTACAGATATTCCTACCGGTCCTCCATGCCCAACATTTCTTTCTTGTATGTGTCAATATGTCTCTTTCCAAAATCGAAATAATAGACAACGCCAGACGTCTCCGTAATGTTAAACTTCTGGACAAGTATACCAATTTGACTAACCACATTACTAGTTTTGGGACTTTCTTGAGAGGACTAAGCCTAGCTGAACTAGTTGAAAAAAATCCAAATTATAGGAAAATGGCTCCAAAGCTGGATTGAAAAGATAGTTCAAACAAAACCGACTGTAGTATATATTTAATGAGACATATGGAAACATATAAGGAGATATGAAGCAGTGGGATATTGACATCACAAGCGACAATGTAAGTGTTAAACATATGTAAGTCTATGACAATTTTTTATATATTTTCTTATACTTTCTCTTGTTCTTTTTAAGGTCGAAGAAGGTTTGAGTACACTGAGGATCAAATATTTATACAGAGTTCTTATGTCAGACCATAATGTCAATAAGATTAACTTAAAGAAGTCAATAAGATCAAGATTTTAGAGAGTTGTATGTATAAATAGAATTTTAATTAGTGTACTTTCAATTTATGCACTTATAATTTATTTATGTTTATAATTTTCAATGATTATATTTCACATTCTACTCTTCTTGTACCCATATTTTTAATCGTTACTATTGGACAAAGGTATTGAAAAACATCTCTTCATGAATGTGAAAATATTTATTCCTTATTGAAGCGATTTTAACTTCACAGAAATTATAACATTAACGAAGCCGGCTTCACAAGGTTAGGTTTTTAATTTCATAAACGAAGCTGGCTTCACAAGTTCAGTTTTCAAAATCATAAACGAAGCTAGATTCACAAGTTATGAAGCGATTTTAACTTCACAAAAATTATAACATTAACGAAGCCAGTTTCACAAGGTTAGGTTTTTAATTTCATAAACGAAGCTAACTTCACAAGTTCAGTTTCAAATTCATAAACGAAGCTAGCTTCACAAGTTCAGTTTTCAAATTCATAAACGAAGCTAGCTTCACAAGTTATGAAGAGATTTTAACTTCAAAGAAAATATAACATTAACGAAGCCAACTTCACAAGGTTAGGTTTTTAATTTCATAAACGAAGCTAACTTCACAAGTTCAGTTTTCAAAATTCATAAAAGAAGCTAGCTTCACAAGTTATGAAGCGATTTTAACTTTACAAAAATTATAACATTAACGAAGCCAGCTTCACAAGGTTAGGTTTTTAATTTCACAAATGAAGCTAGCTTCAGAAGTTAAGTTTTTAAATTCATAAACGAAGCTACCTTCACAAGTTATGTAGCGATTTTAACTTCACAGAAATTATAACATTAACAAAGCCAGCTAAACAAGGTTAGGTTTTTAATTTCATAAACAAAGCTAGCTTCACAAGTTCAGTTTTTAAATTCATAAACCAAGCTAGCTTCTCAAGTATTGTTTTTAACTTCACAAGTCCTATCATGTAACTCCCCTACCGGAGTTATGTACATATGTTAATACATTAATGAAAAATCTTTTATTACTTCAACAACATGTACTAAAATTTGATTCATTTTGCCTCTTCAACTCTTTGAAGTAGCTAGTGTCATCATATTTAGTCTCTCTCTCTTTCTGTTTTGACTCTCTCCCTCCCAAATCTCTACCGCAAACATGTTCTTTAACTACCTCATTCATTCTTTTCATTCATTTAGTGTAATACTCATCTTAGGAGGCAGAGATAGAGTTAGAGATGCCGGTTTTATCGCAGCAACAATTGAAGCGATACTTAAGTCGGATCATCGATGGGCCTATCCCTTTTGGTATCTATCATGTAGATGAGATTCTACCTCTTATCCGAATAAACGTTCACACCGGACTGATGGCCCACATGCAAAGAAGATGGAATACAAACACTCGTTCTTTTGTCATTGGAGACATGCACATATGCCCGACGATTGAGGACTTCGCTTCAATCCTCAAGTGTGGGAGTCATTAACTCATGATTTTGTCTATCAATCATGATCCTCATTTTGCATTCGAAACTTGCCATAACTTCTATGGTTGTTGTTAGGATCTAGGTAGAGGATGGCGGAACGGGGTTGGCCGGTTAGCGCGTCTTTTACTCAAAGGGTGGTGATTAATCCAATTAAAGATTAATACCGTGGTTTCAATACTACACAAACTATGACAAACCCTTGAACAAAGTTCAAGCGCGGAAGTGGTTTGTTTCAAGTTTAAGCAGCACACACACGAGATAGGCAGAACCGGATTTGAATAAGACAGGTTTGGAGATTGCTGGGTCGGTTTTGGAGCTTAGTAATTTGGTTGGAGCGGTATTAGTAGGTTAGTGCAGATCGGTTATAAAGTAAATCAGGTGGAAAATAAATAACAAGATAGGTTTTTATGGATGTTCGGAGATAAAACTCCTACGTCACCCCTTCCTCTCGAAACCGCAAGAAGGATATTCACTAAGGAATACAAACAATCCGATCGAGACTTATTTCCTGCTCGATAACACTCGTACAATTTTAACCGAAATTGTATAATATACTTCAAATAAGCGCTTAAGCTTTTCTAGAGATAGAACACAATCTTTTTACTTAGGCTGAAGAAAATTCAGAACTTGTAACCCGCATTTATTCCTTTTCAGCTCCTTCTTTTATAGGTGAAATGTGCCAACGGTCTCATTTCATTTCCATGAATATGATTGGTAGAGCAGAGGTTCATTGATTCAGACCTGGCGGTCTAGTCTTCAGACCTGGCGGTCTAGTCTTCCAGTGTGTACGTCAAACCGGCTAGGTTTGTCTTTTACTCAATATGGAAACTATCGGTTGGACAGTTGCCTGTACCTGGAAGATTGCCTTTCTGATTTATCCTGAAATGGAAAGATCTTGTAGGACGGTCTTCTGCAGCCTGCAGACTTTCCTCAGACTTGTATGAATATGGCAATATTCAGTCTGTTCCTTCGGTATCATTCTCAATAGATACCCGAAGTGTCTTTTTATGCTGGTTGGTTATTTATGTTAACCGGATGACTTCCGGTTTTTCCATGGCTTCTGATTGACCGACTGTTTAAATGATTCTGGCCTTCTGATTTGACCGATCTTGTTTTTCTTGTGCGGTCATGTTTCTGGTTGGTTTAATTGCTTGACCGGTTGAGTTTCTTAACTGGTTGAGGTAATTTGACCGGTTTAGTTCTTTGTCTATTCCTGCACAAGAGATTTGTTTTTGTTAAGTTTTATTTAACCGATCTAATTTTATTTAACAATTTCTTCCTTTTTGATTATTTTGTTTAAAATATTCAAAATCATGTGAGAATACAAATGTAAGCCGGTTTTATTTTTAAGAATTTGTTTGGCCGGATTTTTGGAAACTGACTTGGGAGAATATTTCGAAAAATTTTGGAAAATTTTGAGAAATATTTTATCTTTTATCTTATATTTTTCTCTCTTTTTGATTATTTTATTTAAAATATTCAAAATCATGTAAAAATGAAATGTAGGCCGGTTTCCAAAAATCACTTTATATATATATAAGAAATATGCTAAGGCAAAATGCTATATATATAAAAACTGAAATAAACATAAGTAAAGATAGTGAATAAAGCCCCTATTTCTTCGATCTGGACGGTAGGAAATGATCCAGCAGTACATCGTCTAATTCTCCCTTGTCCGCTTGAACCGGCCTAGATGAGGATCCCCGACCGCCTGAGGTGCCGGTGTGAGGAGAGAACGGTTGACCTATCGATCTAATTGGAACCGCATTTAAAACCCGCTGTCTTCTGAGTTGCGGCTGAACATCTTCTTCGAAATCATCCTCGGCTTGCAGAACGGGGTTGGGTGGAGGGTCAACAACTGTCTCGGTGACTCTGTCCAATAGCCCCGTGATCTCCGCTTTTCTCGAAGCAGCTTTCCTTTCACGAATGACCGGAACGGAAGGGGAAGCAACCGCCTTAGACTTCTTGTGAGACTTTGCGAACTTGTTATATGTTTTCTTGTTGGGCCCTTAGCCGCTCAACATCTTTGGCTTGTTGGGCCGCTATGGTCTTTGCGATGGTCGGTGCGTTGGCCGCTAAGTTTCGCATATGTTCGGTTATGTTCGCATCAGCCGCTGCCGCTTCCTTTTGTATCCGGGTCTGTTCGTCCAGGTCATCCTGGAGCTTTTGAGCTGCGAGAGCATTCGCCTCCTCAAGTGCCTTAACGGCAGCCAGCTTAGCCGCTATTAACTTTGCCACCTGTTCGGTGACCGCCTTGAAATCGGCTTCAAGCTTGGCGTTCTTTTCTTCAAGGGTTGTATTCTTTTCTTCAAGGTTGATTACCCTGTGAAGTGTTGAGCCGGCTTGGGCACTTGACCGAGCCAAGTCCTCATCGACCTTTGTCAGCCTTTGATCGGTCGTTTCATGAGACCGTTCCATCTCGGCTTCCTTTTGGCTGACCGAATTGAGATCGGTCACCAGCTTCGGAGTTATAGCCTCCAATGCTTTGGTTCGATCAAGATGACCGCCGTACAATTGATCCGTATTACCGTAATTCGTTTCAACAGACGTGATCCGCTCGACCGCCTTCTTTAGATCATCTTTTGTCGTTTCGGCCATCTCGAATGTTTTATCCGCGGTTTCTTTGATTTTCTTTTTCCATGGTCGAACCGCGTCGTTGACAAATTCCTCAATGAGAGTCTTGACCCTCTCTTCCGTAATGGTCGGTTTCGAATTCCCGGTTTGAAAAGATCCATGCTGGTCGTTGGAAGGCGTACATGTCCTCACTTCGGTTATGTTGATGTTTTGGTCCGGTGGAGGAGAGGATAGCTCTTCATCGGTCGGATTATGACCGCCAACATCCTCAGTAGGCGGTGAGTTCGCTGGATCTTGATGTTCGGGCACCGCTTCAAGCCGCGCCACCTCCTCGGTTAGTGACCCTTCCTTGACCGCAAGCAATTCCAACACCAAGAGTTGAAGTTGAGAATTCGGTGTTCCCGGAGTATGCTTTTCTTTTAGACGTTGAATGTGTTCGGTTCTACTATCGTGTTTCGTTCTAGGGCGGTTGTGACGTCGTTAGCCTTTGTGAGGCTGATGACCTCCTCCTCCATTTCCATCAACTTTTCGAATTTCTCGCTAACGGTGAGATTCGGTAGCATGTTTTTGTAGAAGATCTGATGCCGGTGTCGGATCCATTGATAGAACACATCGGCTACCGCGCAAGCCTGCTGGTGTATCTCGTCCATGATTCTACTGACGAGATCCTCGGTCGTTGTTCAGTTGTTATCATCAGCGTGGGCATCTTCCTCCCCAAGTCCGTCCGAACCGGCATCAGCGTTATCATGACTGGCCGATTGATCCTCGACTGTCGGTCCTTTCCCTTTACCGGACTGATCTTCTCTGGTATTTTGTGAAGTGGTTCGGCCAGAGCTGGATGCCGAGTTTTCAGTGTTGGGAGTTTCGGACATCGGATTTGCCGATCCAATTGGTTGTTTATCTTTATTGCTCCCGGATTTTTCTTTTACCGGAGCTGCTTTCTTAGCGGTTGCCTTCTTCCTTCGGCCACCTGTAGAACTAGAGGCCTTCCCTTTGCCTTTCTTGTCCTTGAATTGATGGAACCTTATGATTTTGCTTGATGTTAGGTGAACACCAGGGCCGGTGTTGATGTCGAAATGGCGCATAATTTTTCCAAGTGGGATGGCGTATCCCCATGACCGAGTGGAAGCCGGATCCACCATTTCACATAGGTTATTTTGATGCCGTTGACTAAACCGGCAAGCATCTCAATCTTCGCCCAGGTGAGGCTGTCATAGTTTCCCCTCTTCCTTGGACCGATTTTGTGAAAATATCACATAGCGGTCGGTACTCCGGTCGAAGAGATGATTTCTTTCCGGAGATTTCAATAGAAACCACGGTTTCCGAAAGAATTTGGCAAGCTGCCTCGAATGTCTCCTCATCTAAAGCCGCCGAGAAGTTGCTTCCTTCGGAAGGGAGGTGTAGGATTTCAGCGACCGACTCCTTTGTCAGTTCGAGCTGCTGACCGCTGATGTTTGCAATTATTGATCTTCCGGTGGTGGATGCGGTTCGGAAAAATTCGTTAAATGCTTCCTGGTATAGAACAAATGGACCGCCTAGAAAGTATTTGAGGCCGGACTCGGAGATCCGGGATAACACCTACTTTGCCGGAGCCGAACCGTTTGCCCAAATTTCCTCAAAGTCGACTTGGATGATATGTTTGAATAGTACGGAATCGCGACCTATTATAGATGATCGAACCGAGAGAGTAGGAGAGTAAGGAATTTGAGAGAGTTTGAAGAGGCTGAGAGCTAGAGAGAGAAAGCCGATTCGCGTGAGAATGAAATAAAATGACTAAGGACCCTATTTATAGTTGCGGTTTGGAATTCCAACCGTCGCGAACCGTCCCATCATGATTAGGCGGGAATTTTCCCTCCAAGAACATTGAGCGGGAAACCATGGGCGGCAAACCGAAGGCGGGAAACCATAGGCGGGAAAACCATAGGCGGGATTTAAGAGCGGGAACCTATAGGCGGGATTTAAGAGCGGGAACCTATAGGCGGGAGTTTTTCCCTCCAAAGACTTTGAGCGGTCTTTTGATTTCGATTATTTTAACCTTTGATGAAGCGGTTCTTCTTGAAACCGTTTATTAAATGATGTGATTTATTAACCGCGATGATGCGGTTTTCTAAGTTTGACCGGAATTATCAACGAAGTAATTTATTAACTGGTTAGTTAGATGGATGGATATTTTAATACCGCAGATTTTGACCCGGTTATCAAGCTTAATCATCAGATAATCATTAGAATGAAAGATACATAATAAGAACTGATTCATTGATCGGTTTAGAATACATAGGAAATGAAATTACAACTTATGTAATGACTATTCTGGAGAGCTTGTCCTCCACCCCATCCTTATCGAGAACATTCGATGGGGATGCCGGTGTACCTAGTCCATATTTTGGACGGTATTTTAGAAAGAGTCGGCTGAGGTGAGGAGCGTAACCGGGACCTTTCTTGGTCTCGACCATTTTCTTCAGGTTTTGGAAGATGACCGATGACTAGTTTATAGGTGTATTGCTGACAATGTAGGTCATCATGTCGAACACTCTCTTAGAGTAGTGTTGGTTCGGAGTTTGGCAAATGATGGATCGGTTGACAATCTCATAGAGGAGTTGGATGTGGTGGGCAAGGCGGGTTTTTAGCCCGTGGTTCTCCACCGGTACATCGGTTCCGGAGAACATTTCCGAATAGTCGGTTGCGGCGCTTCCCACCCGGGTTGGAAAGTCGGAAAACCCTTCTGTGAGCAGGTTGAACAGTTTAGCGAATTCGCTCTCGTCGAGAAAGACAGAGCGACCTCTCACCTCTGAAACAATGAAATCCCCTCTTATAGAGGCATTGTTGAAAAACTGGGTTACGTCCGGAATGAGTATGGGTCCGGATTCTTCGAGAAAATCCCGAAGACCGGTGTCGATTAGTGATTCGAACATGATTTCCGTTGTTTCCAAGTCCCAGTGTTCCATGCAAGAGTCGAAATCGATGCTCAAGAAGTTCCTTAGATTTCGGCTTGACATGATTGCAAACTTTGCCAAGAGAGAGAAAGAGCAAGAATTTTTGTTTTGAGATATGTTAAGTTGATAAGGATGGGGTTCCTTATATAGTTCCGAAATTGGAGGGAAAATATCAGCATTTAATGTTGAAATTCAGTTTTGTCTTATTAATGAAGAGAATATTTATGTTTCCAAAACTCCTTGGGAAGGAGTTACTTTTGACCGGTTGCGGAGCTCGAGGTAAAGAATCTAGTTAAAAAGTAACTGATCTTGTTAGATAGTAATTACTCATGTAGTAGGAAGTTGAAAGTTACTATCATTAACGAGAAAGTACAAGAAACCGGAAGTTGATTAATTAAAAAACGAAATTGTCATAGACTAAGCCGAGATGATCATGATGAAGTTGGATATTGATACAACCGGTGCGTGCAGCAAAATGACCGGTTGTAGGAAGGAGTGACTTAGTTGCCGGATAAGTTAATGTGGCGGTTCCTCCTCTTCCAGGCCTTCTCAAACCGCTCATAGAATTAGTCGGTGACCTCTTTGGTGATGACATGGGCTTGGTTCAACCCTTCTCCTAGACGGAGTGGAACCCCAAGTTCCATAAGTAGGCAACTTATCTGGGGGATGAGGCCGGTTTGACGAATACCGATCATCCAGATTAGGACATCAAACAACACCCTTGACCAGTTAACTGACGTACCCGTGGTTATAGCAGACATCATATTAAAAACCGCAGCATAATAAGTGTTTGTTACATCCCTACCCAGGATGCTTCGACCGATAACATCGTTGAGAAGCTGATACTTAGCTCTCAACGATGACCTGGCATCGTGGTCATTGACCGGGTGGTTTGACCGAGCAAAGCTTAAGGCTATTTCGGCCTTTAGTTCAGCCGGAACGTTCAGGTCGGTGAGCCCTTGCTTCGGAAGGTCGAAGCATCTTGCGAAATCACTTTCTGTGAAGTCAAACACAGTCCCTCCCACCTTGGATTGAATGTGGGTGTCAAAGTGAGGAGTACCTCGAAAGACCCTGGCATTGTAGAAGAATTCCAGGACTGTTTCTGGGAAGATGACATGTTTGTCATCTAGGAAGTGTTTGAGACCGGTGTCTTCAAGTGACTTAATCATCTTGAAGACTTCATAATGCTCAGTGCCTTGAGCTGAATCGAAATCCACTTGAAGGATGTTTGGAAACTGAGACATTTTTGTCTTAGTAAAAGGATGAGTTGTAGCTTGTGATTGTTTTGTTTAAGATTTCCTAACTTATATATTTGTTTAAGATTTCCTAACTTATCTTAGTAGGCAATGACGTCTATTAATCATAGGATAAAGCATTTTGCTTGAAATAAGCATGTCTATAACCTAGAATGTTGGTCATAGGCCTGGACGGTGAAAGATATCATATCTTCACGTCTTTTGAGGTATGACCGTTTTACTTTGAAAAGGTAATTTTTCAGAACAGATAAGTTTAAACACATATAATTACTCCACTTTTGTTTGGAGGCCAAATAAACCGAAGTAAACTATTTCCAAACCGGTCGGTTATCAGTCATTCGTCCCGATGCGGTTAATTGGTGCATGCACTAAGTAACCGGTCGGTTTACTCTAACTGATAAACAAAGCGGTTCTTCCATAGATACCTTGGGAATTTGGAATCCGACAATTTGGGAGGAACTACCTGTTTTTCTGTCTGAACTGATTTCCCTTTTAAGTATCTTTAGGAATAATCTGGCTAATGTCGGTTAAACCGAGTGTGAGTCTGAATTGAGAAAACTTAGCTTCCTGCAGGGTCTTTATGAAGATATCGGCTACTTGTTGATCTGTTGATACGTATTCCAGCCAGATATGCTTCAACATGACATGTTCCCGAATGAAGTGGTGCCTTATGTCAATGTGCTTGGTTCTAGAGTGTAGAACCGGATTGTAGGTGATTGCTATGGCACTTTTGTTATCATAGAAAATTGGAGACTCTTCGGCTGTGATACCGAAATCCTTCAATTGTTGTTGGATCCAAAGAAGTTGTGAACAACAACTTCCGGCTGCCAGATATTCAGCTTCTGCGGTTGACGTGGCAACAGATGTCTGTTTCTTGCTGTGCCATGAAACAAGCCGATCACCTAGGAATTGGTATGTTCCGCTGGTGCTTTTTCTATCAACTTTACAATCTGCATAGTCTGCATCTAAGTAACTTGTGAGGTTGAAAGATGAGTCCTTTGGATACCAAAAACCGACTTCAGGCGTTCCCTTTAGGTATTTCAAGATTCGCTTTGCGGCTGTGTAGTGAGACTGTTTTGGATTAGCCTGGAATCTTCCACACATACCGACCGGAAATAGTATATCCGGTCAACTTGTTGTCAGGTATAAGAGAGAACCGATGATTCCTTGGTAAGTTGTTATGTCTACAGCTTGACCGTCATCATCCTTGTTCAGTTTGACCGATGAGCTCATTGGAGTAGCGGCTGAGGAGCACGTGTCCATCCCAAATTTCTTTAGAAGTTCTTTGGTGTACTTGGGATGGATTATGAAGGTTCCTTTTTCGAGTTGCTTAACTTGAAGACCTAGGAAGAAACTTAATTCTCCCATCATACTCATTTCAAATTTGTTAGTCATTAAGGTTGAAAATTTATCACATAGCATAGGATCGGTTGAACCGAAGATGATATCATCTACATATATTTGAACAAGTAGGATATGTTCCTTTTTCTTAAATTTAAATAATGTTTTTTCCACCGAACCGATGGTGAAATAATGTTTTAACAAGAATGCGGTCATTGTATCATACCAAGCTCTAGGAGCTTGCTTTAAACCGTATAAAACTTTGTTTAACCGGTATACATGGTTGGGAAGTTCAGCATTTTTGAAACCGGGTGGTTGTTCAACATATACTTCTTCACGTAGGTCACCATTCAAAAATGCACTTTTAACATCCATTTGAAAAACTTTAAAATTTTTGAATGCAACAAAGACTAGAAAAATTCTAATAGCTTCAATCCTAACTACAGGGGCAAATGATTCTTCAAAGTCAATGCCTTCTTCCTGTTTGTATCCTTGTGGCACTAACCTGGCTTTGTTCCTCGTGACCAAACCGTCTTCATTGAGTTTGTTTCTGAATACCCATCTTGTTCCTATGACCGGTTGATCTTTCGGTCTAAGGACTAGGTACCAGACCTTGTTACTCTCAAACTGGTTTAACTCTTCTTGCATTCCCAAGATCCAATCCGGATCTGACAATGCTTCATCCACTCTTTTCGGCTCAATCTGGGATATAAAAGCGGAATTGAAATATTCCTCCAAGATTTGTCGCCTCGTTCGAACGGGTTCTAAAGGGTCACCTATAATTAGCTCAGGAGGATGATTTGTGTTTCTCTTGAAATTCGGTTCAGGAGTGTCTACCAAATCACTGTTTACTTGATAAAGGCTAGACATATCGGCAGGCTGAGCATGAGTGTCAGACCGACCGGTTTCCTCGGTTTGAACCGAAGTGTCAGCTTCCTGCTGTGGGACAGCTTGATCCGGCTGGGTTTCATCATTACCCATTTGGTCATGGACAAACCGCCTAAAAACTGGAATCTCATCTTCACTATCATAATGGATATTTTTATTTTCCAATCTGTTGTGTAGATCAAAGCATGATGCAGTGTTGTTTTCAACCGATTCATCGAAAACAACATGAAGTGATTCTTCCACGGTTACAGTTCTAGTGTTATATACTCTATATGCTTTACTAACTGCTGAGTAACCAAACATGATCCCAACATTGGATTTTGCATCAAAGGCAGATAAATAGGTTTTGCCATTTATGTGAATGTAGCATTTACAACCGAAAATCTTAAGATACCTAAGGTTAGGGACCCTATCAAATTATACCTCGTAAGGTGTTTTGTTGTGAAACTTGTTAATCAGAGACCGGTTTTGTGTTTGACATGCGGTGTTGATAGCCTCAGCCCAGAATTTCTAGGCAATGCCCGAATCGGCTATCATGGACCGTGCGACTTCCTTGAGAGTTCGGTTTCTTCTCTCGGCCAGGCCATTCTGTTGAGGAGTCCTAGCACTGGACAACTCGTGTCTAATACCGGATTCATCAAGAAATGCATTTAGGGTGCTATTTGTAAATTCGGTTCCTCTATCACTTCTAATGCTATTAATGCGTGTTGATTTTTCATTTTGCAAACGTTTGAGCAGTGTGATCAAATTTGATGTGGTTTCACGTTTAGATGGTAAGAATATTACTCATGTATACCTAGAGTAATTATCAACAAGTACCATAGTGTAAAGCATACCTCCTAGGCTGACGACCCTAAGCGGTCCAAATAAATCCATGTGAAGAAGATCTAAGCATCGGTTAGATTGAATGTGTTCTTTACTTTTAAAAGTTGACTTAGTTTGTTTACCCATTTGACATGCTGAACATACTTTATCCTTATTAAACACTATGTCAGGGATTCCTTCAACTAACTTTTTACCGCGGATATAGTTTAAGGTTTTTAGGTTTAAGTGATTTAGTCTTTTATGCCACAGCCAGGTTTGATCGGTTTTAGCTATCATGCAGACAGGATATTCTACTTTGTTTTTCCAATCTACTTTGTAAATGTTTCCTAACCTATTTCCGGTTAGCAGTATGATACCTTGAGAGTTTTTAACTAAGCATGCATGTTTAAGAAATTCTACAGTGTATCCAGCATCACACATTTGACTAATGCTTAGCAGGTTAAACCGTAAGTTTTCAACTAAGAGTACGTTATCAATTGTTAAGTTAGTATGGACAATCTTACCCTTGCCCACAGTTCTACCTTCTGAGTTGTCACCGAAAGTGATCAATGCACCGATTTCTATTCTGATATCGGTTAGAAGATTGTTGTTCCCAGTCATGTGCCTGGAGCAACCGCTATCCAGATACCATTCAGAATTTCCTAACCGTTTCTTCATATCCTGCAAAATGTACATATTTACAACTATTTGGTACCCACATTTACTTGGGTCCACAAGCGATTAGTCCCTTGGGTATCCAGACTTTAACAAGTCGGACGACTTTCCCGGTTAAGGTTTTAACTAATTTTCTTGCACTTGGTTTAGAATCTTTCTGCTTTCCTAAGAGGACCTTATGTGGGGATGGTCTTTGGTTTGTCCTATATGGTTGTGAGTTAGCTTTCCTATATTTGAACCGGTTAGCTTTCCTTTTCTCAGGGTGAAGCCATTTTTCAGAATCGGTTAGACCTACATAGGTTAGTTTGTCTTTTGGATATGAGGCACTTAATTCCTCTTCAACGGTTAAGGAACTTCTGACAAAACTTACAAATGGGAGATTATCCTTTGTGAGCCTCATGATGTCGAGGTGTTTCTGGTTTTTGGATCTATTGTTTTTGTATCTTAGACCAAACATGCAAGTAGGGTGTCTTTTATAACTACACATTCTGCTTACCATTTCACTAGATCTTTTCCATGCGGCCATTCGATACTGGATTCGGGCATTTTCCTCTTCGGTCAGCTCTTGAACTGACTCCTTGAGCTGTTCGGTCTCAGAGGATAGTTCAATTGCTTCCTCCTCGGTTTCTAGGGTAGGAGTTTCATCAGGTTGTATGGTCTTTGGTTCGGTTAAGGTAGGTACTATGGGGTCGGCTCTAAAATTGGGCAATAGTGTTAATAGGTTCTTATACTCTGCTACCATATCATTCAATGCATTAAATAACTCATCTTTAGTAAATTCGTCACATGGAGAGTCAAATACCTGTTCCTCGTTTGCCATGAGGCATGTGAGTTCATCATCACAGTCATTGTGAGCCCATAGACTTCCTCCGTCATCGGCTATCAGTGCTTTCTGAACTTCACTTCCTTCACTGGTTTGTTGATAGTTATTTCGGTTATTCTGATTGTCCGGTTTCCGATCATCTCTTCTTGGTTTTCTGCATTCCCACTTGAAGTGTCCCACACAATTGCAGTTATAACATCTAACATTAGATTTATCACCATAGTTATAGTTGTTGTTTGTCGGTTGGCTCCTCTTCATGAATCTCCCAAATTTCTGTGCAAGCATTGCCATGGCATCCTCGGTGAACTGTTCAGCGGTTCTGATCGGTGCGGGAGCAACCGGTTCTGTGGATGTTATCAATGCTCTGGTTGAGGTTGAGGCTGAGACTTCTTCTTCAGTCCTAGATCTCATTTGAAACTCATATGCCTTAAGATCTTCGAATACATCGTGTAGCTTCATCTTGCTTAGGCAGTTTGATTCCCTCATCACCATTATCTTTATGTCCCATGCACTTGGAAGAGATCTTAACGCTTTCATAATGACTTCCTTGTTGTCATACCTCTTGCCAAGAATTGCTAGCTCGTCTATCACACCTATGAGCCGGTCACTGTATTCCCTCATTGTTTCTCCCGGTCTCATCTTGATGTTTTCAAACTTCTGAGTAGCCACTATTATCTTGTTTTCCTTGGTTCTTTCATTTCCCTCATGAATCTGAATCACGGCTTCCCATGTTTCCTTTGCTGTTTTGCAATCTCTAACCTTGCAGTACGTATTTCTGTCCAAATCGTTGGAGATGCGGTTTCTGGCATGGTTATCCAGATTATTTCTTCTTCTATCTTCAGCTGTCCAGTCCTTTCTGTCTTTATCAATTATTATCGGTCCTTCGGCTATGATGAACTGCATCTCGTCATCCATGGTGATTAAGTGCAGGTGCATGCGTGCCTTCCAGTTGGCAAAGTTGTCACCTTATAGCATTGGGGGCCTATTGAAAGACATGCTTGCTTGAGTATTGAAACTAACCTGGCTCTGATACCAATTGTTAGGATCTAGGTCGAAGCTGGCGGACTGGGGTTGGCCGGTTAGCGCGTCTTTTACTCAAAGGGTGGTGATTAATCTAATTAAAGATTAATACTGGGGTTTCAATACTACACAAACTGTCACAAACCCTTGAACAAAGTTCAAGCGCGGAAGTGGTTAGTTTCAGGTTGAAACAGCACACACACGAGATAGGCAGAACCGGATTTGAATAAGACAGGTTTGGAGATTGCTGGGTCGGTTTTGGAGCTTAGTAATTCGGTTGGAGCGGTACTAATAGGTTAGTGCAGATCGGTTATAAAGTAAATCAGGCGGAAAGTAAATAACAAGACAGGTTTTTATGGATGTTCGGAGATAAACACCTACGTCACCCCTTCCTCTCGAAACCGCGAGAAGGATATTCACTAAGGAATACAAACAATCCGATCGAGACTTATTTCCTGCTCGATAACACCCGTACAATTTTAACCGAAATTGTAGAATACACTTCAAATAAGCGCTTAAGCTTTTCTAGAGATAGAACACAATCTTTTACTTAGGCTGTAGAAAACTCAGAACTTGTAACCCGCATTTATTCCTTTTCAGCTCCTTCTTTTATAGGTGAAATGTGTCAACGGTCACATTTCATTTCCTTGAATCTGATTGGTTGAGCAGAGGTTCATTGATTCCAGTGTGTAGGTCAAACCGGCTAGGTTTGTCTTTTACTCAATATGGCAACTGTCGGTTGGACAATTGCCTGTACTTGGAAGATTGCCTTTCTGATTTATCCTGAAGTGGAAAGATCTTGTAGGACGGTCTTCTGCAACCTGCAGACTTTCCTCAGACTTGTATGAATATGGAAATATTCAGTCTGTTCCTTCGGTATCATTCTCAATAAATACCCGAAGTGTCTTTTTATGCTGGTTGGTTATTTATGTTAACCGGATGACTTCCGGTTTTTCCATGGCTTCTGATTGACCGACTGTTTAATTGATTTTGGCCTTCTGATTTGACCGATCTTGTCTTTCTTGTGCGGTCATGTTTCTGGTCGGTTTAATTGCTTGACCGGTTGAGTTTCTTAACCGGTTGAGTAATTTGACCGGTTGAGTTCTTTGCCTGTTCCTGCACAAGAGATTTGTTTTTGTTAAGTTTTATTTAACCGATCTAATTTTACAGTTGTACAATGTTTGGTGTTGTTTTGTTTACCCTCCAACATGGATTTCTCAACATGACACACATAGACGATTACATTTGGCGTGTCTAGGGAGCTGAAAGGACCATCAGCCACACACAAAGCAAACTAATCATGCTTGTGGTTCTTGCTCATTTTTTTTTGTGTCCGGCTGAAGGACTACGGTCTTCAGATAGGCTCTTGGAGGTAGTTCCTGCATTGATGGGAAATGCCCCATGTTTGGCTGGCCTTGTACTCACTAAGACACTCCTTAGTCTCAACGACTTTGTTTCAGACCCAAATAACTATTCCCGCCATGGATCACCTTTTCTTCTATACCTCTAGTTGTTAGACAAATTGAATTGGTTGCCCCATCCTTCAATTCCTTACCCTTCCTTTGCAAATCTACAGTTGCAAAAGATCGCTGGAATCGGGGTTGAGAATTATATTTCTGATATTCACCCAATTCAGTTCATTATTCCGTGGTATCTCTTTAGTCATATGATGTACGAGATGAGGGGTTCTCCATTCATCATTGTGTTGGGCCTAGAGGGATCCACCTCCTACTATACATCTATCATATATCGACAATTTGGCCTACGGAATCCCCTACCTTGGAATGCACTTAACCCTCCTACGGACTGATGCCTATTTCTCCTGATACTTACCTCGAGTACGCATCAATAATGGAGCTTTCTATTACAGTTCAATTCCCCAATCGATGGATCAATGCTGTGAACGAAGCAATTTAGCTATATATTCCACCCGTCGTCGAACAAGAAGTTGTAGCAATGACAAGACCGAATGACGAGTCAAGCTATGATGTATCAGATTAGGGCTTAATTTATTTATGTACAACTTCTAGCTTGTAAACTACTTTTTGGTTTCTTACTCTGTATAATTTATCTACACATATTATGAAATGTTTTTGTGTTTTTTTGTACTCAAATGAAAATCAATTGTTGTGAAGTTATAATTTTAATCATTGTCGTTATGAATGATTGCAATATGGATGTCATTTTCATTTAAAACTATAATGTAAAAACCCCTAATGCCTTCATGTAAAACCCCTAATGCATTCTTGTAAAAACATAGAACAAAGCTTGCTTCTCTTAATAGTTACCATTTATAATGAATCAAGCGAACGAAGCTAGCTTCGTTTGTTTGTTTGTTTGTTTATTATAGTGAGTCAACACTAGAGAACGAAGCATGCTTCGCTTGTTATTTATAGGTTATTTAAATTAATTTTTATTCGACACACGTTCTTGTAAAATCCAAAACTCACTAATGAAAACCCTAAATACACTAATGTCAAAACCCTAATGATTTAATGTAAAAACATTAAAGGGTTCATGTAAGCACAATGCTTACAAAGAACTAAGAATGCTTCACTTGTTAGTTACGGTTTATTATGATTCTAGGAATGAAACTTGCTTTGCTTGTTAGTTAGTTCATTAAAGAGAACTTTCTCTAGAGAATGAAGCTTGATTCGCTTGTTACTAAGAGTTTACAATGATTCTGGGGAACAAAGCTTGCTTCGCTTGTTAGTTAGTTCATTAAAGAGAACTTTCTCTAGAGAACGAAGCTTGATTTGCTTGTTACTAAGAGTTTACGATGATTCTAGGGAACGAAGCTTGCTTCACATGTTAGTTAGTTCATTAAAGAGAACTTTCTCTAGAGAACAAAGCTTGATTCGCTTGTAAAAAATATCTCATCGATGGTCAATCCCTATTAATGAAGCAATCTACATGAAGTGCACTAACCGGCTTGTGAAGCGCCAAAATTTGTCTTGTCCCATCAGCTGACATGTGTACGACAGTCTCTGTATACAAATATATAGTGATTAAAGAGAAATATATTTTAATATTATAAATAAATGTTTGGGAAATACTGAAATGTGATTTGGATCAAATAATCATTATGAAAATATAATGATGATGATGGTCGTAGTCTGTATATGGCCTGAAATTCCAATTGCTACCATTCAATCAATTGTCAATCTAAAATATTTTTAAAATATTGAAATATATAAATTATTTTCTGAGCGAAGCATGCTTCAAATGATCAAGCGGTAACAAGCGAAACTTGCTTGCTTCACCTATTCATGGTTTTCTTATTTTTAAAATATTGAAATATATAAAATATTTCCTGAGCGAAGCACGCTTCAAATGATCAAGCGGTAACAAGCGAAGCTTTTTTCCCATATTCATGGTTTTCTTATTTTCAAAATATTGAAGTATATAAAATTTTCCTGAGCAATGCATGCTTCAAATGATCAAGTGGTAACAAGCGAAGCTTGCTTCCCATATTCATGGTTTTCTTATTTTTAAAATATTGAAGTATATAAAATATTTCCCGAGCAATGCATGCTTCAAATGATCAAGCTGTAACAAGCGAAGCTTGCATCACCTATTCGTGGTTTTCTTATTTTTAAAATATTGAAACGTAGATGTAAAAATTAATGCTTCATTTCTAGTTCACATAAACTGATCAATAGGTTTTCATTAATTTGGTCATTTTTTACATAAACCCTCCATGAATACATTCTACCTTGTTCATGGTTTGAAATCAAATTTACATACAAATACATTTCAGCTTTCACATGAATCTAGAATTCGATAGTTGAGATGACAAATGAACAGTGAACGCAATATCGACGTCCATGCAGAAAATTTCGTCCCATTGTTGAGGAGTTGAGAATTGAGTAGTTATTGTTGTTGGCATTGCATTTGATTGCTGGAACGATATAACAATTTAAAGGTTGTTAATAAATGAAGAGTAATAACCCAATTATTATTAAACTAGTTAAGCCAGCAAATTCATACCAGATTTATTGGTGATTCGCTTGTTTTTCTTGTCGATTTTCTTTTACTTGAATTCTTCTCTAGTCCACATTGTCTTCTATTACCAGACTTTGTTGTCTTCTTAGTTTTGATTCTTTTCGCTTGAACATGGGCACCCTCGGCAGAACCTGATACAACTGGTGGAATTTGCGTATTTATATCCTCTTGTAATTTTTTATCCACAAACCTACACTGGCTAAGCATAATTTCTTTCACATGTCTATACGTGTCATCACTTTCTACCGCCTTTGTAAATAAATGCATGGAAAAGCCACACAAATCTCTGTATCTTATGTTTTGAAGCTCACTCGGATCAACATTACTGTTGTCCACTAGTGGATCAGTTCAAAAAAATCCATCTTTTGTTGTTCTTGTCCACCTCTTTAATATCAACGCAGGAGGAATCTTCAACACGTCAATCGTCGTGAAAATCATTAGAACGTGAGCACACAAAATCCCGCCAAATTCAAATTTGCAGCAGCTACACTCGATTGATTTTTCTGCAAATACTCTAATACACCCCCTGTGTATCCCCAAAATTACATTCTTTGGTTCTTTTTGTTCGCAAATAATTTTTGTAATCATCAGGAAGAAACCAAGATTTTCCCTGCCACCGATTTGTTTGGCTATTAGAGCATGGGATGCCTTTGGAGGTATTCCCACATGAGTGGCAATCGTAATATGTAAGCCTGCAGATGCAGAAATATTCTTATGGCATCTATACATGTAAGTTTTCTTTGGACTTGCAAGAGGATGAAAATGATCACTAATAAAAGTTACCACTTCAAACTTTCCATTTGTTGCCCTTTTAATCCTCAATTTCGCTTCACAACTAAACATCGTACAAGAACGACTACATTTAACATAAACATCTTGTTTGTCTTTTCCCCGTTCACCTTGTGCACTACAACAAAAAACTCTATCTTGTAAAAAACTATCTTTGTCAATATGTTTTGAATTGCGCCTTATACCAAACCCTATTAGTTTGGCGTATGCTAAATATAATTCGTGGGAATCTTCTTCACTCTTAAATTCCCGACCTAAATGTGGAATCAAGTTGGCTGCGATGTCCTCCAAAGGTTGGTCGTTTTCATCATGACGCCGACAACTCGCAAATTCGCTGGTCAATTATATAAAATGGATAAAATATATATTGATCTCAATAAACTATAAAGATTCTTGTAAAATTAATGAAATATAAGTGAAGAGCGCTTCACTTCACTAGTATTTACAACAATCCTATAAGTGAAGAGCGACTCACTTCACTAGTATTTACAGCAATCCTATAAGTGAAGAGTGCTTCACTTCACTAGTATTTACAGCAATCCTATATGAGAAGAGCGCTTCACTAGTATTTATAATAATTCTATATAAGTGAAGAACTCTTCACTTCACTAGTATTTACAGCAATCCTATACGTGAAGAACGCTTCACTTCACTAGTATTTACAACAATCCTATAAGTGAAGAGCGCTTCACTTCACTAGTATTTACAGTAATCCTATAAGTGAAGAGCGCTTCACTTCACTAGTATTTACAGCAATCCTATAAGTGAAGAACGCTTCATTTCACTAGTATTTAAAAAAATCCTATAAGTGAAGAGCGCTACACTTCACTAGTATTTACAACAATCCTATAAGTGAAAAACGTTTCACTTCAATATGAATAAAAACATCTTATAGTATTAGAGAAAAGAAACAAAAAAATATATTTTAAATTATGATTATCATTCTCGTTCATGTGGATTCCTTCCCGATAATTAACAAGAACAAAACATTTCGAGTCAAGTATTCAAAATACAAACAAAACGTTATGAAGAAAACTTGAGAAGATGACATTGAAAAACTTACCATTGTCACTCCCAAAATTTAATTTAGGAAAATGGTTCTTGAAGTATATTTCCGGCGAAGAAAAGTCGAAATACTGCTTCACCAGAGAGAGAGAAAATCGTACAAAGCTAGACAGCACGACTGCATTAAATGAAAACATGTGTTAGGTGGGGTGAGGTGAGTAGATAAAAATAATTTTTGATTTTAATAATTAAATGAATAACATAATTATAAATTCATATTAATCAATGTCAAGTGCTTGATCTGATAGCGAAGATTGCTTCACAATAATTGACATTTTTAAATACTTTAAGTGCACTGGCTGCATAGATTGCTATGTATTAACCAAATTTATACTTTACATTACATTACATGATTTTTTCATGTTCAAAGATTTTATATTTGGTAATTTTCATATTAAAAACTCATTCCATTGTTCATATATTAAATGAATATTACTACAATACTAAGAACAAAAAAAGAAATATGAAATCACAAATACATAAAACAAATTCCATTAGGAATGTAAATATTCAGTATTGTCAATAAAACAAATCTACAAATTAAGTAAACAAAGGCTACAAATCACAAACAACAATAAATTCAAGCAAACTTGTGTGAGGAACACCATATTCATCCAAATATGCTGACAAAGGATCCACTGCCTCAAATATCCAAATGACTATATTAACATCGTGCCTCGTCTCATCGTATACTACTATAGTTTTGTCGTCCTTTGGCTCAATAAATGGATTCTCCTTTATTTTAGTGGTACCTCCTCCAACAATTACAAACCCTATCAGATCCTGTTTGTAAGCCGGGATGAAATCCCCTACAAAAATAAAAGTGTAATTGTCGAACAGTTTCAATAGCTGAAAAACAAACAAAACATTTTCAGTTATCATGGAGAATAATGAAGATATAGAAGAAGATCTAGAACAAACTTACATTGTTCAAATACCGCATTCTGCTAGCTCTTGGACCGCCCATAGCCCCATGATTATCTTGTTGCACCTCGTACGGTTCCTCATCAACGTACCATTTTGATCTCATTGTTGATGATAGGATCGGCTTTATCGATAGAGACGGGGTCTGGCTAAGGATGAAGGCTTATGGAAAACAGTTTGAAAGAAATCCCGTTAGGGATTTAATTCGCTTTCTATTCTACGCAAACTTGTGTAAACACTTGAAACGGATTCAAGGCGGAATTGTTTACTTGGGTTTGAAGCACAAGATGAAATATGAAAAGATGACAGAAAAGAAGAATACAACAGTTTGTTTATGGATGTTTGGAGAAACTCTCCTACGTCACCCCTTCTTCCAACCACCAGAAGGATTCACTATAATATGATTAGAATGAAATACAGTTTACACACACTTAGCTCACTATTGAACAAAACACTTTTTGTTCAATTATAAGATGAAGAATATCACTCAGCTAAAGGTGCTTTGATTCGAGCTTTCTCTCTCGATTCACACACAGTACAATTAGAAAGAAGCTTCACAGAATGAGTTCAGTAAGCAAGATGATTAAGTAGTTTCTCTCTCTGCAAAATCAGATTGCTTGTTCATTGTGTAAGGCTCTAGTTTAAGTCACTAGGTTCTTCGTCCGTTGTCCTTATGATTTGTTAAATACTAAGTAGGAGCTAACGGTCGAATCTTCAAGAATGATTCGTGGCACTATTCCATTGGAAAGCCTCCATTGTACACAGCAGGTTCTAAGCACAAGGATCGTGGCCGTACAGAACTGGTAGTGCATCGAATATTCCATCAGGGATGTACCTGCAAAACGGGTAATGTGAGGAAAGTTCTCTTACGTGGCATTCATTGATTAGATGCATATAGCTGATGTACTGATCTTCACTAGAAAGTGGAGCAGAAGTAGGGTACAACTATAGCACGTGGGTAGGAGAAGTGCTAGGTTCAAGCGTACTACATAAACTGAGCATTAGACGTATTTCAGTTAGACGGATTGTGAAAATCAGTCTAATGAAATAGGTCATCTCCTTCTAATAGAAAAACGTCTATTAGACCGCCTAGTCTAATAGAATTAGACTCGCGTCTAATTACAATAACCATTAGACGGTACGTCTAACTCCACTGAGTTAGACTACACGTCTAATTCCGATTCTACCTCAGACTTGTCTTAAGGAGTTAGACGCGCGTCTAACTTTCACTAATTAGACTACCCGTCTAATTATCCAATAACCATTAGACCGGTACGTCTATCTCCACTAAGTTAGACTACACGTCTGATTCCGGTTCTACCTCAGACTTGTCTGAAGGAGTTAGACTACTCGTCTAATTATCCAATAACCATTAGACCGGTACGTCTAACTCCACTGAGTTAGACTACACGTCTAATTCCGGTTCTACCTTAGACTTGTCTGAAGGAGTTAGACGCACGTCTAACTTTCACTAATTAGACTACCTGTCTAATTACTAACATATTAGACTACACGTCTAACTCCGATGAGTTAGACTGTACGTCTAATTCTATTAGACTTACGTCTAATTTCGTGTATTCATTAGACCATCCATCTAATTCTTTACACGTCTATTAGACTACACATCTAACTCCGATGAGTTAGACTGTACGTCTAATTCTATTAGACTCACGTCAAATTCTATGCAAATGAAAATCAAAATCGGTCTAATGACCCTCATTAGATCCAAGTCTTATAACATATTGTCTCAATACACCTGTATCAAAACTCATAAGTTATTTCATCATCAAAATATCAGTGGTTAAATTATTTCAACCCTTAGTCAAAATAATTTGACCCAACAATTTCCCCCTTTTTGATGAAGAAATTGCAGACTTGCACATATATATCAAAATATGCATTCATCATACAAATAAACAGAAACCATACAGGTAAATCATTCAAAAACATCTAAGTTAATCACATATGAGTGTTTTCAGAACAAACACACAAAACATTGTTAATAGTAACCAAAATAAGTTTACCAAAATATCATAAAAACATTCAAAATAACTTCAGGAAGACATTTAATCACTAGTCTTCTTCTTCTTCCTGATCATGACTTCTGGAAAGGATAGACTTCAACCTAGGATATCTCTAATACTGCAGTTAGAGGGGAGTTGGAGTCTTCTCTTTTCCTTTTCTTAGACTTAAGTGTTTCCACCCTTTGAATGTAATCTACCACTTTCTGGTAGTTCAGGATCTTAGAAGGAAGGGGAAAGCTCTTACCGAGTTCGTTCACGAGAAAACAGAGAAGAGAGCTGAGAGGACCATCAAATCCAAAGATCTTCTTCCGAGCGACAACCATTCTGACAAGATTCCCAAAGATAAAGCTTGTTCAGTTCATAGGAACACCCCTGGTGATAGCCACCATTATCCGAAAGACTTTCGTACAATACTTGTAAGAAGTTTCTTTAGACAGAAGGGATTTAAATATGATATCGCTTAAGAGAGCGTATTCAACCTTCAGGAGGTTCTTCTTTCCATGAATATCTATTTCAGGAGAATCGGAAAAGACATTCATCATCGAAATCATTAGGTTAGGAGGAGTGGTCGAGAAATCATCAATACCTTCTTTTGGGAGATGGAAAAACGCACCAAAAGATTTTTCTGAAATACAGACCATCTGGCCCATTACAGCTCCAGCAATAACACTGTCTTGATAAAAGCTAGCGGTTTCGAAGAATTCGTTAACTAGCTGTTCGTGATAGGTTTCATGAGGGGTGAGGAATCTTCTCAGCCCCGAAGCTTTTAACGATTCGAACATCCTATGCATGCCTGGAGATTGAAGAGTAGATACGGATTGAAAATCCACTTGAATCGATTTTGGTCGAAAAGGCAGCATTCTGATTTGATGAAAAAGGGTTTGAACGGTTCGACTTATAAAGAGAGGGAGAGAGATTGATTTCAAGGATCTTCTATCTTTTAAAGTGAATGATCCTATCAATATCAGGGTTTTGATCATGTAGAGAAAAACTAATGATTGCTCCTACCGTCAAGAATTTCAAAAGGCAGTTCCCAATAAACACAGCATTTAATGTTAGCATGAAACGGAACGTATAATACTAAGTGTACAAGCAAAAGTTGTCAGAAATATTAGTCATTCCTTGCATATTGAGAGACACGTGTCTTCAATTCTTTTGAGGAATGACTGATTTATTTTTCGGCGGGAAGGGAAACTTAAACAGAAGTTATTAAAAGACAGTTGTCCGAACAGCCAGAAGATGAAGATTCTAATTACACCAGTAGTTAGACGTTTTTTTTCCCTTTTCACATTTTCAACTTCTTTTTGAAAATCAATCTATTAGACGTATACGTCTAATTATGCTATAACATCACATGAGACACGCGTGTCTGATTAGACGTGAGCATCCTCTTGCTCATGACGTACAAACGTCTAACGTCTATTAGACGTGTCCGTCCATTAGACGCATCCGTCTAACCATGCAGGTTAAAATAACCAAGAAAATGATTTCATTTGAAGATGAAACTGCTAAGGTAGATGTTCGTCTAAGTAGCTGTGTTTCTCAAACTCTGAATCCTTAAGACAAGTTGAGACCTCCATCTTTTATATCTGTTCAGTTGCGTTTTGAACAATATGTTCCCCCTTAGTTTATGCACGTAATTACATCAATCAAGATCAACAAGACCTAGAATGTTTCTAAAGTGAGAAAACTTAGCTTCCGGTAGAGGTTTCGTGAAAATGTCCGCAGTTTGTTAATTTGTAAGAACATGTTCAAGACGAATTTGCTTCTGATTGACGTGTTCTCGAATGAAATGATGCCTGATTTCAATATGCTTTGTCCGAGAATGCAGAACTGGATTATAGGAGATTGCGATAGCACTTGTGTTGTCGCAGAAAATTGGAGATTCATCAGCCTCAATCACATAGTCTCTGAGCTTTTGTTGAATCCACAAAACTTGAGAACAACAACTACCAGCTGCAAGATACTCTGCTTCTGCTGTAGACGTGGCGACCGACGTCTGCTTCTTGCTGAACCATGTGATTAGACGATCTCCAAGAAACTGGCAAGTTCAACTTGTGCTTTTTCTATCAATTTTGCATTCTGCATAATCTGCATCTGAGAAACTAATTAATTTGAAACTGGAATCCTTCGGATATCAAAGTCCCACATTTTGAGTTCCCTTCAAGTATTTAAGAATACGTTTAGCAGCAGTAAAATGAGAGAGTTTAGGATCAGCCTGAAATCTGCCACAAACACCAACAACAAATTGAATGTCTGGCCTACTAGCAGTTACATATAACAAAGAACCGATGAGTCCTCTATATGCTGTTACATCGACACTTTGGCCACCTACATCTTTGTCCAATTTAACTGAAGAACTCATTGGAGTAGCTGCTGCAGAACAATTCTCCAAACCAAACTTCTTTAACAATTCTTTGGTGTATTTGGCCTAGTTAATGAGATTTCCGTTTTCCAGTTGGCGGATCTGAAGCCCAAGGAAGAATGTAAGTTCTCCCATCATGCTCATTTCAAACCTATCCTGCATCAGCTTGGCAAATTTCTCACACAGTTTGGGGTTAGTTGACCCAAAAATAATGTCATTAACATATATCTGAACAAGTCATATGTGAGTATCTTTAGTAAATCTAAACAAGGTTTTATCTACTGTTCCAACAACAAAATCATGATCAAACAAGAAATTGGTTAAAGTGTCATACCAAGCTCTAGGAGCTTGTTTTAGACCATACAATGCTTTGTTAAGCCTATAAACATGATTTGGCAAAACATGATCTACGAAACCAGGGGGTTGCTCAACATATACTTCTTCACTTAATTTTCCATTTAAAAATGCACTTTTCACATCCATTTAAAAGACTTTAAAGTTCTTAGATGATGCATATGCTAGGAAGATTCTAATTTGCCTCTAGTCTTGCAACAGGTGCAAAAGACTCATCAAAATCAATACCTTCCTCTTGTTTGTATCCTTGAGAAACTAAACGAGCTTTGTTTCTAATGACTAAGCCATCTTCACTAAGCTTGTTTCTAAATACCCATCTTGTTCCTATGACTAACTTGTCAGTTGGTCTAGGAGTAAGATACCACATTTTATTTCTATCAAATTGGTTTAACTCCTCTTTCATAGCATTGATCCAATTTGGATCAACTATAGCTTCACCAATCTTCTTTGGTTCAATTTGAAAAATAAATGCATAATTGGCCATTTCATCCATCAGTTGACGTCTTGTCCTTCGAGGAGAAAAAGGATTTCCGATTATCAGTTCTGGTGGATGATTTCTATTCCATCTGAAGTTGGAACCAAAGCGATTGGTCATCTGAACTGGTGACACCGCGACATCCAAACTCTCAACTTCTTGTTGAATAGGAGTTTGCACATCTGGTTGAGCTTCAACCGGATCAGTCACAGGATCAGATAGAGCCATCCGCTTGTCCAAGGTTTCTTCTTCTTCACTTACAGACTCAAGACTAGCCGCTTGCAATCTCTCAGCAAGATCAATGGGTTCATTGGATTTGCTCTTAACAGGCTCATCAAACACTACATGAAGGGATTCTTCAACAGTCTGTGTTCTTTTGTTGCTTACTGATGAGTATCCCAACATGAATCCCTCATCTTCTTTAGCATCAAAATCAGTCAAATAAACCTTTCCATTGTTATGGATAAAACACTTACGCCCAAAAATCTTAAAATAAGAAACTGTGGGAATTCTCCCATAATACAGTTCATAGTGAGTTTTATCAAAACGTTTGTTAATTATTGACCGGTTTTGTGTATAGCAAGCAATACTAATAGCTTCTGCCCAAAACCTCTGAGGTACATCTGATTCAGCAAGCATAGACCTCGTTGCTTCCTTCAGAGTTCTCACTTTTCTCTCAGCAATGCCGTTTTGCTGTGGAGTTCTAGCACTAAACAACTAGTGCCTAATTCCAGTCTCCTCAAGATAAGATGATAGGTATCTGTTAGTAAATTCAGTTCCCTGATCACTTCTAATGAATGTGATATTTAAAGATTTCTAATTCTGAATCCCTTTAAATATCCTAATCAAGTTTTCAGCAGTTTTATCTTTTGATGGTAAAAATGCAACCCATGTACAACGTGAGAAGTCATCGATAACAATTAAGGCAAATCTCATTCCTCCTATACTCTTTACAGGAATTGGACCAAAAAGATCCATATGTAAGAGTTCTAGGATACGGCTTGATTGTGATTTCCCTTTGCTTTTGAACGATGATCTGCCCTGTTTACCTAACTAGCAAGCAGTGCAAATCTTGTCCTTTGAAAACTAAAGATTGGGTAAATCAATAACTAAGTTGTTTGAGCAGATGTTGTTGATGGTCTTAAAATTCAAATGGTTCAAACGTTTATGCCATAACCATTTCTGGTCATTCTTGGCAATCATGCACATAGGATCAGATGTCTCTTTTTGCCAATTCATTTTATATGAGTTTCCTACTCTACTTCCAGTTAATAAAATGTTTCCATCTTGGTCTTTAACTAGACATGCATGATTTTGAAAATCTACTGACAAACCATTATCACATAGTTGACTAATGTTGATTAAGTTATAACACAGATGGTCAACAAGTAATACGTCATTAATAGTTAGGTTACCATGGATAATCTTACTCTTACTCATGGTCTTACCCTTCTTGTTGTCACCATATGTGATCTTAGGTCTAGAGCAGTCTGATATATCAGTGAGAAGCCGTCTGTTTCCAGTCATATGCCTGGAACATCCGCTATCAAGATACCATACAGATTCCTCCAGTCCTTCATTTATTTGTACCTACATAAATAGATATTTACAATGTTTTGGTACCCACATTCAATTGGTTCCTCGGTCAATCAGTCCCTTAGGAATCCATATTTGAGTTATTCTGATGGACTTCCCATTTTGAGTTGTAACTAATGCGTATGTTTTTGACTTAATAGACGATTTCTGCTAGCCACTGATCCTTTAATTTTTGAAGAAGGTTTTCTTTTAAAACTCCTTGACTTAGAGTCATGTTTTTGATTACCAGACTTATTAGCCTTTTCTAGCTTATTCTTAAGCCAGCTAACAGTTGGTGGAACATAAACTATTTATTTTTGAAAACAACTTCTTAATTAGTAGGATCACATTCAATGTCAGTCATACTCCTTTTGACAAAGTTTATAGGCCTAAACTTGTCATTTGACTTTGAATTTTTGCAGGACAGATTAGGGTCATTGCTATCAAATCCCAATCCGGATCTAGATCTAGCAAATTTCAACATGCTGATCTGATATTTGACAGCATCTCTTGATCTTGTCCATGCACTGGCAATATAGTTTAGTCTCTTGTTTTCAGATGAAAGAGTTTGAACCTGTTCTTTGAGCATCTCATTCTCAGATGAGATCTCTATTGAGTTTTCATCAAAAACGTTTGGTTCAGATTCTTGGTTTGGAGAAAGAACATTTGATTCATATTTAACTTTCATTTCATAAAAAGAGTCAGCTAACTTCTTGTACTCAATGACCATTTCATTTAGGGCATTAGTTAACTCCTCGTTTGTAAATTCTGGTGCAGAGATATCATTTACCTTAGATTGGTCATCTACCATCAGACATGTTACAACTTCATTCTCTTTTTCGGTAGGAGGCTCCTCCGAATCACTATCAGCCCATCTGGACTTGTTCTGATTACAAATGAATGCTTTCTGGTTGTTCTTTCCTTGAGAATTCACACCATGGATCTGGTTAAGCTTATCCTATATCTCTTTCGCAGTGGAACATGACTTGATCTCACAAAACATATTCGTGTTGAGTGATTGGAATAGAATGTTCTTAGCAACATTATCCAGGTTGTTGCTCACCTTATCTTTAGTGGTCCACTCAGTTCTTGGCTTTGAGATCTTTATGGGGCCATTGATGATGACACTCCACATATCATAGTCAATAGCAGCCAATTGAGCTTGCATTCTTATCATCCACAAATCGTAGTTGTCCTTTGACAGAAGAGGAATTTCATTGATGCAAGACATCCTTTGGATTCTTGATGCTTGAGAATAGAAACAAGGCTCTGATACCAATTGATAGGATCGGCTTTATCGATAGAGACGGGGGTCTGGATAAGGATGAAGGCTTATGAAAAATGGTTTGAAAGAAATCCTGTTAGGGATTTAATTCGCTTTCTATTCTACGCAAACTTGTGTAAACACTTGAAACGGATTCAAGGCGGAATTGTTTAATAGAGTTTGAAGCACAAGATGAAATATGAAAAGATGACAGAAAAGAAGAACACAACAGTTTGTTTATGGATGTTCGGAGAAACTCTCCTACGTCACCCCTTCTTCCAACCACCGGAAGGATTCACTATAATATGATTAGAATCAAATACAGTTTACACACACTTAGCTCACTATTGAACAGAACACTTTCTGTTCAATTACAAGATGAAGAATATCACTCAGCTAAAGGTGCTTTGATTCTAGCTTTCTCTCTCGATTCACACATAGTACAATCAGAAAGAAGGTTCAGAGAATGAGTTCAGTAAGCAAGATGATTAAGTAGTTTCTCTCTCTGCAAAATCAGATTGCTTGTTCGTTGTGTAAGGCTCTAGTTCAAGTCACTAGGTCCTTCGTCCGTTGTCCTTAGGATTTGTTAAATACTAAGTAGGAGCTAACGGTCGAATCTTCAAGAATGATTCGTGGCACTCTTCCATTGGAAAGCCTCCATTGTACACAACAGGTTCTGAGCACAAGGATCGTGGCCGTACAAAACTGGTAGTGCGCCGAATATTCCATCAGGGATGTACCTGCAAAACGGGTAATGTGAGGAAAATTCTCTTACGTTGCATTCCTTGATTGGATGCATATAGCTGATGTACTAATCTTCACTAGAAAGTGAAGCAGAAATAGGGTACAACTATATTACGTGGGTAGGAGAAGTGCTAGGTTCAAGCGTTCTACTTAAACTGAGCATTAGACGTATTTCAGTTAGACGGATTGTGAAAATCAGTCTAATGAAATAAGTCATCTCCTTCTAATAGAAAAACGTCTATTAGACCGCCTGGTCTAATAGAATTAGACTCACGTCTAATTACAATAACCATTAGATGGTACGTCTAACTCCACTGAGTTAGACTACACGTCTAATTCCGGTTCTACCTTAGACTTGTCTTAAGGAGTTAGACGCACATCTAACTTTCACTAATTAGACTACCCGTCTAATTATCCAATAACCATTAGACCGGTACGTCTAACTCCACTGAGTTAGACTACACGTCTAATTCCGGTTCTACCTCAGACTTGTCTGAAGGAGTTAGACGCACGTCTAACTTTCACTAATTAGACTAGTCGTCTAATTATCCAATAACCATTAGACCGGTACGTCTAACTCCATTGAGTTAGACTACACGTCTTATTCCGGTTCTACCTCAGACTTGTCTGAAGGAGTTAGACGCACGTCTAACTTTCACTAATTAGACTACCCGTCTAATTATCCAATAACCATTAAACCGGTACGTCTAACTCCACTAAGTTAGACTACACTCTAATTCCGGTTCTACCTCACACTTGTCTGAAGAGTTAGACGCACGTCTAACTTTCACTAATTATACTACCCGTCTAATTAGTAACATATTAGACTACACGTCTAACTCCGATGAGTTAGACTGTACGTCTAATTTCGTGTATTCATTAGACCATCCGTCTACTTCTTTACACGTCTATTAGACTACACGTCTAACTCCGATGAGTTAGACTGTACGTCTAATTCTATTAGACTCACGTCTAATTCTATGCAAATGAAAATCAAAATCGGTATAATTACCTTCATTAGATCCAAGTCTTATAACATATTGTTTTAATACACCTGTATCAAAACTCATAAGTTATTTCATCATCAAAATATTAGTGGTTAAATTATTTCAACCCTTAGTCAAAATAATTTGACCCAACAAATGATTTTATCCCTGTACAAAAACAATTGGTATTTAGTTTTTGTGAGGATCAATATCGCGATAAGGGACCGAGGTCCGGCTAAAGCAGACCTCTTACACACACACAACGGTTGGTGCTAATCCGGTGAGGAATTAACACCGGTCTTAACACCAAACAGGTTGTCACAAACTCTTGAATCTGGTTCAAGTGCGGAAATATTTGTTTTAGACTGAAGCAACACAAACGGATCAGGTAGAGATAAGAGTGGAGAAGGGTTGGTTTAAAGTGAGGGAAAAACCGGTTCGGTTAGTTTGGTGACTAAAATGAGTATAGAACACAAAACACAGATTTTATGGATGTTCAAAGATGAAACTCCTACGTCACCCCTTCTTCTCAAACAATGAGAAGGTTATTCACAAAAGATTATTCAATAACACAATACACCACACGATCGAATCTTATTTACTGCTTGATGTTCACTTTACAACACTCACACAATATTGTAATACACTTTTACAAATATGTAAATACACAGAACTTTACAGTTTGTTTTTATCACTCAATAGCTTTTTAGATTTATCAAAATATGTTCGCAAGATTCAGAATCCAGAGCTATAGAGTGGAAGCACCAAGAAGAAGTAGGAACCAAGAAGCAAGAGGCGAGCGAAAAAAGAGGCTTTTCTTCAGCCCTTTAGTTTCCTTTTATAGTAGAAATATGACAACGGTCATATTTCTATCTCTAAGATGGTTGGTCAAAAGGATCAGCCATTCATTGGAAGCTTCTCAAATTATGATGTCGTGCCGGCTCAAGTTAGGTAGCTTGTACGTTTGTGTATTTGTACACTTGACAGCTGTACATTTTCCGGCTTCCTGCTCCTTGGAGGTTGCTTCTGGATTTATACTAAATCCGATAACTGTTCATCTGACAGCTTCCTTCAGTCTAATCAGCAGACTTGTTTTAGAAGACAAGTGACGCAGTCTGAACCTTTGAAGATCTTCTTCTGCACATTCCAAGGAATATATGTTTGCATCAACACGTCAACTGCCAATGTATCCATATCTTTGATTTTTTTATTTAATCTGTCCGGTGAAAATATATGTCGCTCTTAGAATTCTACACACGTCAACTGCGTAGAATGAACCGATAGAGATAGAGTTGTATTGGTCTGTCTTGGAGGGTTGTTCTCTACAGGTTCATTTAGGTAAGGAGACTTACCTGATGGAGACTTGTCAACAATTGTGTCCTTACCCTGGACATTTTCGGTGGATGAAGCCGTTGCACCATCTTTTTCAAGAGACGTGGAGGGAGATTCCGGTTGTCTTTCGTCATTTTGCTCCCCTACCGATCTGGATGATTGACCGAACTCGAAAGTTGTTTGTTCAAGTTGTTAACTCTTTCGGTCAGCCTCTTCAACCGGAGTAAAGTACATTGCAACATTTCTCTCGGTTTCTTCTTCCATCCTATTGATATCAGCTTGAAGTCTCTCTTCAATCGATTTCAGTGTTTCCATCACATTCTTATATACCCCGGTTATTCCACCCTTAGCCATATGATTTTGATGGGTGATTTCTATTGTCGACGTTAATATATTCAGTTTTGCGTTGGCTTCGACCAACCTTGCCCTTGACATGGCTATCGGTACGGATGATGTCTTGGCAAGCTCAATCACCTTTTTCTCCAAGTTTAACAAAGTTGACCACCTGTCGGTTTCAGAATAATTAGGGAGCATATAGTATTTCAGTCCTTAATCTCGACCATTCATAGAAGGAGTTTGATAAATCATGAGCTTCGTCCGCAACCATCTTGACGACACCATCCAAAATTTCATCGGCCCCATCATCGGCCATTTGAGAGTCGGAATCTCAGAGTCTGGAATGGTTGTATTATTAACCGCCTCCTCATGAGTTGGATTTTGATCAAGTCCAGTTGAAATATTTTCTTCACCAACTGGACTGGTTGGACCTCCACCGGTGTGGGAACTCTCATTCACCATAGATTGTTCACCTAACACTTCTTCTTCATTTCTTTCAGCCGTCTCATCGGCTTGTTCAACATTTATTTCAGCTGTCTCATAGGCTTGTTCAGTATTATCTGCCCGGTCAGTTTCAGCGGTCTGACTAGTCTCAACACGATTAATTGTCACATCGGTTTCAACCAACCGATTGACATCCTCTACAATGTTATCAATTATATCCGACGTTCTCTATTAGTCCTCTAAAGTCGCAGCCCCAACAGGTTGAATATCGGAGTTTCTAGGTACAAAGGTAGTAGCTGGAGTAGGGGTACTTACCTCAAGAATGGGAGTTTCTTTAGATTTGGATCGGCCGGTTACGCTGTCCGACGATTCAACACGAGTAGGATTTTCCGGATTTTGAACAGGTTCGACTTGAATCTGAACATCAACCGGATTGGGGATAGGTGTACCTTCGTGGTTAACCGGTTTGGGAGATATAATAGTATGTGTTTTATCGTTGTTGGTTGCCTCACTAGACGTTTTCTCAGCGTCCGTCTTCTTTCCTTTCATAGTCGTTTCCTTGGTTTCTTTCACCTTTGGTTTCTTAGCCTTCAGTTCTTTCTCTTTCGGCTGCTTTTCTCTTGGCGCTTTAGCCTTTTCGGCTCGAACCAAGATTTTCCCAATATTCACAGATTTTAAAATCTTGTTCTTAGGAAGAGAAGTACCTAGAGTGGTTGGAATTTGAAGATGGAGCAGGATCTTGTCGATTTGCGCATACCCGAAGGATCGGTCATTCTTCCCAGCCACCATTTCACACAAAAATTCAAATAGGGCACCGACCTAGTTTATTTTGTCACCGCGGATGATTCTGACCATCATCTCGAATTTAGACCGGGTAATGTTGTCGAAGTTGTCTCCTTTGCCCTAAAGGGATTTGGAGACAATGTCAAGTAGCAACCGATATTAGAACTTCAATGCACTTTTCCTTTCGGTGAACTCCACCTGTTCATCCGAGTTGGAGATCTTCTTCTGAATATCCAAAGAATCTTCTTCTGATAAGTCAGTTAGAAAGTCCCGCCCATCTGTTGGAAGACTAAGGGCCTTTGCAAAAACCTCCTCCGTTATCTGAAATTTCTGACTTCCCACCATTGCATGGATAAATTTCTTCTTGAGTTTAGCATTCTCGAAGAACACCTTAACCTCCTCCTGATGCAAGACGAATGGGCCTCCAAGGAAGAACTCCAGCCCTGAGTTCTTTACCGATTCCATCAACCTTTTAACTTCCTCCGTTCCATTCTTTACCGATTCCTAAACCTTTTAACCTGAATGATATGAACAAAAAGTGCACTATCACGTCCCATGGTAGAAATTTGAAAGAACTTAGAAGACTTGAGAGATAAAGTGTAATAACAAAAGAGATTTCTAAAGAGATAAAGCGTTGTGAATAAAATAATGTGTAAGATCTCTTTATATACATCGTAAATGTGGCAGTTATGTCACCGAACCGTCACATCCTCTCAGCAAAAAGGCGCCAACTTTCTCTCCAAAAGTTACTGCGGTAACTTTTTGGCGGTAAAACCCATCGGTAAATGCTGGTGGTAAACAATGGACGGTAAAGTTATTTGGCTGTATTTTAGTGGTAAATTGAAATTGAACCAAATTAAACTAAACCGAATTAAAAAATGAACCGAGATATGATAAACCGAAAAATGATGCACATTCATTTAAGTTCAGAGATTTATTTTAAGAATGTAAAAATAGTCCGGTTAGATATAACAACCGGTCGTACATCAAGATGATCGGCTGTAAATTAAAACTTGCTAAATTAAAGTCTTAAGGCCTAGATTGTATTCTCTAGATCCATCTTTCCACCGATTCTTCGGTCAGGATGTTGGTCGGACTGACCGAGGTTCTCGGTCCAAGGTCTTGAATGATAGAACGAAGATACCGACTGATCTGAGGCGCATAGCCGATCCTTCTTCTAGAGGATTGGATTAACATCTTCAAGTTGTTGAAGATAAGCGAAGCCCAGTTGATGGGCGTGTTGCAGACTATTGCAGTCATTATTTCATAAACCCGCCGAGTGTAGAACTGATTCGTCACATGTCTCAAGATGGATCGTTGAATGATGTTGTGGAAGATTTCAAAATAAGGGGCAAGGTCGGATTTAAAACTGAGACAGTTTACCAGATTGGACGTGTTGGAGAATATGTATAAAAACTCCTCATGGACAGTTATGAAAGGAGAAGGAAAATCCGAAACCCTTCGGATGGCAAGTCGAAGAATTCAGCAAATGATTCTTTAGAGATCAGGAAGAGTATGTGTTGCATAAAAACGATAATTCTTCCATTATTCATTACAGAGACTTGATCGATGAATTCAGTTACTTCCGAATACAGAATGGAATCGGATCCTTCCAAGAACTTCCGCAGACTGGAGTTGACAGGAACTTCCAGATCGAAATCAATGATTAGGGATGATCGAAGGTTTAGGTTCATCTTTATAGTTTTGAGAGAAAAAAATTTTAGCCTAGAGAGAGAGACCAAAGATGTTGTGATTTTTGTTTGTGATGAAGGGTTATTTAAATAGGGGAATGGTTTTAAAAGCATTTAATATCTTCATTTATTGAAAGGATTTATCAGTTATGAAATATCTTGTCAATATTCCCAAAGTGAATGTTTTTTTTGAAAATTGGACAAAATGTTCCTTTTTCAGAGATGTATCTTAGGAAAGTGTAACGTGGGATGACCTACATTGACCGGTCAAGATTCTTTAAAAACATTTAAGTGTAGGCTTTGTTTTAAAAACGACTTTTGTTTTTGAAATGTTCGGTTTAAACTTGAGAAGAGGTAGCTTCTCCCTGAGTGTATGCCCGGTTAGAAATTAATCATTTAATAATTAAAACGAATTTTTAAGAACGGATTTCATTAAAACCGATAACCTACATAACTGAAAACCCATCAAAATTATCGGTATGGATTTGAGATACACATTTTAAAGCAGATGGATCCTATAACTAATAGTGGGATTGACCAATAGCTAGGGTTTTTCTGACTTTTGCTTTGTCCAACTGGTGAATGTATGATTGGATCCTTTCCTATGTAAGTAGATGGTTTAGGTAGAGGGTGGCACTTGGGATGAGATATACGTTAATATCAAAGAACATACCGCATTGGTGGGGAGCATATCCGGTTTGTACTTTGTTGGAGATGATCATCTCCTTCAGGTTATTGAATATGATCCGGGACCAATTCACCGAAGTACCTTTGGTGATGGCAACCATCATTTCGAACACACAAAATCGTTCAATAATTAACAAACGCTTTAACAAAACACCTTATGAACTGTTTTATGGAAAAATTCCCAAAGTTTCTTACTTTCGAGTATTCAGGTGTAATTGTTTCATTCATAACAATAGGAAAGAATATTTGACAGATTTTGATACTAAAGTAGATGCTGGAATCATGTTAGGTTACTCCTCAGTCCGTAAGGCCTTTAGAGTATACAATAATCGAACACAAACTATTGAAGAATCCTTTCATGTTGTTTGTGATGAATCTGTTGAAAACAATTCTATTGATCCCATCGAACTTGCTAACAAAATAGAAGCAACAAGTTATGAATCTAATAGTGAAGATGAAGCTCCTGTCCAAAGGACTTATTCGTCTAATCTAGTAGTTGATCCGGTTGAGAATCAACTAGACGTCCAAACTTCAGTTCAACATGTTGTTGACAGTTCGGACATCGTGGAGCCATCCAATCCGACGTCCAATCCTTTTGGATCAAACTTCATATGGAACAGAAATCATCCACAAGAATTTATAATTGGCAATCCTAACTCTTCTCGTAGGACAAGACGTCAATAATTGGATGAAATGGCTAACTCCGCTTTTGTTTCTCAAATTGAGCCTAAGAAAATTGGTGAAGATGTGCTTGATTCAAATTGGATCAATGCCATGCAAGACGAGTTAAACCAATTTGTGAGAAATAAAGTGTGACATCTAACTCCATGACCGACTGATCAATTAGTTATTGAAACAAGATGGGTTTTTCGAAACAAGCTCAGTGAAGATGGCTTTGTTGTGAGAAACAAAGCCCAGTTGGTTGCTCAAGGTTATAGACAGGAGGAAGGAATTGACTTTGAAGAGTCATTTGCACATGTGGCTAGACTTGAGGCAATTAGAATCTTCATAGCTTATACATCTTTTAAGAATATTAATGTTTTTCAAATGGATGTGAAAAGTGCATTTTTAAATGGTACTTTAAATGAAGATATTTATGTTGAACAACCTCCTAGTTTTCTAGATCATTCTTTACCAAATCATGTTTTTAAACTTGATAAAGCTTTATATGGTTTGAAACAAGCTCCAAAATCTTGGTATGATATTTTGACTAAATTTCTATTTGATCATGATTTCATTATTGGCTCAGTTGACAAAACAATGTTTACATTTGTTAAAGACTCTCATATTCTGCTTGTTCAAGTCTATGTTGATGATATTATTTTTGGATCAACTAACCCCAAATTATATGACAAATTTGCCAAGCTGATGTAGGACATATTCGAGATTAGTATGATGGGAGAATTAACCTTCTTCCTCGGTTATCAAGTTCGTCAACTTGAAACAGGAACCCTCATCAACCAAGTCAAATACACCAATGAGTTGTTAAAGAAATTTGGAATCGAGAGTTGCTCGTCTGAAGCCATTCCAATGAGCTCTTCCTGAAATTTAGAGAAAGATGAATATGGACAAAGCGTTGACATCACTGTCTATAGAGGACTTATAGGCTCTTTGTTCTATCTTACTGCTAGCCGGCCCGACATCCAGTTTGTTGTCGGCGTCTGTGGAAGATTACAAGTTAATCCTAAACTATCTCACTTTATTGCTGCTAAGCGTATTTTAAAATATTTAAATGGGATTCAAAATGTGGAACTATGGTATCCAAAGGATTCTAGATTCAATCTAAATAGTTTTCCAGATGCAAATTATACAGGTTGTAAGATTAATCGAAAAAGCACCAGTGTAACGTACTAGTTTCTTGGTGATTGTTTGATCTCTTGTTTCAAAAAGAAGCAGACGTAAATTGTCACTTCTTCAGTTGAAGCCAAATATCTTGCAGCAGGAAGTTGTTATTCTCAGCTTTTGTGGATTCAACAACAATTGAGGGACTATGGAATTGAAGCAGAAGAATCTCCGATTTACTACAACAACATAAGTTCAATTGCAATCACATACAATCCAGTTCTGCATTCTCGGACAAAGCATATAGAAATTAGACATCATTTCATCCGACAGCATACCAGTTAGAAGCATATTCGCCTTGAATATGTCCCTACAAATCAATAAGTGGAAGATGTGTTCACGAAGCCATTATACGAGACTAAGTTTTCTCACTTTAGAAATATTATAAGACTTGTTGATCTTGACTGATTTATTTGAACTGATCATGCATAAAATTGAGGGGAACATATTGTTTAAGTATAACTGGACAGACTTATGTAGACGGAGGTCTCAATTTGTCAAATGGATCAATACTCTAAAGAATGTACCTACTTAGACGTATATTTTCATAAGCAATCTGTGCTTCCAGATTGGATAAATATCTTGGTTTAAAACTTACGCAGTTAGACGTCGAAGTCTAATAGATGTTTAGACGTTTATAAGACTAGCGTAGTTAGACGTGGTCTAACGCGTGGTGTTTATGCATAATTAGACGTCTAAAGTCTAATAGATTTTTGTATGTATGTAAGACAAGCGTGATTAGACATCGGCGTCTAATAGACGGCTATCCAACTTAGATGCATCGAATGTGGACAATAAGTTAAAAGTCTAACTACGTACATCATTAGACCTTTCATCTCTAGGAGAGTGGGACAATTGTCCACTACTACATTATCTGTCTATGTACTATTCCCGCCAAAAATTGAACAATTATCTCTTCAATAACTTGAAGACATGTGTCTCTCAAAGTTAATAGAATGACTAAAATCTCTGATGTCCCTTCACTGCACGTATTGCATTAATGATAGACTTTGATGATTATATCTTTAAATGTTACTTATATTAAATGATGCGTCTCTTGGAATAGGTTTCTAAGTTTCTGAAGATTCATATACTCATTGTCATTAATATTCATACATCAATCTTCTCTATAAAAGAACGGTCATATTCAAAGGGACTGAATATCTCTCTTCGCATTCTCTTTCTAAGAAAACCTCTTGTGTCTCTTAATATTAAAAATCTCTAGTTCTCAATCAACGCTTCAAAATGGGTTATCTTGCGCCATCTACTCTTTCATAGACTTTGATTTTGTGTCCACCGTGATCATTCCTGAAATGGTCCCCATGTTCGATTCTCTCAAAGCTTCGGGCCTTGAAATATTTCTCAGGGCTCCTGTTGTTATTCACGAACCGGAGGTCTGTGAATTCTTTAAGAATGGAGGTATATACCACAACAGGCTTGTCATAGCAAAACTTTTTGATGATATTTCATGCTTCACTAAAGAATCCTTCACTCGTTTCTTCAATCTCCTAACAGAGGGGTTGTTGGAGTTCCCTACATCTTCCGATGAAGTCTTATTTGAGATGAGGCTTGTCTTCTCTGACACAACTCGTGATGGGATTCTCGTTCCTGTTGAAACTCACGTACTGAAGTCCGCTCTGAAAGCTGAGTTTTCCCTGCTCAACGATATCATTTCCAAGTCCCTCTTAACCAAGGGATTTTCTAACTCATACTAGAAGATGGTCTTCGAGATAATGATTTCTATCACAAAGGGGACATCAATCAATTGGTCTAAAATCATCTTCAAAACCTTGGTGGAAATGATTTCTCCTGAAAGGAGGTCTCCTGGGTATGCTGCACAACTCACTATGTTGTTTCCTACTCTTCTTTCAAGTGTTGGGGGATATGGGGTCCTCAACAAATCCTTTAGAGTCTTGAACAATCAATGAGCTCTTCACCACGATTTCCGGGTAAGAAGAATTATGCTCAAGAAGATAAATCGGGAGATCTTTTTGGATGAAAGAGATCAGTAAGAATCTATCGCTCCCGTTGATGTTAAAAATGGGGAAAGTAAAAGAAGTGGCCTTAGGCCCAGGGGAACTAAGGGTAGAAGGGGATAAGAAAATACCCAATATTTTTGTTTTTGGGAAATTTTCGTTTATGTTATTCATATCCTCCAAATATTTTGAAAGTATGAATATATGATCGTTTGTTCATTATTGCTTTGTTGTTTATCGATTGTGTCTATTTGTTTTAATCTTTTAACTATGTTTTAACATCATCAAATAGGGGGAAATTGTTGGATCAATTTTTTTTGATAATTAATAGAATAAGCGTATTCTATGCCATCTTTATTTTAATGATATATGATTAAAACGTAGTTAAGAATGAAGTTAAGTTCTCTAATTGTTTCTGTGTAGGTGCATCAGACTATGCTAACTTAGACTTTGTCTAAATAGACTAAATAGACGTGTTGTGAAGTTAGAAATTGAAGTCTAACAGATACGTAGTTAGACGTTGAAGTCTAACTCCATTAAACGTGGTAGTCTAATGGGAAACGTAGTTAGACGTTTGCATCTAACTCCTTCAGACAAGTCTGAAGTGATACGCATTTAGATGTTGAAGTCTAACATATATGTAGTTAGACGTTGGCGTCTAACTTCTTCAGACAAGTCTGAAGTGATACGTAGTTAGACATTGCAGTCTAATAGATACGTAGTTAGACGTTGCAGTCTAATAGATACGTAGTTAAACATTGACGTCTAACTCCTTCAGACAAGTCTGAAGTGATACGTAGTTAGACGTTGAAGTGTAACACATATGTAATTAGACGTTGAAGTCTAACTCCATTAGACGTGGTAGTCTAATGGGAAACGTAGTTAGACATTGGCGTCTAACTCCTTCAGACAAGTCTAAAGTGATACGTAGTTAGACATTGAAGTATAACAGATACGTAGGTAGAAGTTGAAGTCTAACTCTATTAGACGTGGTAGTCTAATGGGATACGAAGTTAGACGTTGACGTCTAACTCCTTCAGACAAGTATGAAGAGATCCGTAGTTAGACGTTGCAGTCTAACTCTATTAGACATTGTAGTCTAATGGAACGTGCAATTAGACGTCGACGTCTAACTCCCTTAGACTTGGCAGTCTAATGGAGCACGTCTAATTCCTCACTACAGCAGCCGTCTGAAGTTAGCATACGTCTACCCACAATCAACTAGTTTTCTTCTACTCTACTCTACTTACTCATGTGCAGTCTGACAAGTCAGCTAATTGTATCCAATGAACGAACGCCATGTACGCAAATGTCCTTCCAATGGTTTATCTAGTACAAGAAAATATCAAAGAGGATATTCAGCGCACTACCTGTTCGGTACAGCCAAGATCCATTTGCTTAGAGTCTATTGTACTCTTGTACTATGTGCAGCCTTACAATGGACGCTTGCCACGTGTCCATGAAGAAGATTCGACCGTTGGTTTCCTTCTATTACATGTAGATGCTCAAGGACAACGGACGAATCTCTCGATCAACCGATTACCAATTTTACAAGCTTACTCTTGCACTTACGATTTCTTACATCATTCAAGATCAAGAGAGAAAGAATCAAACTACTGTCTATCTGTGAGAATATTGTTGATAATATTATAAGTTGAACAGAGGTTGTTCTGTTCAACAGAGTGTTAGCTAGTTCAGTAAGCTATATTTGATTCACAAATTTTAGTGAAATCCTTCCGGTTGTGGAAGAATGGGTGACGTATGAGGGTTTTGTCGAACATCCATAAAAACTCCCCGTGTTCTTTACTTTCTGTCATTCATCTTTCATTGGTTCAAAGCTTAAAATACGACGAACATGTCCGCACTTGAAATCGTTTCAAGAGTTCGAAGGATTTGTGAAAAATAGAAACAAATTTTAACTTCTAACAGAGTTAAAATCGAATCGTTTGTCATAAGTTGTTACATGATGAATTATTTCCCACTAACCCGACACATTTGGAAACAATATCATATATTGAAAATTATTCCTGATTGGGACACATATAATACGTAAATACAAAATCGAGTATCCAATCATCTTTTGATCTTGCATCACAATCATATGACATTATGATTTTACTACCTTCAACTTCAGCTAAGGATGACAATGGGTACCCGTATGCCTGATACTCTTGTATACCCAATAGTCGTGTTAGGGTATTTTAAATCGGGTTCAGGATCGGGGTTGGGTATGGGAGAAGGAAAAATGTACTCAATTGGGTACTAAGTTAGGGATGGAAGTGTGCGAAATCCAAACCCGATACCTGACTATATTAATATTAATATATATATTTTTTATTATATTATATTTTGCTAAATATTAATGTGAAATTTCATATCTTCATCATTAACTACTTCATAATAATTAACTAATTTATTTTGCTCTTGTCCACACGCCATTCCTACCAACACTTCACACTTACCCACACTTCACTACATCCCACATTTCTTTTTTATTATAAAAAACTTATTTCTATTTAATCACTCTTTTATTTTTATTTTTTCATCTTCGACTATTAAAAATTTTCTCTCTCTATCATTTCTTCATCTTCATTTCTTAATATTATTCAATATTTTCTCTCTATTTTCTTCTTCAATTATAATAATAACAAAGTTGTTATATATTCTTTGACATCTATAATATACTTATATTGGTAAATAAATCTTCTAATTTTTTTATATTTTAATATTACTATTTTAAATTTATTTATTCTTTAGTTATTTTTCTTTATGTGTATGTAAATTCATTTTTAGCAAAATATAAAATTAATATTTTAAATGTGTAATTGGGTACTTGTCGGGGATCGGGTACCCGATGAATCGGGAATGGAGAATAAATATAGATACCTGTCAGGTTTGGGGTTGGGGTCGGATATTAAAATGAAAATCTAGTACAGGGATGGGTAATTTACTACCCGGATAGCCGTTGTCATCCCTAGCTTTAGTAGTACTAGTTTCGCCAAAATTTTCAATTATCTTTTAAGTCAAAATACCATCCTCTTTTTTAATTTTATTTTATAGTTTTCAACACTCAAATTTTATGTGGTCTCCTTTCTTGGAATAATGACTCACCTTCATAAATCCACATTCCTCATCTTTCAAAATCAACTAATCAAATTCTTTTAGGAAACATTCAAGACTTGTACAAAATTTGAGAAATTATTTATTTGAATTTGGATGGTCTCAGAAACAACTGAACTTTTCTCCGACGAGATTATAGTCGTTAGTTGTCATTTGTTTCGTACCGTTTTTAACTTCGTAATCTTTTAAACTGAATCGATTAAACTTGTTATATTTTTGTTATTGGATATGAGATTTTTAAAATGATTGAAAAAAATTAAAAACAAGAAAAAAAAAACTATAGCATAAAAAATGGAAGAAAATAAAACTAAGGCAAGTGGTATATTTAATTGGTTAAATATAACATTTTTTTCATTGTGCATATATATATATATATATATTTTGTTGTTTATATTATTTTTCTGCATCTCTCATGGTTGGTTTGTGTTTTAATAAATTGATTTTTATAATTTTTAATATATATTTACATTTTTCAATATATAATAGCTTTAGTATATACATAAATTTAATAAACAGAATATGTTAAGTTACCCATTTTAAATTAACTATAATTTTATTATTTGTAAAAAATAAAAACTATGAAGTTTTATCACTTAATATGTCCTTATTTTAATACAAAAATCAGTAATATCAGTAATATGTTATTAATTTAATACTTTTTAATTAAAAAATTATCCAGCCTCATTCTCAAACAAATTTAGGGAAGTCTTATCAATGTCAATGATGTTTTTTTTTTAGAACTAATAAAATTGAAATACTAATGTTATTCAAAAATAATCAGAAGTAGAAGAAAAATTTTAGTGAGAGGAGAGCTCTAGAAATTTTCGGCGAGAATTTTCTTACGAAGGAATCTTGATTTTCCCCCAAATACGTGCACATTCTCATATTCAATCAAGAATCGTGTTGGAATCAAGATCGTAAGCACCTTTAGCACAATTGGTATGTTCGGCACAATCTGTCATGCGATTTAGTTGATTTAATAGTCGGTTACGGGAAATGTGGTCGGAGTAAAGATCGTCAGCAAGTCTGGAACGTTCAGCACGATCGGCACAATAAGTACGTCTAACATGTTCGGCACATCGGGAAAATCGTCTAGGGTTTGAATAAGGTCGTTTCAAGATTGTTGTTTTATCTTTAATCCCTTTTTCTGAAGTCTTATTGGATATGTGTAAAAGGAAATAACAACATCGTGAAAGAAGTGCAAGACTTTATTCTTAAAGGAGTCAAACAAATTGCAGAGAAGGAAATGAACAGATTAACTAAAAAAGTTAATAACGAAAAAATGCAGAAAAGCAACAAAGACTCAATTACGGCCCAAAAGTAGTAATTATTCAAGGAGAAGAAAGAAGTTTAAATGATAGGGTATAATCAAAGGGCCAATTTATTTGGACTAAAAAACCAAATCACCAAATTCATGATGCATGCTAAGAAAGGAGAGATTATACTTAGTAAGGAGAAAATACAAAGCACAACAATCCAACTTAACATGCACTATCTCCAAGACTGGAATTTACTCGAGAATGATGAATATGAAGTGATAGTAAAATGGTTTGTTACAACAATGAGGGAGTTAATGAATGCTCCTAAATCTAAGACCTATACTATCAGAAGTAGTTTTACATGAAAAATCAATGAAGTATGGAAAAACAATATTGGGAAAAAGGCTGAAGATTATGCATACAAAGAAAAAATTGCTTGGTCAATGAATAGACAAAAGTAGAGATACTAAATTCTTCGAATTTAAATTGTTTGTTGTAGTAGAAGAAAATTGTGTTAGGGAATGAGAAAATGTAGTGGTGGGAGAGACTACATAGGAAATAATAGAATTTCTTTCATAGTCACCAAAGAGGTAATTTTGAAGCAATTGAAAGAAAATATACTGGAGAAAATTTCAGCAAATGTACATGATATCTACATTCTGAAATTTAAGAATGGATTAAATTTGGATGAAATTCTAAAAATCGGGTATACATATTTTGGATAAGGGTGTAAAAGAGTTGAGTCGAGCTCGAAATAGCCCTGGCTCGAGTTCGACTCGACTCGTCTTTTATTAGTTCAGCTTGAGCTCTATCGAGCTTTCAATATTAAGCTCGAATTCGGCTCGATCATATAACCATATAATCGAGTTCGTCTCGAAAGGCTAGAATTTAAATATATTTATATATAATTTTCTTATATTAAAAGAACATAATGGAAGTCGAGAGTCCATTCATCGGATTGTACAACCCTCCGCGTATTTTTTTTATGCCCCGTAACTCTTCCTCATCCACGACTTGGTTCACGTAAGAATACACGTAGAATACCTAAGGAATTTATTCATGTTCAAGCAAGTTTGACAAAAAAATATATTTAAGTCGTGTATTGTATTTGAGATGAGCTTGAAAACATATTAGACTCTATTATATTTATTTTGAAAAATAAAACACATTATAATAAAATAAAAATAATTTTATATCTTATAAAATATAATACATTAAGATTACATATATTAAATAAAATTACAGTATAATTATATTTTGATTTGAATTTCAAAATTTATTTCTATAATTAAATTAATATCAAATCTATTTATTTCCTTATAACTTATAAGTATTATATAATATATATTATTTAATTTATAAATATTGTTTTGGTATATCTTGATAAATACTATATAGTGAAATAAAAATAGTTTTATATCTTATAAAATATAATACATTGAGATTGCATATATTAAATAATATTACAATATAACTATATTTTTATTTATAAAATTATATTTATATAATTATATTAATAACAAATTTATTTATTTCCTTATAAGCATTATGTAACATATATTTTTTTTACTTTTTTGGGTGGGAAAACGGTTAAAACTATTTCATTAAAATCTAAATAGTGGGAGGGTCAGAAATCAAAGCTAGATAAAGCCTAGCTAAGATTAAGGATGACAATCAAAAGACCCTAAAAAAAACTGATTACTAGCATTCATACATTCAAAAAACAGAGATTATAAACAGAAAAGACTACATTCAAACCTAACCATCCCAGCCTGGGATTTACGCATGCCATCTATTTTCATTGAGATGCATTCTTCCCCTTCCCTTCCTCTTTCTCTTCCTCTTCCTCTAACGATAAAAGGAGATTGTATTGAAGAGAATGATGAGTATTGTTGATTCACATTTTGAATTTTCTCTTTGTACGAGCCTGTTCTTATTTGATAGAAAGAATTATTTCTGAGAATTTCAGGGCTTTTACCTTTGTTATCTTCAACTTGAATTTTTGTATTCTTGTCTTCATTATCTTCAGCTTCGGCTTCAGACTCCACATCGGTTTTGGAATCTTCTTTATCGGCTTTAAAATTCTCTATTTCAGCTTTGAAATTTTGGGTGTTTTTCTCTTGAGTTTCTTCAACAACAACTTGAGGTTCATCTTCCCTTTCCATCCTGATCCTTCGCATTACAGAAAATTTTATTTTCCTCTTCACCTTAATTCCCTTTACTTGCTTTCTTTCGCTGCTTTCCTTTTTCTCGGAATCCTTCTTGCTTTCTTCCTCTACATTTTCCTCATTTTTGTCTTTTTATCACTATCCTTAACTTCCACAATATGCTCTCCCATTCTTGATTCTTCCGTTTCATTGTCCTGCTTTTTTGATTCCCAGGCTTTCATGATTTTCTATTCTTCCTCAATTGTAGTGTACTTTGAGGATACACTTCAATGCTTATTCTAGCAAAAGTAAGGTGCTCTACTTCCTCTGTAATTGGGTCCATATATAATGATTTCCCCAATAGACTAGAAAAGTGACTTAGAGCTTCTGCATTATACATGTGTGCTGGGATGTTCCTAAGTTTGAACCATATTTGGGTTGTTTCCTTTGGCTTTCTTAGAAGGCTCAATTCTTCAAACCATCTCTCCAACTTCATACAGTTATATCCAATATAAGTATGCCCAATTTTCAGAATATCATCCAAGTTCGTTCTCTTTTTGAATTGTAGAAAATAGAGATCATGGATGTTTGTAGAAACCTTCTCTAGTCCCTTCTATTCCCATTGTTTCATTAGTGATTCCTTAGTGTTTGGAAAAGATACACGGTTCTTTCCTATGTAGTTCCCAACAACTACGTTTTCCCAATCTTTGACGCATTTCTCCTCCACTTCAGTGGGCAATTTAAATTCAAAAGGAGAGTTGAGAATCTCAACTTTTGTTTAAAACTCACCCAAGTAGATTTGACCTTTGTATGAATGATCTTCTGCTTTCTTTTCTGCATTCTTTTTCCAGACTTTATGTTAGGATCTAGCTCGCGGATGGGGAACTGGGGTTGGCGCCCTCTTGGAAGGAGCCTTTCTTTTTCTGGTAGCCGGTCCGGATGAGGAAGCAACCGCATTTGATTTCTTATGAGCGTCGGCGAACTCATCGAATGCTAGCTGTTGACCGATTAGGCGAGCCGCATCCTCATTTTTCTGAATCGCTATGGCCGGTGCAATATCCTCTATATTTTGAACGTGCTGGGCCAGGCTTGCATCCGCTTACACCGTTTCCTTTTGAAGCCGGACTTGCTCGTCCAGGGCATCCTAAATCTTTTGAGCCGCGATTTCATTCGCTTCTTCAAGTGCTTTGTCGGCTGCCAGCTTTGCCGCTACCATCTCCGCCAGTTGTTCGGTGACCGCCTTTAAATCGGCTTCGGTCTTGGCATGCTTCCCCTCAAGCGTTGCCATTTTCTCAAGTATGGATCCGGCCTAGATACCGGATTGAGACAGATCCCCTTCAATCTTGTTCAGCCTTTGATCGGTTGTTATGAGGTGTAGGTCTATCAAACCGACCTTTTGGTTGGTATGAGCGATATCAGTCTCCAACTTCTTAGTCACGGCCTCCAACGTCTTAGTTCTATCAGTTGTGTCGCCGAACAAAAGATCAGTAAGACCGTATTTTCTTCAACGAACGTAATCCGTTCAACCGCAGCTTCCAACTGTTTATCGGTTGACTCAATCATCTCTATAGATTTTGTCGCGGTGTCCTTTATTTTCTTTTGCCATGGCAAGATGGCTCCGTTGACAAATTCCTCGATTATGTTCTTGACCCTATCCTCTGTTATAGTCGTCGCCGATGCATTGTCGGTTTGTGGAGATGCGTGCTGATCAGTGGGCGGTGTACCCGTCCCGAGATCAGTGTCGTTGATTACGGGTTCCTGTTAAGGGGAGATATGCTCGGCTTCGGCCGGATTCGGACCGCCATCATCCTCAGGATTAGACCTGGAGAAGATTGATGCCTTTTGGTGCTCGTGTTCCGCTTCCAACCGTGCCAGCTCATCGGTCAATTCTTGTTCTTTAACTATTAGCATATACAATACCAAGATCTCGAACTGAGATTCCTCTGTCCCTAGGATGTGTTTTTCACGAAGATGTTGAATATGGTCGGTGAGCTCTAGTAACCGGGCATGCGGTTCGACCATCTTATTCCTTCGAAGAGCGGTCAAGACGCTCTTAGCCTTTGTAAGGTTGATGACTTTCGTTTCCATCTCAACCAGTTTTTCGTATCTTCGTTCAGCGGGATGTTCCGGTAGCATGTTGGTGTAGAAGATTTCCTGCTGGTTCAGAGCCTATTGAAAGTAGACGTCGCTCGCAGCGTGAGCCTGAAAGTAAATTTCGTTCATGATTTGTTTGACGAGATCATCTCCCATTTGCCAAATGCTTTCATCCGCGGTTTCATTTCCTTCCGGTTGTCTACCCAAACCGTCATTAATATCATCAGGTTTGCCGATTGTTCTTCGACCACCTTCTCTTTCCCTTTGCCAGATCAATCATCTTCGGTGTGGTGTGAGAGAGTCCGGCTAGAGCTGGATGCCGAGTTTTCCGGATTAGGTGTGTCGGTGTGGATGCTAGTCGACCCTATCGGAGCCTTCTTAGGTTTAGAGTTCCTTTTGCGGGCGGAGACCTTTGTTTAGCACGGTTTATCCTCCGGTTTCAGAAAGTGATGGGATTTTATGATTTTGCTGGGGAGATGAAAACACCTGGGCCGGTTTCAGCGTTGAAATGGTGCATCAGTTTGCCCAGTGGAACAGCGTATCCCCATGACCGTTTGGATGATGGATCCACCATCTCACATAGGTTGGAGAAAATTACCTTGGCCCAGTTGATTTTAGTGCCGTTGACTAAACCGGCAATCATATCGATCTTTAATCGTGTGAGGCTATCATAGTTGCCTCCCCGATCTTAAACCGACTTAGATAGAATCTCGCATAGCGGTCTAAGTTCCGGTTTGAGGGGAGTTTTCTTACCGGACACTGCTATTGGTACCGTAGTATCCAAAACATCCCAGAAAACCGCTTAGATGTATCCTCGTCTGTAACCAGCGAGAAGTCGCTCCCCTCGGATGGTAGATGGAGAACCTCAACAACCGACTCCATGGTGAGTTTGAACGGTTTTCCGCCGATTGTTGCGGTTATCGTTCCTTCACTATGTGCGGCGGTTTGAAAGAACTAAGTGACCGCTTCTTGATACAAGATGAACGGTCCGTTCAATAAATGTTCAAGACCGGACTCAGAAATTTGGGTTAACACTTGTTTAGCTTCCGCCGATCCATTTGCTCGAAGAGACCGAGAGATCGAGAGCTTGAGAGATTCGCGACCCATTGTGAGTTGGAGAGACCGAGAGATCGAGAGCTTAAGAGATCTGAGAGATTTGAGAGCTAGAGAGAGAAAGTTGTTTTGCGTAAGAATGAGATAAAATGACTAAGGACCATATTTATAGTCGCGGGTTGGAATTTCAACCGCCGCGAACTGTCACATCATGTTTTGGCGGGAAATTTCCCTCCAAGATGTTGTTGGGCGGCAAACGATGGGCGGGAAGTTTGAGCGGGAATTTGATGCGGTTAATTTAACCGGTGATGAAGCAGTTATTTAATGTAGTCGTTCTATTCATGAGGCGGTTATTTAACTAGTGATGAAGCGGTTAGCAATTTTAACCGGTTGAACATTTAAACTGGTATTTTAATTTTGCGATTCTGACCCGGTATTCTAACTTAGTAATTTAAACGATCATTTGATTAAAAGAGAAGGACATAATAGACACCGATACAAAGATCGGTTTAATGTACACAAGATACAAGATTATAAATTATGTAACGATTATTTTAGAGAGTTTGTCCTCCACCACTTCCTCGTTGAGAACATTTGATAGGTACACCGGAGTACCCGGTCCAAGATTTTGATGGTGTGTACGAATGAGCCGGCTTATGTGGGGGCATAGCCGAAACCTTTCTTTGTCTCGACCATGGTCTTCTGGTTATTTAAGATGACCGATGACCAGTTGATGGGGGTGTTGCTGATGATGTAGGTCATCATGTCGAAGACTTTCTTAGAATAATGTTGGTTCGGAGATTGGCAGATGATAGCGGTTGACGATCTCGTGAAGGAGTTGGATGTGATGGGCGAGGCGGGTTTTCAGACCGTAGTTCTCCACCGGCACTTCGGTTCCGGAGAACATTTCCGCATAGTCAACCGCTGCACTCCCCACCCGAGATGGGAAATAGGAGAACCCTTCAGTGGGCAGATTGAACATCCGGGAGAATCCGCTTTCGTGAAGAACAAAGATGTGGTTTTTCACGACGGAAGTAATGGCATCGCCGGATATGGCTGCATTATTGAAGAATTCCATCACCTCTAGAATGAATATGGGTCCGGATTCTTCGAGAAAGTCACGAAGGCCGGTGTCGATGAGGGATTCAAAGAGGAGTTCCTTCACTTCAAGATCCTCAATTTTGAGGACGGAGTCGAAATCGATGCATAGATAATTTCTGAGAGTACGGTTATAAATTCTTTCAAATCTTGCTAAGAGAGAGAGAGAGAGTTTAAGAAATTATAAGTTGTTTGGAGGTATGCTGAATTGATAAAGGGGGTTCTTTATATAGATTTGAGATTGGAGGGGAAATAAGAGCATTTAATGGTAATATTCCGTTTTGTCTTATTAGTGTTGGGAATATTTATGTTTCCAAAACTCCTTGGGAAGGAGTTACTTTTGACCGGTTGCGGAGCTCGAGGTGGAGAATCTAGTTAGGAAGTAACTAAGTTTGTGTCATTTCCCATGTAGTTGGAAATCAAAAGTTACTTTTCATTAATGAAAATGGAGTTACAGCAAACCGAAGGAAACACATAGATTAACCGAAAAGATCATAATGGAATAGGATGACAACACAACCGGTACGTACAGCAAAATGACCGGTTGTAGGAAGGAGTGACTTAATTGTCGGAGGAGTTGAGATGTCGGATCTTCCTTTTCTAGGCCTTCTCGAACCGCTCATAGAACGAGTCGGCAACTTCCCTAGTTATGACCTGGGCCTGGTTCAGCCCTTCGCCCGGACAGAGCGGAACCCCGAGTTCCATGAGTAGGTAGCTAATTTGGGGAATGAGACCGGTATGGCGAGTGGTGATCATCCAGATCAAGACATCGAACAGCACCCTGGATCAGTTGAACGGCGTATCTGTTGTGATAGCGGTCATTATGTTGAAAACTGTGGCACAATAAGTATTGGTCACATCCTTACCCAGGATGCCTCGACCGATGATATCATTGAAGAGTTGGTATTCAGCCCTCAATGATGACCTAGCACCGTGGTCACTGACCGGACGGTTCGACTGAGAGAAGTTCAGAGAGATTTCGGCTTTTAGTTCGGCCAGAACGTTTAGATCGGTAAGCCCTTGCTTCGGAAGATCGAAGCACCGAGCAAAGTCACTCTCCGAAAAGTGAAATACGGTTCCTCCAACCCTTGATTGAATAAGGGTGTCAAAGTACGGGGTGCCGCGGAAGACCCTTGCGTTGTAGAAGAACTCCAGAACGGTTTCAGGGAAGATGACATGTTTGTCATCTAAAAAGGATTTTAGACCAGTGTCTTCAAGAGACTTGATCATTTTGAATATCTCATAATGTTCAGTTCCTTGAGCAGAGTTAAAATCAACTTGGAGAATGTTTTGAAACTGAGATATTTTGTCCGATGTTTACCTAACTTATATATTAGTAGAGGGATGATAGTATTATCCAATGTTTAGCAGGTGATTTGATCTATTAACCATAGGATATAACATATTGCATGAAATGAGCATGTCTATAGCCTAGGATGTGAGTCATAGGCCTGGACGGTGAAAGATATCATATCTTCACGTCTTTTAAGGTATGACCATTTTGCTTTGAAAGGGTATCTTTTCAGAACAGATACATCTAAACACAGATAATTGTTCCAATTCTGTTCGGAAGCCTAATAAGCCAAAGTATATTATTTCCAAACCGGTCGGTTTTCAGTCATTGGTTCTGATGCGGTTAATTAGTGTAAGCACTAAGTAGCCGGTCGGTTTACTGTGACTGATAGACAAAGCGGTTCTTCAATAAGTACGATGGTGAATTCGGTTTCCGACAATTTAGGAAGAACTGCCGGTTTTGTCTGTCTGAACCGATTTTCTCTTTAGACATTTGAGAATTTAAGAAATGAGCTGATTAATATCGGTTAAACCGAGTATGTTTCTGAAATAAGAAAACTTAGCTTCCTGCAGGAGCTTTGTAAAGATATCGGCTACTTGTTGTTCTGTTGATACGTATTCCAGCCGGATATGCTTCAACATAACATGTTCTCGGATGAAGTGATGCCTTGTGTCGATGTGCTTGGTTCTAGAGTGTAGGACTGGATTGTATGTGATTACTATGGCACTTGTGTTATCACAGAATATCGGAGACTCTTCAAGGTGATACCGAAGTCCTTCAGTTGTTGTTGGATCCATAGGAGCTGTGAACAACAACTTCCGGTTGCCAGATATTCAGCCTCTGTGGTTGACGTAGCAACCGATGTTTGTTTCTTGCTATGCCATGACACAAGCCGGTCACCTAGGAATTGGCATGTTCCGCTGGTATTTTTTCTGTCAATTTTACAACATGCATAGTCTGCATCCGAGTAACTTGTGAGGTTGAAAGATGAATCCTTTGGATACCACTGGCCAACTTCAGGATTTACCTTTAGGTATTAAAAGATTCGCTTAGCGGCTGTGTAGTGAGATTGTTTTAGATTAGCCTGGAATCTTCCATACACTCCGACTGCAAATAGTATATCCGGTCTACTTGCTGTCAGGTATAAGAGTGAACCGATAATTCCGCGATAGGCCGTTAGGTCTACTACCTGACCGTCATCATCCTTGTCCAATTTGATTAATGAGCTCATTGGAGTAGCCGCGGAGGAACATGTATCCATCCCAAATTGCTTCAGAAGTTCCTTTGTGTATTTGGGTTGACTTATGAAAGTTCCTCCTTCGAGCTGTTTAACTTGAAGGCCTAGGAAGAAGCTCAATTCTCCCATCATACTCATCTCAAACTTGTTAGTCATTAAGGTTGAGAATTTATCACATAGCTTAGGATCGGTTGAACCGAAGATGATATCATCCACATATATTTGAATAGGTAGGATATGCTCCTTTTTCTCAAATTTAAATAGTGTTTTATCCACCGAACCTATGGTGAAATCATGTTTTAACAGAAATGTGGTTAGCGTATCATACCAAGCTCTAGGAGCTTGTTTTAAACCGTACAATGCTTTGTTTAAGCGGTATACATGATGAGGTAGGTCAGCATTTTTGAAACCGGGTGGTTTTTCAACATACACTTCTTCACGTAGGTCACCATTCAAAAATGCACTTTTAACATCCATCTGAAAAACCTTGAAGTTTTTGAAAGCAGCAAACGCTAAAAAAATCCTAATGGCTTCAATCCTAGATACAGGAGCAAATGATTCTTCAAAATCAATGCCTTCTTCCTGTTTATATCCTTGTGCCACTAATCTAGCTTTGTTCTTCGTGACCAAACCGTCTTCATTGAGTTTATTTCTGAATACCCATCTTGTTCCTATGACCGGTTGATGTTTCGATCTAGGGACTAGGTACCAGACTTTGTTACTCTCAAACTAGTTTAACTCTTCTTGCATTCCCAAGATCCAGTCCGAATCTGACAATGCTTCATCTACCCTTTTCGGCTCAATCTGGGATATGAAAGCGGAAATAAAGTATTCCTCCAGAATTTGTTGCCTAGTTTGGATAGGTTTTGAAGGGTCACCTATAATAAGCTCAGGAGGATGATTTGTGTTCCTTTTGAGATTCAGTTCAGTAGTGTCTACCAAATCACCGTTTATTTGATCAAGGCTAGACATATCGGTAGGCTGAACAAAAATGTCAAAACGACCGATTTCCTCAGTTTGAACCGAGGTGTCAGCTTCCTGCTGTGTGGCAGCTTGATCGGCTGGGTTTCATCATCACCCATTTGGTCATGAACAAACCGTCTGAAAACCGGAACCTCATCTTCACTATCAGAATGGATATTGTTATTCTCCAATATGTTGTGTAGATCAAAAGATAATGTAGTGTTACTTTCAACCGATTCATCGAATACGACATGAAGAGATTCCTCCACGGTTAAAGTTCTAGTGTTATACACTCTATAAGCTTTACTAACTGCTGAGTAACCTAACATGATCCCAATATCGGATTTTGCATCAAAAGTAGATAGGTAATTTTTGCCATTTATATGAATGTAACATTTACAACCGAAAATTTTAATATACCTAAGGTTAGGAATCCTATCAAAGTATACTTCATACGGTGTTTTGTTGTGAAACTTGTTGAGCAAGGACCGGTTTTGTGTGTAACATGCAGTACTGATAGCCTTAGCCCAAAATTTTTGAGCAACACCCGAATCGGCTATCATAGACCTTGCGGCTTCCTTGAGAGTTCGGTTTCTTCTCTCGGTCAGGCCATTCTGTTGAGGAGTTCTAGCACTAGACAACTCGTGTTTAATACCGGATTCATCAAGAAATGCATTTAGAGTACTATTTGTAAATTCGGTTCCTCTATCACTCCAAATGCTATTTATGCGTGTTGATTTTTCATTTTGCAAACGTTTAAGCAATGTGATTAAGTTTGATGCGGTTTCTCGTTTAGATGCTAAAAATATTACACATGTATACCTAGAATAATCATCAACAACTACCATAGTATAGAGCATGCCGCCTAGACTGATGACCCTAATTGGTCCGAATAAATCCATGTGAAGGAGATCTAAGCATAGGTTAGACTGAATGTGTCCTTTACTCTTGAAGGTTGACTTAGTTTGTTTACCCATTTGATACGCTGAACAAACCTTATACTTATTGAATACTATATCAGGAATTCCTTCAACCAGCATTTTACCGCGGATATAGTTTAAGGTTTTTAGGTTTAAATGATTTAGCATTTTATGTCACATCCAGGTTTGATCGGTTTTAGCTACCATGCAAACATGATGTTCTACTTTATTTTTCCAATCTACCTTGTATATATTTCCTAACCTATTTCCGGTTAGTAGTATGTTTCCCTGAGTATTTTTAACTAAGCATGCATGTTTAAGAAATTCTACAGGGTATCCAGCATCACACATCTGACTAATGCTTAGCAGGTTAAAGTGTAGGTTTTCAACCAAAAGTACATTGTCAATTGTTAAATTACCATGGACAATCTTACCCCTGCCCACAGTTCTACCTTTTGAGTTGTCACCAAAAGTTATTTCGTCTTCCGGTTTAGAATCACTTTGTTCCTCAGTAGGACTTACATTGGAATTACCATGGACAATCTTACCCTTGCCCACAGTTCTACCCTTACCCTTGCCCACAGTTGGACTTACATAAGTTATTTCGTCTTCCGGTTTAGAATCACTTTGTTCCTCATCATCGGTTGAAGAGAACTTGACAAATCTTACAAAGGGAAGTTTGTCTTTTGTAAGCTTCATTTTGTCCGAATGGTTCAGGTTGGCGGATTTGCTATCTTTGTATCCAAGACCAAATTTGCATTTGGGATGTCTCTTATACTTAGACAACTGATTCACCATTTCACTGGATCTTTTCCATGCGGCTATTCGATACTGGGTTCGGGCATCTTCCTCTTCGGTCAGCTCTTGAACTGGCTCCTTGAGCTGTTCGGTCTTAGAGGATAATTTAGGTGCTATCTTGGTTTCTAGGATTTTATCAGTTTGGATGATTTTTGGTTCGGTCAAGGTTGGTGCTATGGGGTCGGTTCTAAAGTTGAGTTGGGTTGGTATTAGTGTTAATAGGTTCTTATACTCTGTTACCATGTCATTCAGTGCATTAAATAACTCATCTTTAGTAAATTCCTCACAGGGAGAGTCAAATACCTGTTCCTCATTTGCCATGAGACATGTGAGTTCATCATCACTGTCACTGTGAGCCCATAAGCTTCCTCCATCATCGGCTATCAGTGCTTTCTGAACTTCACTTCCTTCACCGGTTTGTTGGTAGTTATTTCGGTGGTTCTGATCGTCCGGTTTCCGGTCATCCCGTCTCGGTTTTCTGCATTCCCACTTGAAATGTCCCAAACAATTGCAGTTATAACATCTAACATTAGATTTATCACCGTAGTTATTGTTTGTCGGTTGGCTTCTTTTCATGAATCGGCCAAAATTCTGTGCAAGCATGGCCATGGCATCCTCAGTAAACTGTTCGGCGGTTCTGATCGGTGTAGGAGCAACCGGTTCTATTGATGTGACTAAGGCTTTTGTAGAGGTTGAGGCTGAAACTTCATCTTCAATCCTAGATCTCATCTCAAACTAATATGTGTTAGGATCGGGGACGCCCTTGGAGGACCGGGGTGTTTCCGGTTTCAGGAAGGGTGGCCGTTTACAACACATAACACACTTTGGTGATAGTCCGGTTAGAGACTATAACCGTTCTCAACACTTCGCAAACTGTCACAGACTCTTGAACCGGGTTCAAGGGAGGAAATGTTTGTTTCAATCTAAAGCAACATATGCGACTTTAGATGATGTTTAGAAGGAGTCGGTTTTAAGGATATGAGTGGACCGGTTTTTCGGAGTAAGATTGATTTTGGTCAGGTTAATTGAATAAGTAATGAAATGAAGGAAATGACATTAGACAAGATTTTTTATGGATGTTCGGAGCAAACCCTCCTACGTCACCCCTTCTTCTCAGGTTATGAGAAGGATCTCCACTAACTTTCAACGTTACAATAATAACACTGCCGGTCAAGCCCAAATCGCTACTCGCCGGTTACACCAACTCACTTTTGATGTAATACAAAAACACAGTACAAACACGATACAGAAAGCTTCTGGTTTATGACACACCGGTTTTGGATTTTAAAAGTTTATCTCTCTAAGATTATTGTAACTTATCGCTTTTCTCAGAAGGATGTGATTCGCATTTAATGAGGACGCTTCATCTTCCTTTTATAGTAGATGAGATCCCAACGGTCATTTTCTTCTCTCACCGTGGGATTGGTTGATCATTATCACGCCGGTGCAGGAAGGTTACTTGCACGTTTCACCTTCCTAAACACTTGGCAAACATGCAAGGATTCCTCAGGAAAATGTGAAGTTGCCGGTTTGCAGATTCGGACACGTGTCAGGCATGCACCTTCCGGTTGTCAACATCGGATCAATAAATCATCATTGCTTTCCTCGCATGCTTCCGATCGGATCTGATCTTCTTTTATTCCTTCGAGACACGTCTATTTCGTCATACTACGTCACTTCTGTAGATTGTAGTTTCCGGTTTTGTCTCTTACATAATATAGTCCGGCTGGAACGTGAACTTTTGTCTTTGCTGGCCGGTCACTTGAGAGAGTAAAAACCGGTTCCTCTGATCTTTGACTTGATCACTTGGAACAGATTTTCTTTGCAGTGTTTCAGCAACCAGTTCATGAGGCTCCAGCCGGTTCATACGATTTGATCTGCACCTGCACATGAAAGTTAACAATTGTTTAGTTTTTCTAGCTAGTTCCAAAAATTAACTTTACTTAATTTTTCTTATCAATTTCTCCCTTTTTGATTATTTAGAATAAATATTCAAAACTTGTAATGTATGGCCGGTTTGAAAATTAACTTTCTTAATTTTTCTTATCAATTTCTCCTTTTTTGATTATTTAGAATAAATATTCAAAACTTGTAATGTATGGCCGGTTTGAAAAGTTTTGTTTTAGTGATATCTCCCTTTATGAGTATTTTCTATTTTTGTAAGAAAATTTCCAAAAACATGTGTTTGAGTTTTTCAAAAGATGTGTAAATACTGATAAATCCAAAACATAAAGCAACTGAGTTCTGAAACCAAATAAAACATAAATTGTTCTTTAAGGAAGTAAGAGTAGACTAAGGCTTGGATGCCCCCCCTTTTTAAGTTCTTCTTCCAGTCGCCTTAGTTCTTCCTCCTCCCTTTCCTTCCATTCCATGGCTCTTCTTGCAGCGTCAATTTGCAGTCCGGCCCATACACTTGAGATGCCGGGAGTCCTTTTGCCGAATCCAAAACCGGTACCGGCTGGTTTTGATGGTCGAGGCGGTTGAGCAACAGTCGGTCTAGAGCTTGGAGTTGCGGTTGAACTTTCGAGTGCCCTCTTCTTGCGCAGGTTAAGTTCTTCGATGTCCTCTTCTTCTTCTTCATCAATGGGTTGCACGTTCAGCCCGACTGGTTCGGTCACTCGTTGACTATTTTGTTCTGCCCGCTTCAACACTTCTGCAACCGCTTTCCTCTTGCCTTTGTTTCTTGTCTTCATAGCGTGTGAGGGTTGAGCCGGTATGGGTTCAAGGATAGCTGCATGTTCTTCCTCATTGCACTTTTGGGCGAGCTCATGATCTTTCTCCTCAAGTTCTTTCCTTGACCGTTCCTTTTCCCTTTCTTCTTCTTGTAAATTCTTTGCGGTTTCGGCGTCAGAATTGATTTGCTCTTGAGTTTTACTTACTTGGAGTTTGGACAATTCCCCAATTTGAACAGCCATGGCCTGCAGCATATCGACTAAGGGAGCGATTGCGATTTGAATGGATTCTGCGATAAAAGATTTGACGGAGGTTTGCACAGCTTCATCTATCATGGATCTGATCGAGGTTTGAACAGTGTTGGCCATTTCGGTTTGAACGGTTCCCCGGATGGTATTCGATAGGTTGGCTTCAGCCGTTGCAATTTTCTCGTCGGTTGCGGTGCTGTAATTCCCAAGGCATGACTCAAGCGTATCGATCACAACCTGTTTTAACTGCTCAAGTACCGGAGCCTTATCAGTTTGAGGAGGATCTCGTCCCCGGTTTTCCGCTATCCTGGATGTCTCCCCAGCAGCAAAGAAGGGTTTGCTTTGATATAGATCGACATTGATTAATTGGTGTCTGCATTGGTTTCTCCATTGTGCATCGAGCCGATCAAGATTTCTAAGGATCTTTTCCCGTACAGGATGAAACCGTTCAGTCATTCTTATTTCAATTGGAGTTAACTCTGCTCCTTCTGCTTCCTTCAGTGAGTCTTCTACTGCTTGTAACCGAGCGTATTCAAGAATCACCTCGGTTTTGCTGAAAGCGGGTTGGACAAGGTTGGTGTTTTCCAGCTTGAGGGCCGTTTCTTCCAATTTTACAAGTTTTTCCCATTCTTCGTTACCGCTCATTCCTGGGATCATATGAGACAGCTTTGTCTCACAACGAAACTGTACCCACTTAAGGTATGGTTATATCAGATCACTAGCATCTCGGTTCATGTCCCAAACGAGTTTATTGAACATATCCTCCTCTTCTTCTGCGGAGAAAGTGACCTTGCCTTCGGTTATGATCTCGGGTCGGGAGTCGGTTTACAGAACACCTTTTCCCTTGTCAACCTGAACTGTCCCTTCAGGTGGAATTATTGAGGCAGATAGCCCATCTTGGGCCGATTGGGTCGTTGTATCTTTTGGAATGGACTTGTTTCCTGTGGAACCGGATGGTTCCTGTTCTTCAGTATTACCCTCCTGAGCCGGAGGGGTGATGTTCGCGGTATTGGCCGTTTCTTCGACCGGTTGAATTTCACTTTGATCGGGTATCTCACCCTGATCAGCCGACTTAAGACGACTTGACACATCGTCTTCGGTTTCTCTAGCAATATTTTGGACTACGTCCACAATGATTTCTGAGGTATTTAAGCCTACGTCGGCTATTACCTCATCGATCTTCTTGCTTGGTCATTTGGAGTTTTCAGAGTTAATACTTACCTCTGCTTCCTCCTTTGATGCTGACTCAGTTTTGTGGCTCCCTGAAGGTTCGGTTTGCCTTGGTGATTGAGAATCAACAGAGATGGGGCGAACGGTGTTGATGGGAATGGGTTGGAAGACGTCTCCGGTTCTCTTCGGTGATTTGTCCGAGGAAAGGGTTTTCTCGGAGTCAGCCGGCTTGCTGGAGATCTTCTTTGCATAAGACTTCTTCCTCCCCTTCTTCTTTTGTGAGGCTTCGGCTTGGACCGCTTTCCTCTTCGGTTTTTCTTGTCTTGAACTTTCTTCAGCCGGAGCGGAAGAACTGGTCCCTTTTGAAGACTTCGTTCTGGAAGACTTCGGCTTAACCGCTTTATCGGTCTTCTCACTCATTGACTCTGAGTTGAGAATGTTGTTTGGTGGGAGCGGTTCACCTTCACCAAGTTCCAACTTGAGGAACTTGAGGATTTTGACGATCTGCATTGCGAAGGCTTGAACCCGGCCATCCTTCTGAATCACCATTTCACATAATTCTTCGAAGATTACGGCTCCCCAGTCTATCTTGTCACCTCGGACAATATCCATCATCATCTTAAGCTTAAGTTTCGTCAGGTTATCGAAGTTACCTCCTCTACCCTAAATCGAACGAGAGATGATGTTCAGCAACCACCTGAACTCCGGTTTTAGCTTGTTCTTCCAGCTCGAATGAATCACCAGTTCTTGATCTTTAGCCGATATCACCAACCGGACTGCATTAGACTCTGCATCGGTTAGGTCGGTTTGGAAGTCCAAGTCGGTGTTAGGCAAACCGAGGGCTTCAGAGAACAGCTCCTCCGTGATAAGAACTTCCTTGCCGTTGACGGTGGCGGAGACTTTCCTCTTCGTCAAAGTCGCCGTTGCCAGAAATTCCATAACCGCCGTCGAATACACGACGAACGGACCAGATAGAAATGCCTCCAACCCCGAATCTCTTAAAGATTGAAGCACGACCTTGTGTTTATCCCCAGCGTTTTCGTCGATGTCGTAGAAATCGACCTGCAACATCCATTGAAAAGGTGCTTTACCTAGAGCCATGGTAGATTTGTGAAGAAAGATGAAGAACAGTGATGATCGGAAGTTAGAAAGCCTTTTGAGGATTTGAGAGTTTTAGAGAGAGAAAGCGTATGTTGAAAGTGAACTGATCTGAATTTATATAGGGGAACGGTTTCGAGCCGTTGGAAGACGAACCATCACTTGATAGTATTTTGGCGCCAATTTTCCCTCCAAAAGTTACTGCAGTAACTTTCGACGGTAAATGTGGAGAAAACAATGTGCGGTAAATTTTGTGCGGTAAAAACCGTGGTTGGTAAATTTTTCAAAATTTTCATTTTGCCCTGAGATTCCGGTTTACTTGAAGCGTTGTTACCCGGAAGTTTTGTTTAATCATGAAGTCTTATGTTTATTGATTTCGAAACCGGAAAGAGAGATATGGAAAGAAAAACCGGAGACATTAAAGTTAGAAATTTTTATAAATGATTCTGAAAGATGACATTGAGCGGTTTTTGGTCGTACAGCAAAATGACCAAAAACCGGAAAGAAAGACAAATAACTCAGTTTTGACTAAACTAATCCCCTTCCACCATTCTATCGAACCACTTGTCCATGGTGTTGTCGGGTGTCCGTTCCTCAATCCTTGATATCCATCTGTCTAGCATGGATATAGTCATGGTGTTGGCCGGTCCGACTGGAACACCTGGTTCAAGGTGGCGGCGCTGAGCCATCAGAAATCGAGTGATTTGGGGAGCGAAACCGGTCCTTCCCCTTGAAGCGGTTATGAGCAGCTTCAAGTTGTTGAAGAGGAAGGTTGCCCAATTGATTGAAGAGTTGCGGATGATGGCTATCATGATGTCGAAAGCCTCCCGGTTTTAGTTCTGGTTTGGCATTCGGCCCATGATAGACCGTTGAACCAAATCGTGCAAGACTTGGTAGTGAGGAGCCAATTTTTCTTTCTTCCCGTGTTCTTTGACCGGTATGATGGAAGATGAGAAGATATGGGTGAAGTCTTCCTTAGCCGGAAGAAATGGCGTCGGAAAGTCAGAGAAGCCTTCGGTTGGAAGGCGGAAGAAGGCGGCAAATTGATCTTCGGTAAGCCGAAGAAATTGTCCGTCAATGATGGTGCGGATTCTACCATCGTTTAGAATGTGCCCATTATTGAAAAACTCGCACACCTCCTCTACGGGGATGGTGTCTGAGCCTTCAAGGAATCCTTGAAGCCCCGATTCTATGATCGGTTGGAAAATGCAGTCCTGATACCGACTTTCTTTTACGTCTTCGAAGTTGACGATGAGAGTATTTCTTAGTTCAGCAGACATTGTTAGGAAGAGTGAGAATGAAAAGTCGAAGGGGTTTCTGATCTTTCAAGCTTTAGAGAGAGGAATGAAGAAGACGTATTTTGAAGATGGGGGATTGAGTCCCTTTTTATAGCTTGAACGGTTGGATGCATTAAATGAGGATATTTTTGAAAAAATCTGACCGTTTATGTCTTGTCATAAATGTTATGTAAAGTATCAAGAGAATAGGGGTATGTCTGGTCAAATCGGATCAGGCATGCTTCTTGGAAAGTGGAGATTTCTGTTTTCAAGAGTAATTTGATTCGATTTGATACAGCGCATTAAATGTTGAACATTTATGATTTTAGACTTAAGTGGAAGGAAATAATCTTCATTAAATCGGGGTACCAAACCGGTAGTACAACAAAATTGCCGGTTTTGGAAAAGAAAAGAAAAGAGAAAGAAGGATAGACAGGCTAAACATTTGATGACTCGGCCGCTTGATTCCTCTTTGCCTTAGCTGCTTCCCATCGGTCGATCAGCTCTTGTACTCTTTCCTTGGTGAGCACATGCTTTGGATGGAGGGTTACGAAGGGTCTAGAGTGAATGTCCAGACTGGGACAAAAAAACCGCTCAGCTGAGGAGCGTAGCCGGTTTTGTTTGAAAGGAGCATCTTCTTCAGGTTGCTGAAGATGATCCAGGACCAATTAACTGGTGTCCCAACCCTTACAGCAATCATCATCTCGAAAAGCCTTTGAGTGTAGTAATAGCTTTTCTCTCTGCCCAAGATGGACTTTCCCAAAATCTCACAAAGAAGCTGGTACTTGTGAGAGAGTTGGCTTTTAGCACCCCAAGGTGTAACCGGGATGTCAGAGTTGGAGAACCGATGACACATTTCTTCCATGGTCACCGGAGAATAGGTTAAATCGGTTACCCCTTCAGTGGGCAAGCCGCAGTATTCAGCGAAATCCGTCTCGCTGAGTAGAAATTTCTGACCGTAAACTTGTGCAACAATTATGTCTCGATACACTTGCTTTGCAGTCTGGAAGAATTCTTCGACTACTAGGTAATCGAGAATGAATCTGTTTTCGAGGAATCCTCTTAGCCCGCTTCTTTCAACGGCTAAGAACATTTCTCTAACCTCATGGTCTTTGTATTGGTAGAATATGTTGAAATCAGCCAATAGAATTTTCTTTGCTAGAGAGTTGGAGTTCATGTTCTTGAGAGAGTTTTAAGCTCAAGACTGTTTTTGTGAATAGTGATTTTGTGAAGATTTGTGAAGGTTTAAGGGTGGTTTATATAGCCAGGGGTTCGGCTAGATTAGTAGGTTAAGCATGCTCGATGATGTCATTATTTAGTTAATAGGCTTTAACTTGTTGAAGTGTATAATGTTTATTTCCAAAGCAAAAACTAATTATTACCAAAATATTCATGATGACAAAAATCTGTTGACAAGATGTGAGTCTCCCTCTCTTGATGATGGACACATGTCGTCATCTCGATTGCGATAGACTGTTTTTATTTATTACAGGCTTCATTTTTCAAGTTATGCATGAAAACTCAGTTAGTTATCCCAGATTAACCGGAAAAGTTCATTCCATCAGAACCAGAGTGCATTTGTACTGAGCGGTTTTCCTTGACCAGTTTTAGTTGGATATTTTATTCCGATTTTGAAGAAATGTTGAGTCACGTCAACATTTGTTCAACTTTGGATTGAGTATGTCCATTCAACCAGGTCATTTCAACCGTATAGTAAGTATACACGTGATTTTGACGTTATGAAGTTATCAGGCATAACCGGAGACTTCCTCCCGGTTAGCATTCTTGAGTTTTTCAATGGCCTATTATAATATGGTTTGAGAAGCGAGAGCTTCTCCCTGAACGCATATCCCGGTTTTTCAGTGTTACGTATGTAAGCGGTATTCATGCATAATCATGATATAAGTTGATTAACATTAGTAATTCCAAGAATATTTCTAAAGTGAGAAAACTTAGCTTCCTGTAGCGGTTTTGTGAAGATGTCCGCTACTTGTTGCTCGGTCGAGACGTATTCCAGCCGGATGTGTTTCTCCTGAACGTGCTCCCGGATGAAATGGTGTCTTATATCAATATGCTTTGTTCTTGAGTGCAACACCGGATTGTATGTAATCGCTATAGCGCTGGTGTTGTCACAGAAAATTGGAGATTCCTTGGCTTCTACACCGAAATTCCTTAGTTGTTGTTGGATCCAGATGAGTTGTGCACAGCAGCTTCCGGCTGTTATGTACTCTGCCTCTACGATTGATGTTGCTACTGAGGTTTGTTTCTTGCTGCTCCAGGTAACTAACCGGTCACCTAAGAACTGGCAGGTTCCACTTCTACTCTTTCTATCGATCTTGCATCCTGCGTAATCACCATCTGAGTAGCTTATGAGGTTGAAGCTTGAGTCTTTTGGATATCAAAGTCCCACTTCTTGAGTTCCCTTCAGATATTTTAAAATTCTTTTGGCCGCAGTATAATGTGATTGCTTTGGATTGCTTGGAATCTCCTGCATACTCCAACCGCAAACAAAATGTCAGGTCGGCTGGCTGTGAGATAAAGCAATCATCCAATCATTCCTCGATATGTTGTGATGTCAACGGCTTGACCATCATCATCTTTGTCTAGCTTTACAGAAGGACTCATAGGTGTAGCTGCTTCAGCGCATGTATCCATTCCAAATTACTTTAATAGTTCGGCTGTATACTTCGGTTGGCTTATGAAGGTTCCGGCTTCAAAATGCTTAACCTGAAATCCTAGGAAGAAGCTCAATTCTCCCATCATACTCATTTGAAATATGTCAGTCATCATCTTTGAAAACTTATCACACAACTTTGGATCCGTTGATCCGAAAATAATATCATCGACATAAATTTGAACGAGTAATATTTGTTCCTTTCTTTCAAATTTGAAAAGTGTTTTGTCAACCGAACCTATTGTGAATTTGTGATCAAATAAAAATTGTGTCAATGTATCGTACCAAGCTCTTGGAGCTTGTTTCAAACCGTAAAGGGCTTTGTTCAGCCGGTAAACATGATTTTCGTGTTCTGGATTTTTGAAACCTGGAGGTTGATTAACATATACCTCTTCATTTACTTTACCGTTTAGAAAAGCACTTTTAACATCCATTTGAAAAACTTTGAAATTTTTAAACGCTACATATGCTAAAAATATTCTAATGGCCTCGAGTCTAGCTACAGGGGCAAATGATTCTTCAAAATCAATGCCTTCTTCCTATTCATAGCCTTGAGCCACTAATTGGGCTTTGTTCCTCATAACTAAACCGTCTTCATTGAGTTTATTTCTGAATACCCATCGTGTTCCTATAACCGGTTTATTTTTTGGTCTAGGGACTAGGTACCAGACTTTATTTCTCTCAAACTCGTTTAATTCCTCTTGCATTGCTAGTATCCAATCGGGATCTGACAATGCTTAATCCACCTTTTTCGGCTCAATTTGTGATATGAAAGCTGAGTTTTCATAGTGTTCCAAATTTTGTTGCCTAGTTCGGACGGGTGAGGATATGTTACCTATTACTAGTTCAAGAGGATGATTTTTGTTCCTTTTGAGGTTTATCCGAGACGTGTCTATCAAGCTTTCGGTTGGCTGATCAAGGTTAGACTGATCGGTGGGTTGAACAGAGTCAGACCGACCGATTTCTTCAGTAGAAACTGAAGAGTCAACTTTCTGCGGTAAAGCAGCTTGAACAGGATGAGGTTCAGCATGAACCGCTTGGTCCTTGACAAATCGTCTAAAAACCGGAACCTCGTCTTCATCATCAGAATAGATATTGAAGTTTTCCATTCTGTTGTGAAGATCGAAGGGTAATGCAGTGTTTCGTTCAACCGATTCATCGAAAAAAACGTGAGCGGTTTCTTCAACTGTTAAAGTCCTAGTATTGTATATTCTGTAGGCTTTACTTACAGCTGAATATCCCAACATTATTCCCTCATCGGATTTAGAATCAAAAGCGGTCAAGGAATTCTTGTCGTTGTTGTGAACAAAACATTTGCTACAAAAAATTCTAAAATACCGTATACTTGGAATTCGATCATAGTATATTTCAAAAGGAGTTTTGGAAAAACGTTTAGTTACTAAAGATCGGTTTTGTGTATAGCATGCGGTGTTGATAGCTTCAGCCCAAAACTTTTGAGCAATGTCCGAATCAGCTATCATTGACCTTGCGGCTTCCTTGAGAGTTCGGTTTTTTCTCTCAGACAGGCCGTTTTGTTGAGGAGTTCTGGCACTAGACAACTCGTGTCTAATGCCGGAATCATCAAGAAAAGTTGTTAAATTGCTGTTTACAAACTCAGTTCCTCTATCACTTCTGATTTTGTTTATTCGAATAGATTTTTCATTTTGTATTCTTAAAATCAGTTTGATCAGGTTTGGAGTTGCTTGGTTTTTAGAAGTTATAAAAGTTACCCAAGTAAATTTAGAATAGTCATCGATAACTACCATAGTATAATGCATGCCTCCTAAACTAGTTACTTTAACCAGACCAAATAAATCCATATGCAAGAGTTCTAAACACCGTTCAGATTGATAGTTTCCTTTACTTTTGAAAGATGACTTTATTTGTTTGCCAATTTGAAATGCAGCACATACTTTATCTTTTGAAAACTTAACACTTGGAAAACCGTGAACTAGTTCTTTGGAACATATGATGTTAATTGTTTTGAAATTCAAATGGTTTAGCCATTTATGCCAAAGCCAGTTTGGATCATTTCCGTCTATCATGCACACAGGTTTTTCAAAATCAATTTTCCAATTAACTTTGTAAATATTTCCCATTCGGTTACCAGTTAAAAGAATATCATTTTGCTGATTCTTAACTAAACATGAATTTTTATGAAATTCAACTTTATAGCCCACATCACACATTTGACTTATACTTAACAAATTAAAGCGCAGTTCTTCTACCAGTAATACATTATTTATAGATAGGTTACCATGGACAATCTTACCCTTGCCCACGGTTTTACCTTTCGAGTTGTCACCGAATGTTATGATCGCTCCGGTTTCATACTTGATGTCGGTTAGTAGCTCTTCGTTTCCGGTCATATGTCTTGAACATCCGCTGTCCAGATACCATTCTGAGTTCTTTAGCTGGTTGCTTCTCCTAACCTGCAAAAGAGAATTATTTACACCTTTTTGGTACCCACATTCAGTTGGGTCCATGGTTGATTAGTCCCTTTGGGATCCAGACTTGAATGAGTCGGATCACTTTCCCGGTATCTGTTCGTATAATGTTTGACTTAATTTCTTGACTGTTGCTTAAGAATGCCTTATGTTGTGATGAGTTTCTTTGAGATCGAGTTTTGTTTGTTTTGTTTGGTTTCCGGTTGATTTCCTTCTCTCAGGATGAAGCCATTTTTCTGAGTCGGTCGGACTTACATACTTAAGTTCTTCTTCCGGTTTTAAGTCATTTTCGGTTGTTGAACTCTTGACAAATCTTATAAATGGAAGATTATCTTTTGTGAGTTTCATCCCGTTAGGTTATTTTGATTCGTTTTGTTTATTTGGTTCGTAACCGATACCAAACCTACATTTAGGGTGTCTTTTATAATTACACATTTGTTTTACAGCTTGACGAGATCTCTCCCACGCAGCCGTGACATACATTGCTCGTTCATTGGTTTCAGTTACCGGTTGAACTGTCTTCTCATTATCTGAGAATAGTTATCCGGTTCATACATTGCGGTTTCACATGTTTTAACATTGATGCTATTTGACTCTACGGTTTTAGATTCTATCGGAGTCGGTATGTATGCAGATATGTTTCTGAACTCAGCTACCATTTCGTTGAGTGCAGAAATCAAAATTTCTTTGGTAAACTCGTCAGAAGAGAAATCAAATACCTCTTCGTCGTTTGCCATGAAACAGGTTACTCTTTCTTCACTGTCTTCATTGTCGGAGTACGCCCACTCGCTTCCACCGTCGGATGCGATGAGTGCCTTCTGAATCTCCTTTCCTTCGTCTGCATGCTGATCATCGTTTCCCCGGTAGTCGTTTCGTTGGTTATCATTTCTCCGGTAGTTATTCCCTTGGTAGTTGTTTCCCTGGTACCGGTTGCCTTGATAGTTGTTGCCTTGATAGTTTCCTTCCGGTTTTCTATCGTCTCTCCTTGGTTTTCTACATTCTGACCTGAAATGTCCAAAACCGTCACAGTTATAGCATCTTTTATTTGATTTATCTACATAATTATAATTAAAATCGTTGTTAGATGGTGTCTGACTCTTCTTCATGAATCTCCCAAATTTCTGAGCTAGCATCGTCATCACATCTTCACTGATCTGATCAGCGCTTTTGATTGGAGCCGGAACGGTTGATACTTGGACCGCCGGTTCCACCGATGTAACCAAAGCTCTGGTTACGGTTGATGTGGATGCTTCATCTTCGATCCGAGACTTAATCTCAAACTCGTAGGCTTTTAGATCCTCAAACACATCATGCAACTTCATTTGCCCGAGGGTGCTTGATTCCCTCATCACCATGGTCTTGATATCCCAAGTGCTTTGCAGTGATCTTAAGGCTTTGATGATTACTTCTCGGTTGTCATACTTCTTTCCGAGTGTTTGAAGCTCGTTGACCACACTGGTGAACCGGTTGCTGAATTCCTTCATGTTTTCCCCCGGTTTCATCCTGATGTTTTCATATTTCTGTGTAGCCACCAAGATTTTGTTCTCCTTTGTTCTTTTGTTTCCCTCATGGATCTGAATGATCGTTTCCTAGGCTTCCTTTGCACTATCGCAGTCTGATATCTTGTTCAAGGTGTTATCATCTATAGCCTTGTAGATGTGCCTCATGCAATGGTTGTCCAGGTTACTCCGTCTTTGATCTTCATTTGTCCATTGGTCTAACTCCTTGTTGATCTTGATCGGTCCCTCTTTTAGGACTCGGCTCATTTCATCATCTAATGTGATCAGATGTAAATACATCTGTTTCTTCCAACTGCTAAATGCTTCACTGTTTAGCATTGGTGGCTTGTCGCTGTGGGTCATGCTTCCCATCTTCTTCGGTTGCTTGAGTGCTAAGAAGGAAATGACACTAGACAAGATTTTTTATGGATGTTCGGAGCAAACCCTCCTACGTCACCCCTTCTTCTCAGGTTATGAGAAGGATCTCCACTAACTTTCAACGTTACAATAATAACACTGTCGGTCGAGCCCAACTCGCTACTCGCCGGTTATACCAACTCACTCTTGATGTAATACAAAAACACAGTACAAACACGACACAGAAAGCTTCCGGTTTATGACACACCGGTTTTGGATCGTAAAAGTTTATCTCTCTAAGATTTTTGTAACTTATCGCTTTTCTCAGAAGGATGTGATTCGCATTTAATGAGGACGCTTCATCTTCCTTTTATAGTAGATGAGATCCCAACGGTCATTTTCTTCTCTCACCGTGGGATTGGTTGATCACTATCACGCCAGTGCAGGAAGGTTACTTGCACGTTTCACGTTCCTCAACACTTGGCAAACATGCAAGGATTCCTCAGGAAAATGTGACGTTGCCGGTTTGCAGATTCGGACACGTGTCAGGCATGCACCTTCCGGTTGTCAACATCGGATTAGTAAATCATCATTGCTTTCCTCGCATGCTTCCGATCGGATCTGATCTTCTTTTATTCCTTCGAGACACGTCTATTTCGTCATACTACGTCACTTCTGTATATTGTAGTTTCCGGTTTTGTCTCTTACATAATATAGTTCGGCTGGAATGTGAACTTTTGTCTTTTCTGGCCGGTCACCTGAGAGAGTAAAAACCGGTTTCTCTGATCTTTGACTTGATAACTTGGAACAGGTTTTCTTTGCAGTGTTTCAGTAACCGGTTCATGAGGCTCCAGCCGGTTCATACGATTTGATCTGCACCTGCACATGAAAGTTAACAATTGTTTAGTTTTTCTAGCCGGTTCCCAAAATTAACTTTACTTAATTTTTCTTATCAATATGCCTTAAGATCTTCGAATACATCGTGTAGCTTCATCTTGCTTAGGCAGTTTGATTCCCTCATCACCATCGTCTTTATGTCACATGCACTTGGAAGAGACCTTAACGTTTTCATGATGATTTCCTTGTTATCATTTTTCTTTCCAAGAGTTGATAGCTCGTCTATTACATCTGTGAACCGATCACTATACTCCCTCATTGTTTCTCCCGATTTCATCCAAATGTTTTCAAACTTCTGGGTAGCCACCATTATCTTGTTTTCCTTGGTTCTTTCGTTTCCCTCATGAATTTGAATCACCGTTTCCCATATTTCTTTTGCGGTTTTACAATCTCTGACCTTACAAAATGTATTCCTGTCCAAACCGTTAATGATACGGTTTCTAGCATGGTTGTCCTGATTGTTTCTTCTCCTGTCTTCTTTTGTCCATTCCTCCCTTTCTTTATCAATCTTTATCGGTCTTTCAGTTAGGATGAACTACATCTCGTCATCCATGGTGATTAGGTGCAGCTGCATGTGTGCCTTCCAATTGACAAAATCGTCACTTTCTAGCATTTGAGGCTTATCGAAAGACATGCTAGCTTGAGTATTGAAACTAACCGCTCTGATACCAATTGTTAGGATCTAGCTCGCGGATGGGGAACCGGGGTTGGCCGGTTAACGCGTGTCACTTAACGGTTGGTGATTAATCCGGTTAGAGATTAACACCGAGGTTTCAATACTACACAAACTGTCACAAACCCTTGAACCGAGTTCAAGTGCGGAAGTGGTTTGTTTATGGTTGAAGCAGCACACACACAGGATGAATAGAGCCGGATTTGGATAAAGTCGGTTTGGATTTTGGTGGGTCGGTTTTGGGATTCAGTAAATAGGTTTAGGTAGGATCGGTTAGTATGTAAAGCCGGCAGAAAGTAAATAGCAAGACAGGTTTTTATGGATGTTCGGAGATAAATCTCCTACGTCACCCTTCCTCTCGAAACCGCGAGAAGGATATTCACTAAGGAATACACAAACACAATCCGATCGAGACTTATTTCATGCTCGATAACACTCGTACAATTCTCACCGAAATTGTAATCTCACTTCAAATACACACTTAAGCTCTTTTAATTTAGAGAGATAAAGACCACTTATAACTTGGGTTGGTGTAACTCTTAAATTTTTCTCTTGTGACTTGTTGCTGTATTTACTCCTCTTCAGCTCCTTCTTTTATAGGTAAAATGTGCCAACGGTCACATTTCATCTCCTTGAATCTGATTGGTTGAGTAGAGGTTTAGTGATTCAGACCTGGCGGTTTAGACTTCCAGTGTATAGGTCAAACCGGCT